>NW_023494784.1:42297383-42822383 GCF_904425465.1 Colossoma macropomum
GCAAGACGACTGAACAAGAGACCAAAGAAACCCACAAATGTGAGAATTTTATCCACTGAAAATTACAATAACCACTGTATTATCTTGGTTTAATGTCGTTTCAGTGTATTATGGTCCTTTTCTTCATAACAAGCATAAAAATCGCTAATAGTATGCTAATGTCTCAGTAGCTAGCTAGATAAATTTCCCGTTCCACCTTAAATAGTCCAGCAGTTCTGACGCCTGAGGCACCAGAATGTAACTGCCGCTCCATTTAAGGTGGAACGGGAAAATTCGAACAAGAAGCTGGTGAATATCTGACTTCAGCTTCACATCACTGAAGAATTAGGGGTGGGTGATAATAAATAATTGCCCCCCTCTTTGAAGGCATATGATGCCCTACATGTAACTAAAGCCCAGCAGTGAGGAGCTGAACTTTACCCTCCTCTGCTGTCACTGCAGACTGGCAGGGTCGCCTACAGAGCAGCGCTAGTAGCTGTTAATGAAGTGATGCTCTTTTTACTTGAGGGTCCAATTTCAGAGGGAAGATTTCAACCACTACCCCTTGTAACTCAGTCCCAAGGGGAAAAGCGACACTCGAAAACAAGAGGTAGGGGTAAAATAAGAAATGGGATTGGGCCTAAACCTCAAACTGTACAACCAATCAGATTAGACTGGTTTTATTGTTATAGTAGATGAAGAGACTACAGCAACATCAGGTCAAATTAGCAATGGGTGAAAAATAGAATTGCAGCTGCTGGTGAAGTTAAAAGTCCCTCGTGTCATTGTGGCTGCAGACTGCCGAACATAGCCTCCTTAAGGGGGGAACACAGTGTTACCTGTCACACAAACACCCACACTGATGACAAAACTACTGCAGGACTGTTTTGGACCTGACATGGTCTGGCAGTTCAACTGTTTACTTACAGAAAAACAGTAATGTTACCGTAAACATCAGCAACATTAATGCAATAAGTAGTGATTTTACACATTTGTCTAAACATTTCCTTTATAATGTTAAATCTCCTTGTTTCTACACTCATTGTCCATTTTATCAGCTCCACTGACCATATAGGAGCACTGTGTGTTCTACAGTTACAGACTGTAGTCCATCTGTTTCTCTGCACCTTGTTCTTCAATGGTCAGGACCCCCACAGAGCAGGTACTATTTGGGTGGTGGATCATTCTCAGCACTGCAGTAACACTGACGTGGTGGTGGTGTGTTAGTGTGTGTTGTGCTGGTCTGAGTGGATCAGACACAACAGTGCTGCTGGAGTTTTTGGACACTGTGTCCACTCACTGTCCACTCTATTAGACACTCCTACCTTGTCCGTCCACCTTGTAGATGTAAAGTCAGAGACGATAGCTCATCTGCTGCTGCACAGTTTGTGTTGGTCATCCTCTAGTCCTTCATCAGTGGTCACAGGACGCTGTTGGCTGGATATTTTTGGAGGACTATTTTCAGTCTTGCTTCTGCTCTTTGGGGGTCCTGTGGGGGTCCTGATCATTGAAGAACAGGGTAACAAAGTACGCAGAGAAACGGATGCACTACAGTCTGTAACTGTAGAACTACAAAGTGCTCCTATATGGTCAGTGGAGCTGATAAAATGGACAGTGAGTGTAGAAACAAGGACGTGTACTTAATGAAGTGGCAAGTCAGTGTAAACACACCACTTACTAGCCTATGTTCCTCTACAGCTCAGTCTTTTTTGGCCCTCTGGTGGCCAACAAGAGAACTGCAGCCAGATTGATTCATAATTTAGTGCCAAGTGTCCAGCTGCCATGACAACCAGGCAGGGGGGGGGAGCACTATTTCCTCCCCTCGATTTCACACCAGGAAAAGCACAGGTTCAGCTCCAGCTCAGCTCAGCTCAGCAGACGGGATTTATATTAGGATTTTATTACATTTACATCTGACATCACCGACACGTTCACACTGAATGGTCAGTGGTTTGCTTTCCAGTGATTAAGGCAGTCATGAGCTCATTTATCTAAATGCTCTCTCGCTCACTCATTTCCTCTCTCTCTTTCTCTCTGTGGCTGTTCCGCAGGTTTGTGGATGGTATCGAGACGGAGAGCAATACTAGCTCTGCACAAAGGTTTGAGTTCAGCTCCACCCTCCCTCACAGTGGCCCTCCATCCCCCAGCCCAGGTACACTTACACTTTACTTTTTAAAGCGATAGTTCAGCCAAAAATCTGATTTACACAGTTAGCCCAAAATGACAGGATCAGCCAAGACATGCTTGGTGTTTCTTTAGTCCTGTATCACATGAGGCTAATGTGGCTAACAAGTAATATACTTATACCCCACCAATTAGCACGTGGCTATCTGTTCACACTTGCCTAAAACTGTTATTACTAATAGAACTGCCTGTTTTTCTCACACTGTAAAATATATTATTCTCTGTAAAGGTATTTTTAGATATATTTAATTTTTAGTATTTAAATTTTTAAGATTTCTTCTAAGCATTTGTTGTTAGCTTCATTAGCCATGTAGCTCTTGTCCAAACTTGTCCTGGCTGATTGACTTCATTTTGGAAAAAATGACATAAATTTGATTTTTGGCTGAACTATCGCTTTAATATGTCTCTCCCATATTCGTATATTCTTCGCCCGTATATTCAAGTGACCCTTGTATGATACTTAACTCTCAAAGGGGCAGTCCAGCCTAAAATTAGCATTTAATATGCTATTTTTTCATGATTTGTAATATTCAGCATCCTTAATCCTCATAAGTTTGATTGGATTCACGTCCTTCATTGTTCTCTCACTGCAATACCCAAAATGCATCACACAAATATGCCATACAACCACTGGTATGTTGTTTTAGCCAGCTAGCGGGAAAAAAAATGTGGTAGCATTTTCTATGAAGCGTAAGATGTTATAAATGCGCTTATAACTCTTGGTAACAATGCTTTATAAACATATTTATAAACTCTAGTAATGCTTCATAAGGCTGTAATAATGAACCTTTTTGTTACTTATTAACACGGAGCAACGCAAGTGTCACTATTGATTATAATGCATTTAAAAAATAAAGCATAATTATAGTTTAATCGTTAACAATCATAAAACCTTTATAAACATTTAAAATGCCATCACTGACTGATGAGCATTTGATGTTAAGCTATTGCTATTCATTGTTATTATTTATAACTATAAAGCCATAAACTTGATGGAAAACAATTTTCGCATAGTAAGAACAACTGCTGTGAACTTTTGTTTGTCCTAATGTTTTCTCTTTTCTTTACCTCACGTGAAGTTAGCTAGCAAACAAGCAACCGGCTAAACACTCAGTGGCCAGCTATACTGACCAAAATCCGCACAAATCCATAAACACGTTTAGAACTGTTAAAGAATATAGGCTTCATAGAAAGTTACCAAAAATTCCAACAGCTCACCTCAATGCAGTTGTCATTTTTCAAAAGCTCCTCCCACCTTCAAGATCCTTTAAATCACACAGCTATTGGGGGGAAAACAAATGACCAGCTGTATTATTTATGCTGATGTCCATGTGTGCGTTTGTGTGCAGTGAGCCCGGAGCAGGTGGAGACCAGGCAGAGCATCAGCAAGCTGAGTGAAGAGGTGAGTGCCTTCAACAAAAAAGAAAAACATGCCATCTGTCCAGCCCACCAACTAGAGTGGAAAACACGCTTCGACGTCCATGCATGAAGCAGCTCCGCGCCGATGAGCGATTAGCATCAAATGAGTAGACCCAGCGTTGAGAGGAAGGCCGTGGCCTGATGTGTGTATTCACAGCGCACCCTGGAACCTTCTGCAGGGACTTTTGTGCTCATATATTTTTAGTGATGACCAGTTACATACATTGTGACCAACATACAGTCCTGCAAATGTCAGAGACCACACAAGCTCTTATTTCATTTCCAGTCAGAACGGGCATTAGGTACAAGTAACAGATCTGGCAGTTGGCGCTTTCCTTCGAGCGTGTTCAGCTGTCCAATGAAGTCGCGTTAGTGGGAGTTCGAAAAGATGTGGTGGCACTTCACGGGTCTTGGAGGAAGCCTGTGCTAGCCTTCGCCCTCTTAGGGTGTTTGGGGGGTCCTAACTAGTGGGTGGAACAGGATACGACTAAATTAGGGAGAAAATTGGGGAAGTTTTTTTTTCCCCGACACTGTCAAATGAATGACTTTAATGACTGGAAATTAAATAATGGGTGGTATCTGAGTTTTGCACAGACATAACATGGTTAATTGTACATGACTGCAAAAATCAGGCAAAAAAAAACTGCATCCTGTTGATCTAGTTTGCCAACACAGAGATTCTTATCTCTCAGTGGTGGTTCTCAATCTGGGCAAATCAAATGCACAATAAGGCTCATTAGAGCATGTATACATCTATATATTAGACCAATGTATAGTGCTTTGGCAGGCCATCACTGAAATTAAGAGCCACGATGCTATGTGGAAGCACATTTAAAAGGAATAATGTCCTGAGATGATGAATTGTCCTTGATGTTTTGATATAAAATTGTTAATTGTTAATGTTTCAAAGTGTACCATTCACTCCACAGTCCATATATGGAAATTAAGCTGTAGTTATAAGGAGTGTTGTTCCTGCAGACACTCTGTAGCAGAGTTATTGGACTGAAAACGAATAAATGTGTGCTGTTCCTGGCTGTCAGGAAGCCAATGGATCACTGCAGCCTTCCAAAGGATTCACACATCCAAGGAGAGGAGAAGTTTATATTTTCCAACATCCCTAAGGATTTTAGTCTGAACTGGACAGTTCGGATTGCTTATGATTGTTTTTGGTGCATAAAAACATAAAAAATTTTAACTGGACTTTAGAGGGCCAAAAATGTAGAACATGGCACCTTCAATAGTGCCCATATAAAAAAATATTAATACCCCAAAAAAAAACAATATAAACTATAAAAATGTATCAAATTTAATTCTGCAGAAAACTTATTTTACTTTATTTTGTTCACAGATGACCAACCTATCACAGCAGGTCTCTCAGCTGAGCCAGGAGCTGCAGGAGATGACCCGCCTTCTGCGGCCTCTCTTCCTGACCGGCTCTCAGCCTCTCCTGACCACCCTCCCCCTCTCGCTGACTCCGCCTCCCAGCAGCACCAGTGGCCCGTCCATCACCTCTCCTGCAGGAGCTCTGCCCCATCCAGTCCCACCCCATCTGGCCTCGCCCTGCTCCCCGCTCAGACTTCCCTGTTCCCTATTGGACAGCTCAGACCTGGGGGGCATGACTGGCCTTCCCAGCTGCCTCATACCCACCAGCCCTCAGAGACCACAAGCCCAACCTCAGATACCAATGGGTGTCAGCTCTAAGAGCTCGTCTCACGCTAGCCTGTCTCAGATGGAGACTGTCCAAAAAGAGCAGCCTAGCAGCCCCCTGGGCTCCTGCAACAGCAACAACAATGGCTTTGGCCAGCAGGTTCCTGACCGGCCACCTCTAGCTTCACGTACCCCTTCCCCTTCTCTCTCATTCTCGCTCTCTCTCTCCTCGTCTCGCTCCCAGTCACCCTCTTTCTCACCCTGCCAGGGACCGCACCCTTCTCGGCCCTCACTGGCCCCACCCCCTTCACAGGAAGTCCCGCCCCCTCTAACCAAATCCCACTGCTCGGCGCCAGCCTCCCTCAGCAGCTCCCCGGGCAGTTCCCTTTGGTTCCAGCAGACGTCGAGCCCCGCCCACCTTGGCCCTGGCTCCACCCAACCTCCGACGGAGCTGGAGATGCAGGAGTGGGATTCCAGTGGACGGAGCTCAGTGGAGCACATCAGCTACATCGATGAGGAGGGACCACCACTGTGAGGAGATGCTGGAGAAGAGGAGGTACCATAAGCAGACGCTGGACTGCAGCACAAGAGAGCCGAGTCAAGGAGAATGAAGAAGAGAGCATGAGGAAGAAAAGCACCACGCAATTAACATGAAACGGGCTGCAGCCTTCAAGGCCGCGGCCTTCGTGAGTGGTCCTGAGGGCATCTCACCATCTTAGCGCACCGAAGAACCTGACACCAGCCAATCCTGACCATATCAGCGCAAAGGGGCACATGCTTCTCTGTGACAGTCAGAAGTTCTCCTCCAGAGGCATTACGAGGAGCTTATAGGAGCTCCAGAACGGCACGGTGCATGGCAACCAAAACTCTAAACCTGACTAAACCCAGCGTTTTACAAGAACTGAACCCAGGAGGGGTTCCAGTGGGTGTCGACGGTTAGTGCATACACTAATCTCGTGACCCTGAATACGGGAGATGCCATGTGGTGTTTGCCATCTACTCTTCAGTACTGCTGAAAAGTTTTTGTTTCATGACGTTGACTCACCATTGAACACGAATGCTCTGATTTTTCCAGTGATTAGGTAGATGAACGAACTTGTTACAACAACATATACACGCCCAAAGATTTGTAGACACTCCTAATTGGTGAATTCAGGTTACACAGTGGCTCCACTGCCAGTGGAATGGGGAGCTCTGGTGCAGCTGTACATGGTCACCATGCATAGATTATATAACGCATTGGGCTACAGAGCTTTGGGATGAGTTGGAGATCCAGAACTGATCATCCAACATCAGTACCTGACCTCACTAATGCTCTTGTGGCCGCCATCAAATCCTCACAGCAGTGTAAAGCCATCCCAGAAGAGTAGAGGCTGATAAAAGGGGACTCCCTGTTAATACCCTTTGAATGAGCAAGTGTCTACAAACTTTTGGACAGTGTTTCTCACAGCTGCTTCTTCCTATAGTTCAGAACAGGTTTTGTCTATGACACCGTATGTTGATTTGGATGACCTCAGCCCAACCTCACATGGTACAGATATGTAAATGACCGTCAACTGAAAGTTTCGTCCACTTTATGTTTCTTTTTTGCAGTATTTTACTTGATTGATTCCAACTCATGGCCCACAGTTAACCTCCATAAGCACATCATGACGATCCTGAGGCTACAGACTGGGATTAAAAGGAGGCTTCAACTTAAATAATGACATCATTCAGAGTGGTTTGTAGTCTAGAGAGACCGATGGTCAGAACTGTTCACAGTGGTGGTGATGGGAACCGGACGTCCACCTCTAAAGGCTTGAAGTTGTTACATGAAATCAGCGGATGAGAAAAATTCCGGGGGGGGGGTGGGGTTCAACTGTAGGGGTTCCATCTGATAAAATTACTAATAACACTTACAATGTCAGGCCTGTTGGTAAAACATTACCATAGCATTAGCAGGACTACAGTCACTAAGTTAGCTTAACAGTTCTCGATCTGGAGATGTAGCAGTTTTTACAATATTTGAATATTTTATGTCACTAAAATATTAAAATAAATATTATAAACTCCAATTTTCAGTTTTATTAATGTCAAACATCTCACTGGTTATCATTCCTGTTTTACGTATTAAAGAGATCTTGTATTGTTAGAGTTCTATACAGTGGGCAGGGCTGCCAGGTCCAGCAAAAAGCCCAAACTTTGCTTAAAAGACAACCAGAACAAGCTGAAAACTTGCATTTTCTTCCACGACTGCATTTTCATACTAGCCCAATTGGTGGGAAAACTGTGAACCTGGCAACCCTCATGTGGGTCAAAACTCTCAATGGCACCACCCATGAAAGGTCCAGTGCTTTAAACCTAATCAGAACTCATTTTTTTTACATGAAGAAATCCGCTAGTGTGGAAGTCTGCGGTGCCTTGCAAAAGTATTCAACCCCCTGAAAGTCATCAGATTCATCTAGATTACAAATCACACGTTTGTTCCCGCTAATAATTTTATTGAAAACCAATATGATAAAGTCAAAAAGTTCAAAAAATGCATAATTTGTCAGCAGATCTTTTTTAAAAAAAGTACAAACTGAAAAATGCTGCTTGCATAAGTATTCAAACCCTTCAGATTAGTACTTGGTAGAACCACATTTTGTGGCAATAACAGCTTTAATTCTGTTGCGGTAGGTTTCTACCAGCTCTGCACCCTGTTTGGGAGAGATTTTCACCCATTCCTCTTGGCAGATCTGCTCCAGGTGGTTCAGGTTGGTTTAATGATACTTGTCAAGTGCAGTTTTAAAAGAGTGCCACAGATTCTCTTGGCCATTGTAGAACGTTCACCTTTTCGTTGTTCAGTCCTGTGTTGCTTTGGCCTTGTGCTCGGGGTCACTGTCCTGCTGAAAGTTGAAGTTTCTCCTAAGCTTTAGTTCTTCAGACTGCAGCAGGCTGTCTTGCACTATCATTTCCAGTGTCGTTTGTAATCCTGACAAACCTGATGACTTTTAAGGGGAGTGAATACTTTTGCAAGGCACTGCATATGCTCCACTGAGAACTAACGTGGCTAAGTAGTGATAAAATCAAGACAGTCGATATGCTACAATGCTAGCTGAGTAAGTTAGGGCCAGCATTTCTCACTGCCCGCTTGCTCGGATATGTCCTCATCCTCCATATGTAGCTTTTCCATTCTTGTCTTTTTGGTGCCACCTCGCTTTGTTGCACTGCAGTTTGTCTCAGATTCACACCGTTGCACTCAATTCAGTACGCAAGTCTCAATTTCCGTTCCACCTTAAATAGTGCAGCAGTTACATGCTAGAGCCTGAATGTAACTGCTAAATAATTTAAGGTGGAATGGGAAATGAGAATAAGCAAGTAACTGTGGCTTCATCTAATCTCTATCCACTGTACAGTTGGGGGCTGCTTAGTTAACCCCTAAATTACTACAGATATATACTCAGCTGTAGCATTTATAGTTTGTATTATTGTTCTTGTTCTTATATGTGACCTCTGGTTCCTATCGCCACCACTGTAAAGAAATCGGTCAGTTTCTCTACAATTTCACATCAAACCACTCTGAATGACCACATCTCAGCGACTGAATTATGAAGATTATGAAGAATTATGAAGATATTTTGGGAAAGATGTGTGGGTAGCTTCCTCATTTGTAAACAATACACACAAACATATATATACACTCATATATACGCACCATGCCGCCTAGCATGCGGTGGCTACGTGGAATAATGGCCAATAGCCTAGCATGGTTCCCTCGTCTAAACAGGTGACCATAACAGGCGTCCTCAAGACAATCACAACCAATAGGGACCCAGAAAAACACTACAGCACGCCAGCTAAGATTCACACCCTGCACCAGCCTGGCATGCCAAACAGTGGGCAGACCAAACATGGCTAAGCAGGATGGCATGCCAAATAATGGGCAGTTGGGAATTAGGCTAAGAAAGGCCGGTGCCATATGGTGGGCAGCCCAAGAAGAGGCCAGGGGGTGGTGGAATAGGTCCCCAGTTGTACACTTTGAAAAAGACAACAAAGACCACATACACACAGCTTTAGCCATCCAGCCATGTGTGCCTTTTCCTATAACCATCACACATCGCCCCTCTTTCGTTTCTACGTTCGATATTTCATCAAGCCTTCATTTCATTTGATCGTGAGCACTGCACTTTTATGACATAGCCATTATTTATTCACCTATTTATTACCTTGTTTATTTATTTATTGCTGAGGAACAGCGTTGAAGTCTCATGAGAAGAAAGCTTGCAGGAAACTTTGTGCCATCTGTCCAAAAAACAAAAAAACAACTACCATCAAACCCAAAGCGAGACCACCGAGAACGGAAACGGCTGCTTCTCTGCAGTAGCTGCTGTGTTCCTGCGGTTCCTGACCCATACAGAAACATCACGATGTCTTATCAGTATGCTGGGGTCCAGACACTTAGCATGGCATCCGTTTTGTCCGTCTGTCTGTCCAATGTAAGTGCGCTTGCTCGCGTAGGGACAGGGCATGTCATTTGCATCAACAGAATGGATTCTATTTTCTTTACCTAGGAACTGTGTGAGGGCGCCCGAACGTGGGCCTATGTGTGACTGATGGGGTGTTAAGACACTTTGTGGGGACGGGGGTGGAGGCAGGGTGAGGGTGGGGTCTGGGGAGGGGAGGGGAGGGGAGGGGGGGTTTCCTGCATGTCCCATCTCTTTGCATGAGGAATGTGCCTGCATATCGAACATGGGTAGGGTGAAAGGGGCGGGGAGTGACTGGAGGCCCAGAGGCGTAACAAAATGTATTTTGTTATCTGTAACGAACTTTAACAGATCCTTACCAGAATAATAAACGATGTTTTCTAAGAACGGCGGGTGCTGGTGTACTTTTTTAGACCATCACTGCAAGGAATGGTTGGGCGACAAATCAAATGTGCACGATTTTTCCGCTCGTCCCATTTATAGTTGGTCAGCCAAGACGTTGGGTGACCAGATTTTGCTTCGTTAGTTAGGCACTGGAGCTATGAGGTTAACGTGGCTAACACTAGAAGTCAATAATCACCCAAATCTTTTCCATAAATACACCTAAAAACCATCTCAAACTGCATCTAAGTCTTCATTGAGGAAATGCAGGCTTGTTGATGTGGTTTAGGACAGTGTGACAAACTGTGAACTATAGAAACTAAAAAAACTTCACCGTGTAGCGTGTTAGACAGTTGGTCCCCCACAGAATCAGACTCTTTTTTGCAGGCACACACCTCACACAGGTATATGGACACTACAGAACACACTCACAATTTCTTTTCGTAAGCAAAGCTTCAGTTTGAAAATTTCAGCACCAAACTGTTGTCTGTTGTCTATAATAGCTGCCTTTTTTAAATCGCTGCTGTTGGAACAAAACCTCGTATCTCCTAAACTTTACAGGAGAAGGAAAAATCCTAGTTTACTTTTAATGTAAGTCAATGGAACCAGAATTTTTACCAAGTCATTTTGGGCCGTTTCTTTTGGTCCATTCATCATGAAATTTACACACAATATAAAGGACAACAGGCCTTTTTCAAATTATGACAAAAAATGAAAAATGAAATTTGTTCCGACAGCAGTGAAAATTTTCCCAATTTTTCTGCCCAATTTAGTCGTATCCATTTCCACCCACAAGTCAGGACTCCTCCAATCACACGATACCACCAGCGCTAGGAGGGTGAAGGCTAACACAGGCTTCCTCTGAGGCCTGTGAATCGCCACCACATCTTTTAGAACTGCCACTAACGCAACGTCATTGATCAGCCGAACGCGCTCGGAGGAAAGCGCCAACCGCCAGATGTTACGTCAGCTAACAGACGCCTGCGCTGACTAGCATCGCGCTGAGTGATGGGGAAGAGGGAGGGCCATCCTACCCACCCAGAGAGTGAGGCCAATTGTGCTTTCTTGGACTTCCGGCCATGGATGGCTGTAACAGCCACACATTTAAAAAAAAAAATGAAAACGAGTTTTGCTTATTTTAATAGCTCACAGTAAGTTCTACAGTGCTTTGAAGCACATCGACAAGTCAGAAGACCAGGATGTGGTTGAGAGACGTTTTGGGGATGTATTTACAGGAAAGATTTGGGTGACTATTGACCTCTAGTGTTTTAGCAACATTAGCCTTGTAGCTCCAGCTCGAAACTAAAGAAGCAAAATTTAGACAGTGAAGGTCTTGGCTGATCGGCTACATCTAGGGAGAGGGGAAAATTGTGCACATTTTTGGTCGGACGATTCCTTTAATATAGCTGATTCATGCTCCGCCCACAAACGTGTTTGTTTTTCTTCGCTACTGTTGCTAAGTTGGACAAACTTGACAAAAATCCCATTCGACCTAATGAGAAACTTTAGCACCCACAGAAGAGCAAAATATGCTGGTGTGAAATGCTAACATTGCTAATAAGAGGAAGGCTAAAGAGGGCAAATAATGGAAGTGAGAGCTTGGAATTTTCCCCATCAACGTGGAAAACACCATCGACTCAATGAAGGGCGTCAACAAGCTAGGCAGCTAGTGTATTTACCTTAAAACCACCTTAAATTCACTACCACCTTAAATTTACCGATACCTCAAATTCAGTGCTACCTTAAATCGACTGCAACCTTAAATTCAGTGCCACCTTAAATTCGCTGCCACCTTAAATTTCCTGATATTTAACATTCATGATGTATTTGCCTTCTCAAAACAGTGAATTTTATAATCAGTTTTATACATTGAACCAATTACTGTGCTGTGTGTTGATTGATCTAAAGTAAATCTCATTTAAAAGTAGAGGAAGTGTTTTTAATTACAATTGAAGCTGTTAGCGACCACGTAAATTTGACGTCATGCACTGAACCCGCCATCCCATCTATCCAAGTAGAAATTCCCAATTAAGGGATGTTTTCTTTGATTTTTCCTAGTTGGAGCTGGAAAATTCCAAGTTTCAGGCGAACGCAGCATTAGATCATGCTAACTGATCCAGTGTTAGCCATGTTATCATTTTTGTGTGTAACGTTTCTTTAACCACCTTTAAAAAAATTGTGCATATCCTTAAACTTGCATAGTTGTGTCCTTGTATATACTGTACAAAAGGTCTTAGATTTACTGAATTTATGTTTTTTTAAATGTTATATTGTGTCATATTTGCTGGCAAAAACACACTTACTGCCAAGAGAAGTTTTAAACTGTTTTCTTGGCTGCACAGTACTGTAAATACACACTAAAACTCCAGGTCACAGTTTGGGGACCAAACAGCCTGCACACTGTAAGCCAACTGGACTGTCTGTGGCACTTACTGCACTGAGAGAGAGCTCAGTGCTATCTAGGTGGTAAAAAAATCCCGAATGTGCGAGACGTCGTCTAACTGCCAGCTGCTCGAGTGTCCTCAACAGGGACCCTTTGGAACAATGCCCATGTGCCAGACTGTTTAAGTGGGCACGCAAGCGAGAAGGCCATACAAGGCCCCCGGAGCTGTAAGACAGTGAAATAGTGTCCATAATTCAGAGAGAGGGATTACTTAGACAACGTCTGGCCTCCAGGCAACGATGCAAAACAAGCAAACATTTGATCGCACAGGCACAACCACTTAGTCTCTTAGACCATGGGGGTGTTTCATAGAGCAGGATTTCAACATAAGCCAAAAGTGTGGAGTGTCCAATACGAGGAAAGGAAGATTTCATTTTCATTTTCATCAGATTTAATACATTTATTATAGATTAAGACTGAGGTGTTCATATCTCACTCTACTCAATGCTTATTGGAAAACCTCCGTTTACATGCTCACTACAAGTAATCCAATCCATAATTACGTGCATGCATAGAGAACCACTTAGTTACATGTTACCATGACAACCAGCATCACGTGAGTCCAGTCAGAGTGAGATGAGCAGCAGTGAGCAGCGCTTGTGTTTTTAACTGCTTTAAAATGATGTCAGACTCAGGAAAACGTCCTTCACATGTCCTTATTAAAGAAGGCCGAGAGGAAGACGTCGTGTTCTGAGACACATAAGCTGGACGTCCGTCCCACCGCCGTCTTTTAAAGATCAGAGCATAACCTTCGTCTCCTCTGCAGACCAGTTTCTGCTCCGCCATGTTGAACGGTATAAACTCTCACTATGACGTGACGAACATGATCAAAACGGACTTAAACTTTCCGATAGGGAATGTAATCAGATACAGGCGTTTACACGGATTATTTACAGGATTACTAACCATAGAAACTGTATTCTGAATGGCCCCAATCGGACTAGACTATCCCAACTGAGGTGTATACAAAGACGTGTTTTATTCCGATTGAGCTATTAGTCAGATTATTAATTGATTATTAGGCTGCATGTAAACGTGGCTAGTGAACCCAAGGAATCCTCCTTTGTGTCCGACTCTGTAGTGTACTTCCTCATTAGCAAACCTCGGTCAGATCAGCTAATAGACCTTTTCATGCTCCACCCTCAAATGTAATCTGTAGCAACTACAAAATCCAGGTTTCACAGGCTTTAGAACGGCAAAGATCCCATTCAGTCTACTAAGAAACTGTAGCACACACTTTTGTCAAAATATGTCAATTTAAAGTGCATCACTAATTCCAAATGATACTATTTTGTGTGTATAGACCACTGTAGTCTGCGTTATGCCCATATTAGGAACTAATAAGCTTGATTTCTCTATGGCCAAAGTGAATGATGTTTTCGAAAAACTGCCTCTATCGCAAGAATGGCCTGGGTTCGATTCCCGGCCGGGCGACCAGGGTCGTTTCTGTGTGGAGTTTGCCTGTTCTCCCCGTGTCTGCGTGGGTTTCCTCCGGGTACTCTGGTTTCCTCCCACAGTCCAAAAACTTGCAGTCAGGCCAATTGGACATGCTGAATTGCCCTTAGGTGTGAGTGTGTGTGTGATTGTATATGTATGTCTGTCTGCCCTGCGATGGACTGGCGACCTGTCCAGGGTGTATCCTGCCTTCCGCCTAATGACAGCTGGGATAGACTCCAGCACCCCACCGCGACCCAGAAGGATAAGCGGTTTAGATGATGTATGTATGTATGTATGTATGCCTCTATCGCATCTTGTGATGAATAAAAGTGTTCAGATTTTTGTCCTGTGTACATTTTTCTACCGAATATTACTGGATCCTGAATTATGAGGTTGTTACAGAGTCAAAATATGATTATACAACAGTCAGTTCCGGCCATGCAAGCTGATTGGTTGAGAAGCGTTCTAACCGTGCTGTTATTTTGCCATAACATCACAGGTTTTTCACAAACACTGCATCGCTCCGCTGAGACGCCGTTGCTAAGCACTTGTGGCTGTAGGAGGCGCTCAAGCCATTTGAACATTTTTACTTCTTACTTTGCCACAAACAGAAAATGGACACTTTTAAGATCACATCTGACCGACAGCCAATTTGGTCAGACTCTGAAGATGAGGCTACACTAAATTCCCAAACTGTCAGTTGGTCTGTTTAAGGAGCTGGAGAAGGAAGTGCCGGCTGTGCAGCGAGTGGGCGGAGCTCGTTACTCTGACGTAGCAACAAGCTGCTCGTTAAGGAACTATAATTTGGTGAAGGAACTGCGAACATTAAAACATATTAAACGCCGCGTTCAGGGCCCAGTTTATTAATTTATTACTTTATTTATTTAACTGTTGTATAAAAGCAGTAGAACACTCGAGGATCATCACGTGATGTTATTTCGCGATAACACACTCCCTCTGGTGTTCTGTTGCTTAAATATTGCATGCAAGCTAAAGCTACTGTGCATCATTTTCATGTCACTAAGCTACATAATAGTAAACCGTGCTGTGACGGCGGTCTGGCATGCTAATTAGCATTAGCTTTCATGTAGCAATATTAGACTCTTTAATGACTTTGTAATTCAGAGGATCCAGTGATATTCCAGAGAATGTTCCTAAGACAAAACATATCCCATTTTTGATTGTCACAGGATGTGAAAGAAGCAATTTTTTAAAAACTCCATTCATTCTTCTCCTAGAGAAATTCCTTTTAGACCTGGAGTTCCTTATATGGGCATAAGAGCATTCCGCCGACTACAGGATAACGACATGACCACAGTGGTCTATGAGGAAGGTCATACTGTTAGCATAGATCAAATGTAGTTTTGTTTTTGCAGTCAAGCTAACGTAAGCATGGCGGTAGTTTCAGCTGCAAATTAGTCTGACATCTATAGCACGTTCAGCTGACATCTATCAGGATTCTGTCATTGGGTTTAATCGATCTGATGGCAAACAAAGTGACCGCTCTGTATGTCGATCATTATTTCAGGGAAAGATGGAGCTACACTGCTGAAAAAAACTGCTTAGACCAGCATGGAATTGTGTTGCTTTAGCTGGTCACCCAGCATTGCACATACTGGTTGACGTGCATACCAGCATCCACAACACAACATGTCGCTGCTGTTGGAACAAAACCTGTGTTCTCCATTGCTGTTCTTCAGTTTTTGACAATTTGAAAATGCCTGTTGCTCTTTACATTGTGTGTAAATTTCATGATGAATGGACCAAAAGAAACGTCCCAAAATGACTTGGAAAAAGACGGGGAGAACATGCAAACTCCGAACACGATGGCCCCTGGTCGCCCGGCCGGGGAATCGAACCCAGAACCCTGCTGTGAGGCGACAGCGCTTCCTTAGACTTGCATTAAATGTAAAGAATGTTTTTTGTTCCAGTGTAATGTCACCATTTTGGAGATAGTTTGGGATATTTTGGTTTTGGTAGTTATCAGCATACCAGCATCCAAAACATCACTGCTGTCGGAGCAAAACCTCGAATCTCCAAAATGGTAACTTTACAGGAGAAGGAAAAAACATACTTTACTTTTAATGTACGTCAATGGAACCAGACGTTTTTCCAAGTCATTTTGGGCTGTTTCTGTTTGTCCATTTACTATGAAATTTACATACAATGTAAAGAACAACAGGCCGTTTCAAACTATGTGAAAAACTAAAAAATGACAAAAACGGAGATACGAAGTTTTGTTCCAGCAGCAGCGATATGCTGGTGTTTCCAGCAGGGAACTGAAGTGACAGTGCATGTTGTCCGTCATGGACCACTTTGGTTCCTGGGAGTTAATTTCTGTTGTTCTAAAACTCGCCTGCTCCGACACGTCATACCAAATCCTTGATTTGTGGTGGGTTAGTTGGCTTGTCAAAAGGCCCTTTCCTGGCATGAGATTACCACAGTGGCCATTTTGTGGCGCAGCATGTTAAACTGGAAACTCGACCTCATGCCGTCCCTCTAAACTACAGTTCCTCATTAGGTTGAACGGCTTTTTTGCCAAAATTCTGTAAAGCCTGTCCAACTTGGCAACATCAGCCATGAAAGACTTTGTGGGTCTCTGCAGCTCCTGTGGTTTCTTCGCCGTTCTCCAGCACGCCAGACTGGTCTCGTTAAGCTCTGCCAAACAAACATGACGACCATATTGCAGGCCCCAGTCGACTGCACTCGAGGGCGGCGCCACTCGCTCAGGCTTGATTTCCACTTTGCGCTGGATCAGAAGCCACAGCACAGAAGATCTGAAGGCACTTTAAAACCAATTCTGAATGATTTTATTCAGTTTCAGATATTCAGTGAATGAAACATGCAGCTGTTTAGCATTGTTAGCTTGCAAAGAGGTCTTTGCTCCACTTAAATGCTTGTTCATCATTTGTAAGAGTGAAAGAATTTTAATACAGTATTGAAAAATTGTGGAAATGAATGTGTAAAACTCGCTGCAGTTTCTCGAGCGTCTCTCGCTTACAGTCCTTTGTGGAAACCAGTCAGCAGACCTTTAAAGTCTTTTTTCATTCTGCGTCACACCCAATCAAGGAGCTCCGACGCCAAGAGGTTCGTCTTAAGATGAGAACGTCGATTAAGATGAGAACAAGACGAGAGAGAGAGAGAGAGAGAGAGAGAGAGAGAGAGAGAGAGAGAGAGAGAGAGAAGAGAATGAAAGGGGAGAAAAGGAGAAAGAGAAAAATGAGAATGAGATGAGAAAGATGAGAACAAGAGAGACAGGGTGTAAGAGAGGGAGAAAGAAGTGTATGAGATGAGAGAGAGAAAGAAAGACGAGAATGAGGTGAGAGAAAAGGAGAGAGGAAGAAAGACGCGAATGAGGTGAGAGAAAAGGAGAGAGGAAGAAAGACGAGAATGAGGTGAGAGAAAAGGAGAGAGGAAGAAAGGTGAGAATGAGGTGAGAGAAAAGGAGAGAGGAAGAAAGACGAGAATGAGGTGAGGGAAAAGGAGAGAGGAAGAAAGACGAGAATGAGGTGAGAGAAAAGGAAAGAGGAAGAAAGACGCGAATGAGGTGAGAGAAAAGGAGAGAGGAAGAAAGACGAGAATGAGGTGAGAGAAAAGGAGAGAGGAAGAAAGACGAGAATGAGGCGAGGGAAAAGGAGAAGGAGAGAGAAAGATGAGAATGGGACAAGAGAGAGGGTGAAAGAGAAGGAGAAAGAGAGAAAGAGATGAGAATGAGATGAGAGGGAGTGAAACAGGGAGATGAGGCAGGTGAAGAGAGAAAAAAAACAGAGCAAGAGAGCGGAAGAGATGAGAGGGAGGCGGGGAAAAAGACAGAGAGAAAGCGAGAGAGAGAAAACAAAAACAGTGAGAAAAAGATGACAGATGGTGAAAGAGGCAGAGAGGGCGTTAAAAAAGCAGAGAGAAAGATGAGTGAGTGAGTGAGTGAGGAGTGAGAGAGAGAGAGAGAGAGAGGAAAAACAAAGAAGGTGAGGAAGATCCCTTTACATAGTTTAAAGGGCCATATCATGAAAAACTGAATTTTCCTCGTTTTTCTAAAGTAGAGAGTGATGTAGTACATAAAACACCATTAAAAGCCTCAGAAACGAATCGGTCACTCTGCAGACAGGACAAAAGACACAACACAGTGGCTCCATGGCAGAAGTCTGCATATATTTCAATAGAAACATTCATTCTAAAGCTCCAAAAGAGGGACTGAGTGCTGGAGGTCAGGGGTTGTGAGGAGGCCGATTCTGGTCCATGGAAAAGAAAAGACAGAACAACAAAGAGTGGCAAAAACAAACAGCTCTTCACCGTCCACAGGGGGCTGGACTGTCTGTGGACTCCCACCACGGAGTCTGAGGGGCGACGTTTACAGACCTCCATTAGAAGTAACAGTGAAATATAAAGTGAAATACAGTGAAAAACAAAAAGCTAATTAAGGGTCAAAAACCTGTTCAATTGAATTAACACACGATTAATATATGAACTCGTACGAAAATTCAAAAATCAATGATTTCGTTAGGAGATTCCATAATATCTTCAACTCATTTTTAATTTAGTGGCATGATTTTTCTTTTCTGTATTGTTTTTAATGGCCGTTCCGCCCCCCCATGCAAAAAGTAGTCCTCACGGCTCCGTCTTCCACCAGGCGTCTCCTCGCCCCCTCCAAATAACCTTCATCATTTAGAGGAAAGCACACAGGGAAAAGAAAATCTGAGGGAAAATTATAAATCGAGAAAAATATATTTATATATTTATATATATTTATATATATATTTACGAGGTATGTATCCACAAAAAAGCAGTCTTTTTTTTTTTTTAAACTTTGTCTCCTCCTAACAAAGCCCCTCTTAAAACAACATTAATAATTAATAAGATAATAATATAATAATATCAATAACGAGTCAGCAAACTGAAACAAGGAGGCGACGCTCCTTTTGACCCTGCCCTTAGTCTGTTTAGCTTAGCAGTCTCGAGACCCTTCGGTCTCCTCTCGACGTAGTCCAAAGCACCAAAGCTTCCAAACCACCAGGTGGCACTGCAGCACAAGCAGAAGAGTCTTTTTCTTTAACAGATCACATCAAGTCCAAAAAAAAGGGAAAAAAGAAAACAAAAACAAAAAGCAAAATCATCTTCTACAAGTTCAGCACAAAAAGTAGAAGCCAACATGTCTGAAAGCCCAAACCGTTGTGTGGTGTTGCCCCTGGCAACCGTGTCTCTGGGTTACGGGGTTAATCCGAGGAGTCAAAAGGTGTCTTGTGCAACGAAACCAGCCAAAAACTCCAAACGACCCCAACCAAAACAACCAGGGAGGCCCGACTTCTCAGCTACTGTTGAGTCAGGAGGTTTCCTGCCTTCATCACTCAGCGTCACGCCAAATACTGCTGCATCGCTGTCTTCGCCCTGAGAGAGAGAGAGAGAGAGAGAGAGAGAGAGAGAGAGAGAGAGAGAGAGAGAAAAGTAGGGAGGAGAGGGGCGGGGGGGGGGCATGTGAGAAAGAGAAAGAAAGAACAGAAAAAGAATGAGTAGAGAGAAAGAGAGGGAGGGAGAGAAAGGGAGAGAGAGGGTGAGGGAGGGAGGGAAGTACAGAGATGGAGGGAGAAATGGAGGGAGGGAGGGAGGGAAGGAGGGAAGTACAGAGAAGGAGGGAAGTACAGAGATGGAGGGAGGGAGGGAAGGAGGGAAGTACAGAGATGGAAGGAGAGGGAGGGAGGGAGAGAGAGGGAGGGAGGGAGCAAGGGAATAGGGAGGGAGGGAGGAAGGGAGAGGGAGGGAGGGAGAGGGAGGGAGGGAGGGAGTAGAGAGGGAGGAAGGGAGGGAGGGAAGTAGAGCGGGAGGAGAGGGAGGGAAGTAGAGAGAGAGGGAGGGAGGGAGGGAAGTAGAGAAGGAGAGAGGGAGGGAGCGAGAGAGGGACGTAGAGGGAAGGTAGGAAGTAGAGGGAAGGAGAGAGCGAGGGAAGGAGAGAGCGAGGGAGAGAGGGAGGGAAGGAAGGAGAGCGAGGGAGGGAGGGAAGGAGAGCGAGGGAGGGAGGGAGGGAAGGAAGGAGAGAGCGAGGGAGGGAAGGAGAGAGCGAGGGAGGGAGGGAGGGAGGGAAGGAGAGAGCGAGGGAGGGAGGGAAGGGAGAGTGAGGGGGGAGGGAGGAGAGAGCGAGGGAGAGAGCGAGGGAGAGAGCGAGGGAGGGAGGGAGAGAGCGAGGGAGAGAGCGAGGGAGGAGGGAGGGAGAGAGCGAGGGAGGGAGAGAGCGAGGGAGAGAGCGAGGGAGGGAGGGAGGGAGGGGGAGAGAGCGAGGGAGGGAGGGAGGGAGGGGAGAAAGAGTGAGAGGTGTAATAGAGAGAAAGTGAGATTATGTTCTTGTATTTTTATTATTATTATTGACCTGACTAAGACGGTCATACCAAAAAAAAAAAGAGAGAGAGAGAGAGAGAGAGAGAGAGAGAGAAGGAAACACCTGTCTGTGTATTAAAGTATCCGTGTGTGTCTAACCTGTCACAGAGGTTTGGATCGGACGCCTGGGTGAGTTTGTGTAAAATATCTACGAAGCCCATTTCCCTTAACTTGTCCTGCCTCTCCTGGGAACCTGAACACAAAACAGAGAGGAAAAGCCGGAGTTTATTTCATCTTACAGACTTTAACAGCTGTTATTTTAATAACTTTACTGGGACTTTTATATGTTCAACTTTAAACATGCTGATCTTTGGCAACATTACACTTCATACAGCGATACACATAAACCATGAAGAGGGTAAAAGAAAAGAAGTGAAACAAAGAAAGAGGGCGAGAGAGAGGGTGGAAAGAAGGTGAAAAAGAGAGAAAAAGGGAGAGGGGCGAGAGAGAGAGAGAGAGTGAAAGGTGAGAGAGTTAGAGAAAAAGAGATTAGAGGGTAAAGAAAAAAGAGAGAGAGAGAGAGGGAATGATAAGCGACAAGACAGACAGTTAAAAAGAGGGAGAGAGAAAGGAGGAGGGAAGAAAAAATGTGAAAGAAGGAGGGGGAGTGAAAAAGGGTGAAAGAGTTCAAGAAAAAAGGAGGGTGAAAAAAATGAGAAAGAGAAAGACAAATGACAGAATGATGAGAGATAAGACAAAGGCAGTTAAAAGAAGAGGGAGAGAAAGGGAGACAAGAAAATAGGGTGAAAGAAAAAAGGAGGGAGAAAACGAGAAAGAGAGAAAGCGATGAAAAAAATGGGAGAGAAAGAGAGATGAGAGAGGGTGAAAGAGTGAGGGTGGAAAAAAGAAATGAGAGAAATATGAGAGAGGGTAAAATGAGAGAATGATCAGAAAGAAGACAGAGGGTGAAAAGGGAGAGAGAAAGAGGAAGAGAAGAAAGAGAGAAGACTTTCAAACAGTGTACTGGATGAACTGGTATAATATCAGCGATTATAACACTTTCTGGTAACACTTTACTGTAGGGTGCTGTTCATAAGGCTACATGACACCTACATAAGGTTGTCATTACAACTGACATAACCCTACATCACTGTTTATAAATGCTTATTACAACAGGCGTCATCTGTCATAAAGGCTACTTTAGCTGACTGTGATCAAAATTGGCAAATGTAACCTTTATAGCGAATGACAATTATTGGAACAAGCATTTACAAACAGTTATGTAAATGCAGGGTTATGTCAGTTGTCATGACAAGCTTATGTAGGTGTCATGTTGCCTTATGAACAGCACCCTACAGTAAAGTGTTACTCACTTTCTTTCAGCCCACAATTCTGTCTTCAAGCTCTTTTTACATCAGATGTGGAAAAATTGCTAGAAAACCTCCTTCAGAGAGTCAACAGCTGATAGCTGTGCTTAAATGTTACCTACATTAGTTTATTTAATCTGTATATAAAATAAAGAGATCTGCAGGTTATTCTGGCTTATCCGTCACTGGAAGGTGGACAGAAACGCTGTCAACTGTTCATTATGACTCGTGTGGGTTGCATCTGGAGTGAAACAGCTAAAAAAAAAAGTTTAGGCCCGTCATCTGCAGCTTCAAGGTCCTCACCATCTTCTTCATTCCACACCAGGTTGGAGATGCAGAAGGTGGCAGCCAGCTGCAACTTCACATTCGAGTGACCCTGCAGCACCGAGAGACACAGAGAGACACACAGAGACAGCGAGACACACAGAGACAGCGAGACACACCGACACAGAGAGAGACAGACACAGAGAGACACACAGAGAGACACAGCGAGTGAACAAAAAAGCTAAATGCATAAAAGGAGAATCTCACCAATTTTTCAAAATTTCAAACCCGCCCGTGAACCACCTTCTTCTAGTTCTTACTCTGAACGACTGTTTACATCTTAACCTTCTAATTATGCACAAATGTTGAAAAATCCCTTTTAAGGTGATATGATAGAGATAAAAAACAACACTCATATTCAAGTCCACATTCGAATGTCTGGAATCACTGGTTTCAATAATACATTTTTTTTTTGCAGATTTATATAATTAGTGATTGTAATGATGTTATTACTCTGTAGCTTCACAGCTTTTCAATAATTCGTATGAATGATGAACAGATGACAAAATGACTGAGAAAGCTGTAGATTCTCAAGAATGATGTTCAAATTTAATATCCAGAACGCCTCATACTCGAAAGTGGTGATCAAATGACAAGAAATTACTGTTAGTAAACAGATCATTACTGTATATTATTTATGATTAAAATATGGAAGCCATAAATGCCATGGATTTTTTTCCCATTAAAGGAGTTATTTTAATTTGCTTCCTCGTGATATTCTCAAAACTTTTGAGTGATTTATATTATTATGGCATATCGGATACAGTTTTATCGGGATAACATTGGTTATGTCATGATAACGGCATAAAGATCTGGAGATCTCAAGAAAACAACACTTGTTATATTGTAATAATGATATAAATAACTCAAGATCTTGAGGAAAAAAAAATGAAAAACTATCACAAAAACAAAAACGTTTAAATTATGCAAACCTGGCCATTTAAGGCTTCCATTCTAAATACTGAATAAAGCATCCAAATATATAATTTTGTATGGATTATAAACTATTATTACAATATTATTACAATAAATTATTATTACAAATGATTCCAATATTATTAGAATAAGTTATTATTGCGAATGATTCCAAGCTTTTGAACACTAGTGTATGAGAATCGCTTGTGCTGTGAATGTGGAAGCTGTACCATGTAGTATTTGACTTTCTGGAGCATGTCATCATTGGTCATGATGAGTTCTTTGGCCGTGTTGCCATCAGCAATGTTAGCCAGTATACACAATGTCTGCAAAGTAAGCAGTAAAGAAACACTTCACAATAACATTACAATAACAAACATCTTTATAATGTAATATTAAACGTAGCTGCTTTAATAATCAACATTAATCAACAGCATTAAAGAGCCCATTTAATGGAAAACAGAGCTGTCCTCATTTTTTTTTTTTTAATAAAACAGTTTTATGTAGTACGCAAACACTGATAAAGGTTCAAAACATAGAGAGAGAGAATGGAAAATGGTCAATATTAGTTAGTGTTTTTTTTTGTACATATGGGCCCTTTAATGCAGTCAGAAAACATGAGTGAATGTCCTCACCTGCTCCTTGACCTCTATGCTGTGCTCTCCCTCCAGGATCAGCGTAACTGCCTGCATGATCTGCTTGCCGTGCGAGCTCATGATCTGGTCTATGTGCTAGCAGAAAGATGGAGAGAGGATTAGCATGCATGGTTTATCGGCAGAGAAAGCTTATAATCTTGTTATGCTCAGAGAGGAGGGCTGCTGAGAGGTCATGCGCTGCTGCGCACGGACTTTGTTTGGTTTCTACTCTTTTCAGGAAATAATCTTCCAGGACTTTTCCAGGATCTTTCTTGTGACTTCCAAACTCATGTAAGGTTAAATCCTTAACAACCCCTTACTGACTAACACAGGTGCACACACCGCGTATTATGTATATAAAGAAGTAATTAGTTCATTGGCTTTATTAAAAGTAATAAAGCTTGACTTTTCAACCTCCTTCTTTACCACCAGTTTACCTTAAGGAACTGGTGTTAAAGAAGGAACATTTTAAGAACAACAGTCATATGCAAATGTTTTGTTGATGTTCAAAGTGGAAGAGGAAAAATTGAGCAAATCCTCTACAGAGAACACACTTTAATGTATAATGTTTAATTTCACTGCACACTTTCTATCTATTTGCTGAGTCTGACCTATTGCTAAAAATATTACACAAAAAGTGCCATAACTTTTACACCGGCCACATTTTATGCCCCTCCCTCCACCTCCCAATAATGTTAATTTTGGCAAATAAACAGAAATTGTGCATTAAAACGTACAGAACTGTGTTCTCCGTAGAGGACGTGTTCACTGATGAAAATCAACAAACATTTAATTTGACCAGGGCCCCCAAACTACTACACTTGGCTGTGTTTATGTTATGTTTCTCTCTCAACGCAATAAAGAAACGTGATTCTTTTTTTAATTGTTTTGTGCAACTGTCAAGTTGCACTCTCAAGTTGCATGGCAAGTTGCTTGCCGTTTCATGCAACCTGCATCTAGTTGCATGAACCTTTCACCACTGCAAAACCAACAGAACTTTCTAAATGTGATTGCTACATAGCAACAACTAGCAATGTTAAAGATTAACTGTGCGCCCTTTGCTGCTAAAAGGTCTAGCTACTGTAAATCAGCTGCTCTTTTGCTGGTGCTACTGCAGTTTATTAGCAAACCAACAAAAACAAATAGACACTATGATATGCAAGAGTCTGTGTGTTCGTCTCTTTTTTACCGGCCGCGTGGAGAGCAGGTTCCGCAGCAGGCCGAGCGTCTTCATGAGCACGTTGGTGTCGGGGTCTGAGAGGAGCCGGAAAAGCTGCTCCGTCCCGAGCGCCCTCATGATCTCCACCTTCACCTTCTGATCCGCCTGGAACGCCATGTTCTGTACAGACACGTGCGCCTTATATAAGAACACAGTCTTTATAAAGGCAGTCAGTGAAATCCATTCACGCAGTAACTCTTACCATAAGAGCCCAGATGCCGTTGACCCTCAGTGCTGGACTGTCGCTTTGTGTTAAGCTGCATAGTAACTCGATCACCCCAGACTCCAGGATGGGCTGGACGTGGAGACAAGAACAATTATGGTCAAAAGAAAAAAAAGTCGACTACAACTATCATCTACCAGCCCTGGTGTTGGAGGCCCTGCTCTTACATCCTAGGACAGACTTATTAATTAGCTGGTTAGTTGGTTCAGATTAGGGATGCAGCGATACCGGTACTGGTTTTGGGTATCGACCCTGTTTACTCGTACTTGACCAACAAACCACAACCTGAGCTCCTCAGATTCATTAGCCTCAAATGTGATTCCTGGGGTCACTGAGCTACAGAGACTGTTGTTGAAAGAGACAGATGAGGATCAAAACTATGAAACATACTTTACTTAAAGCTGCTTTTCTGACAAGTAACAAAACCTGCTCTTCTCCACTGCAGCACTACTCTGTCCGAGGTAACTAATGTAGCATCGCTAGTTAATGCATAGATTTTAGACTAGATTTTAATGATTTAACTCTTAAAGTGTATTAAACTCATTCACACAAACTGCTTGATTCTAAGTGGGTTTCTCAGTGTAGTTTCGGAATCTGTGACTACTAAAAAACGTGTATTCGTACTCAATCTGAAAAAAATGGTAGGAAAGGAAGGAAAAGCAAAATCAAAACAACTGCAAATTTGAAAAGAAAACTTCTTGTATGAAGATGAATAATAATACATTTTTTAGCATTGCACTCACTGAGATTTGCTAAAAAACATTAGTTTGGAACACTGAAACAAAAGCCAATCTAGAGTCCATCTTACTGTATATGTAAATGCGCTACCACTAAACACCGAGAGAGCATTTGTATCGGATCTGTACTGGCAGATCAGTATCGAGCGTAATGCTAAAAAAGTGTATTAATTAACACCAATACAGATTCGGACACTACAGTAACCCACTTAGAATCAAGTAGTTTGTGTGAATGAGTTTAATACACCTTAAGAGTTAAATCATTAAAATCTAGTGTGCATTAACTAGCGATACTACATTAGTTACCTTGGATAGAGTAGTGCTGCAGTAGAGAAGAGCAGGTTTTGTTACTTGTCAGAAAAGCAGCTGTAAAGTATGTTTCATAGTTTTGATCCTCATCTGTCTCTTTCAACAACAGTCTCTGTAGCTCAGTGACCCCAGGAATCACATTTGAGGCTTATGAATCTGAGGAGCTCAGGTTGTGGCTTGTTGGTCAAGTACGAGTAAATAAGGTCGCTACCCAAAACCAGTACCGGTATTGATGCATCCCTAATCTGAACCAACTAACCAGCTAATCAATAAGTTTGTCCTAGGATGTAAGAGCAGGGCCTCCAACACCAGGGCTGGTAAATGATACCGATTCACTACACAGAATCAGTGCATCACTAATTAAAACACAATGAAACACTGTTTAGCTGCACTCTGTAGGATTTTGGGATTTGGAGACCTCTCTGACAGAAACGTGTAATTGCACGCAACATGTGGAAGAATATATGCAACATGGGTTGTGCTTCAGACCCCTTCTCTGAGTGGATGAACCTGATGACTGCGAGTGCTTTGAAAGAATATTCAGTCCAAACCTGGACATGTCTTCTGAAGACAAGAGCTATATTGTCATAATATCTATCAGTATAATGTTGATTTTGCATCTGGAATTTAAGACTTTCGTTTTGAGCTTGTGCATGACGTTTCTATATAAAGATGTTTTCTTTTCATGACTCAGTAATTCTACTTATTTCAACTGTAACAAAACACATCTTGCATACATTCGCTTTAATAAAGTGTATGTGGCTGCCTGACCTCTTTGCTGGGTGAAAACTCCAGTAGAAGATTGCATAGTGTTGAAGAGGCCATGACCAGCACCTCGTCTGGAGCGTTCTGTAACAACTACACATATACAACAGGTCAGCAAAACCTTCTTACTCTGTTTGAGCGATTAGAAAGCAAAGACAAAATGTCGAACCTTCATTAGCGGCTTCCATACGGCGTGGTCGTGGAAACTCGTCCTCAGCTGCTGCACAGATCGCGACAAACTGTGGAGACATCTGCAGAGAGGATGAGAGAGAATGATGAGCTTTTATAATATACACTAACATTCACATGCTTGCTGACCCTGCTAAAGTAGCACTTTTGAATTGCCAGTACCAAAAATATCAATCAACCATTAAAGATTAATTTAACATGATGCCACTAACTTTAAAAGGTTTCTAATAATTAGTAAGAATCTGTAAAAGAAAAATTAAGACGTGAGATTTGTCCAGAATGTTGAACAGAGCTGTTGATTCTGAATGAAAGCTGTAGAACATTAAGAATGAAGCTGTAATAAAATTAACATCCATAAAATTAATCTCTTACTTCAAAAGTCTTAAAGCAGAGAATTTGACAAATTATTTATAAAGAGATAATTAGAGGATTTACCATTTAGTTACTTTTTGCTGTTCCCAAAAAGCTTGTAACATTGAATAAAGTCTGATTTACAACACTTCATCTATACTCTGTAAGCTATTACTGAATAAAACAACAATTATTAATATAACAGAGGATTACAGTGGGGTAGTGTATGTACCAGTAATTTATGAGTGACATTGTGTATGTAGTATTATATATACCGATCAAGCATAACATTATGACCACCTCCTTGTTTCTACACTCATTGTCCATTTTATCAGCTCCACTTACTATATAGGTGCACTTTGTAGTTCTACAGTTACAGACTGTAGTCCATCTGTTTCTCTGCATACTTTGTTAGCCCCCTTTTACCCTGTTCTTCAGTGGTCAGGACCCCCATGGACCCTCACAGAGCAGGTACTATTTGGCTGGTGGATCATTCTCAGCACTGCAGTGACACTGATGTGGTGGTGGTGGTGTGTTAGTGTGTGTTGTGCTGGTACGAGTGGATCAGACACAGCAGTGCTGCTGGAGTTTTTAAACACCTCAGTGTCACTGCTGGACTTGGAATAGTCCACCAACCAAAGTATCCATGAAGGACTAGAGGATGACCAACACAAACTGTGCAGCAGCAGATGAGCTATCGCCTCTGACTACATCTACAAGGTGGACTGACAAGGTAGGAGTGTCTAATAGAGTGGACAGTGGGTGGACATAGTGTTTAAAAACTCCAGCAGCACTGCTGTGTCTGATCCACTCAGACCAGCACAGCACACACTAACACACCACCACCACGTCAGTGTTACTGCAGTGCTGAGAATGATCCACCAGCCAAATAGTACCTGCTCTGTGAGGGTCCATGGGGGTCCTGACCACTGAAGAACAGGGTAAAAGGGGGCTAACAAAGTATGCAGAGAAACAGATGGACTACAGTCTGTAACTGTAGAACTACAAAGTGCACCTATATAGTAAGTGGAGCTGATAAAATGGACAATGAGCGCAGAAACAAGGAGGTGGTCATAATGTTATGCCTGATCGGTGTATAGCTATCATGCACAGATATGGTCAGATACACTACATGTCCAAATATTTGTAGATGCCAGCATGTCATTTGTCCCCCTTTGCTGCTCTACTTTTCTAGGAAGGAGGCTCATGTGTGGCCCCTCCAGAACGTCCCATTCTACAGGCAACGCATTTTTATGGAGATCATGGTGCAACTTAACGCTGTGTCAGCAATGGGTGCACCATAACATTGCTGAAAGCACTGTTCAAGTACGAATAAATAGGGTCGATACTCGAAACCAGTACCGGTATCGATGCATCCCTAATCTGAACCAACTAGCCAGCTAATTAATAAGTCTGTCCTAGGATGTAAGAGCAGGGCCTCCAACACCAGGGCTGGATTTTGGGATTTGGAGACCTCTCTGGTGGAAATGTGTAATTGCACGCAACACGTGGAAGAACATTTTGCAACGTGGGCTGTGCTTCAGACCCCTTCTCTGAGCGGATGAACCTGATGACTGCGAGTGCTTTGAAAGATTATTCAGTCAAAAACTGGACATGTCTTCTGAGGACAAGAGTGAATTAGCTACTATTGTCATAATATCTATATCAGTATAATGCTGTCTGGATACTTTTGGACATGTAGTGCATGGATGTACATTTCTAAACCATTGTTTCCATACCAGGAGCCTCTGCATCATGTTGAGAATATACACCGATCAGCCATAATATTAAAAACACCTAGCAGCACTGCTGTGTCTGATCCACTCAGACCAGCGCAACACACACTGACACACCACCACCACGTCAGTGTTACTGCAGTGCTGAGAATGATCCACCACCCAAATAGTACCTACTCTATGGGGGTCCTGACCACTGAAGAACAGGCTAACAAAGTACACAGAGAAACAGATTAACTACAGTCTGTAACTGTAGAACTACAAAGTGCTCCTATATGGTCAGTGGAGCTGATAAAATGGACAGTGAGTTAATGTTATGGCTGATCTGCGCACTCAAATCTGCAGTGCAGGAAAGGCTTCAGGTCCAGGTTTAGAAAGAACTCAACTAAATAAATAACCATGTGGGAAGAGATGTGCAAAATCCTGGGGGGCCCAGAAAAGTCACACTTGAAGACAGAGAGAGATACCTGACGGCGGCTAAGCGGACCTTGATGCTGGACTCGGAAAGGCCGCTCACTATCCTGTCCATCATGTTCTCCGTCTCTGTGATCTGTGGAGAAGGAAAGAGAGGCTGCAAAACGTGCCGCTAAACATACGAGACAGTCTGCAGGAACACGTAGGCCGATTATCTTCAGGTTTAACCTAATTTTTTAATTTCAGTTTTCAACTTAAAGATCAACTCTGATATTTGGTGTGATAAAAAGTTTCGATTGACTCAGATAAATGCAAACTTTATTATTTATATCAAAACATTAGCACATGAGAAGCATCCAAAATAGTGAGCTAATAAAATACACCGCAAATACTACATCTAACCTGCGTCATATAAAACCTGTTATAAGAAATACACTATGATATTCAGTGTATGCTTATAGTTTTATCAAAATAAAATTTATCACTATAACGCTGGGCTGGGCAATGACAACAATTATCGTTACTCTGATAAATTACGTCACGATATGCCACTCTGATAGGGTTGTCATGATGTGCATGTTGATATTCATGTTCTTTGATATGGGGTTCACAAGGCGATATACTGGGGTGAAACGATGCGCTCTGCTCACGATTCGATTCTCCTATGATATTTTAAACAAAATTTGAATGAACAAAAATTTCGAATGACATTCCTTTTTATTTCTGAAGTGTAAACAATGCAAAACGATAAATTTGCCTGTACACGTTTTTAAACAAATAACTTTAGTCCCCTGCAGTTAAAGGATATTATTAGGAACAGAGCTTAAAACTGTAAAACAGAATATTCTATTGTAGCCTCACCATATATTAAATATCACGGTGAAAACATTCTTTTTATTTCTGAATATTAACAGTTCAAATACTGTACTTTTCTTGCACAAAATTTAACAAATTTGCATTTGATTTAAACAAAAAGAACGTTTTCTCTGAAGCAATTAAAAAAAATTAGAAGGAAAAGCGAAAATTGCGACACTGAGGGGTTCTTTTCGTCAGACAGCACGGTGGTGGCTGTTTTCCACCCCTGCTGAATGAGCTCAGGTAGAGGGTGCAGAGGGAGCTCACCTTTTTCCGAATGTCCTCATCGTTAGAGCCCAGAGAGGCGTAGAGCTTAAAGGCTGCTTGCCTGAGCTCATGAGCATGCTTTAGGTCATGGTCCAACTACAGAGAGAGAGAGAGAGAGAGAGAGAGAGAGAGAGAGAGAGAGAGAGAGAGAGAGAGAGAGAGAGAGAGAGATTAACCCAAGACATTCTAATACAGCTATTAACTCATGAAAAACTGATACAGAGCTAGTACTACTAGCTTCACACATCTTAAACATTCTGTCAGTGACCGTTTCTTTGTGTTAACTGATTAAAATCTATCCTGAGGGTAGTTGCTAAGTGTGCATGTCCACGTTGGTCACAGTAAATAGAGCAGAAAGAGTATCGCCTGCACACTGACGAACAGCAACACAATACAGCAAAAATATTTATTTTTATTCCATTAAATAAAGTACAAGACAAAGAGCAAACATTTCTTCTTCTTCTTTCTGATGTATTTGTTCTGTCACTTTAAGAAGGCCTTAACAGAACCTACACAGATGATGGCAATTTGCCTGGGTCTTCGAAAGGAAGTTAGTAAAGAGAGCTGCTTCATGAGCACTGATGATAGCAAAACGCTGAAACGTTTGCTTGGTTTGTGTCTGTTTTTTTTTCCAACCCACCCAGGTCACAGACTGTTTGTCCTCCTCCCATTGGGCAAGAGATACAGGACCATAAGGACACGCACTAACACACTGAGGAACAGCTTCTTCCCCAGAGCTGTAGCCTCTATTACACCCCTCCCCACACACACCCATAGCTGCTGAAGACTGAATGCAGCAAACAGACCAGCCTGTCTTAGCCGCCGCCCCACTTTTCCCCAAGCTATCACTGAACACTTTACATCCAATTTGTGCAATACCTACTGAGGAATACCTGTTTAGTCCTGCTTACACGGCACTCTTTGCACTATCTGCACTACGTAGATCCACTTTATACATATATAGTCTTAAAAAATGTTTCTGTATATTTTTTTTTGATTTATCACTGTTGTTGAAAGAAAACCTTGTACCTCCGAAATAACAAATTTACAGGAAAAGGAAAAAACATACTTTAGTTTTAATGTAAGTCAATGGAACCAGACTTTAAGTCATTCTGATCCATTCTTCATGAAATTTACATACGAGGTAAAAGGTGACAGTCACTTAAAGATTGTGTCAAAAAACTGAAAAATGACAAAAATGGAGATACGAGGTTTTCTTCCGACAGCATACACACACACAAATATATATATATCCATCCATTCATCCATCCATCATCTAAACTGCTTATCCTTCTGGGTCGCGGTGGGTTGCTGGAGCCTATTCCAGCTGTCATTGGGCGGAAGGCAGGATACACCCTGGACAGGTCGCCAGTCCATCGCAGGGCAGACAGACAGACATACACAGTCACACACACACACCTAGGGGCAATTCAGCATTTCCAATTAGCTTAACTGCATGTTTTTGGACTGTGGGAGGAAACTGGAGTACCCGGAGGAAACCCACGCAGACACAGGGAGAACAGGCAAACTCCACACAGAAAGGACCCTGGTCACCCGGCCGGGAATCGAACAGCGACAGCGCTACCCACTGCACCACCGTGCTGCCATATATATATATATATATATATATATACACACACACACACACACACACACTTTTTCCACGTTGGTCACAGTAAAATGGATCGGCGTGTGGAACTGGAGTTTTTTGTGCTACCTTATTTCCTATTACTGTATAAAAGAAGCTCCATGCTGCCTTTACTGTTGGATGCCCTGCAATAGTTTGAGAAGGCCTCGTTTTATAGAAAATAATTTTATAGAAACAGGTTTCTTTATAGAACATAATCAAAATTTAAATCGCATATTTTGCCCAAGCTGTTCAGCTCTAGAGTGAAGGACATTCATATTCATTGTAATTTGTAAGATCATGTAATTAACATATCAAACACTTCAACAGCACCGAGGTATCATGTTATTAGGGGCTAATAATAATGCCAGTTATTTGCTTTGCTTCCAAAGTGGTAGATCATTTCTACGCAGTCTGCCCTCCACAGTACTGCTTGATTACCGTGTCCTCAGTGCAGCCACCTCCGTAACACAAACACACGCCTGTGTCCATGTTAGCACATTATTTATATGCCATGAATGTTTTATGAAGTCTTTAAATAGTGACCTTCAAATGTCAATGAACAGATTAAATGATCAGTGAAACTGTGCGAGTTTCTCACCCTCTTGATGTCGGTGATGGCGCTGACTGAGCTGGGGTATTTGAAGTAGTCTGCTAGCATGGCCACCAGGTGGTCAGTGATGCTGGCTATCCGCTGCAGCTCCACATCCGGCTCCATGAGAAAGGCCAGAGTCTCCGCCCCCTCCACTCGCTCCTCCAACAACCGGTCCTTACTGCACATCCGCACCAGGCACGGCAGAGTCTGAGCAAACAAACACAATAAAACAATCGATCATTTAAGCCTGCGTGATGATATCGGAACCACACAGATATCAGTTATTAGAGAGGACTTTCTTCGAAATTTCCTCATAATTAGATTGTTAAGATGTAAGTCATTCAGAGTTTTGTGTGAAATGCTTCATTCTGGAGAACCTCGGAATTGTTCACAGTGGTGGTGATACGAACCAGACGTCTAAAGCATTTAACCCTTAGAAAGCTAAAATTTCGGGGAATTTTTTTTTAGTATTTTTTTGGGTCAATTACAATTATAATTGCAATGATATGAAGTATTTACATTAGACAGTCACACATGCCATATGTTGTTATTTCCAGGAGACCCTGGGCTGCTCAGATATGCCATTGTTTGCAATGTAAATGCAAACAGAATCTTTGATGTTTCATAATCTTTTGAATCTTTGAATCTGATATCTGTATGAATTTGGGTCATTTCTGATCAAAATTTACCTAGCGCCTGCTAAATTTAGTATTTTTCTAATTAAAGAGTTCTTGAAAATAGGTGCAGTAGTAGTTATATTTTCAGACGTGGTTAGTCTGGAGTGTCTGTGAGCTGAAAGGGCAATAATTTTGATGGTGATTCATTCTGTTGGTTATTATGAGTAAAAATAAACAATTAGCATAAGGCGGACATGTTTTTATTGATTTTCTGTCCTCTTGGATTCATGCTGAGTGCTAAAACTCTGATACTCAGCAAGACAGGCTTTATTTTTAATTACAAATTGAGTTGCATATTTAACATCAGATATTTTTAACACTCAAAATCAATGTAAACTGAAAGCCCTTTGTTTATAATATGAAGGCAGAGATGTAGTATAACAGTAGTGAGTGGGTTTGGGTGATTTTGGAGCTGGACTGCTGGCTGATTTACGGTCATAGGTGGATGAAATCACTCTAGATGGTGAGGGCAGAGTCTGATGAGTGATCTGATGTGTGAATCATGTCACTGTTTTAACCCTTTGTTGGAATATGAAGTCCAAACAGCAGAGCAATAATATCAGGATTTTAGGTGATTTTCCGAGCCAAATTACTCACTGATGTTGATGTCACAGCTCGATGACATCATACTTGCTAGTTAGGGGTGGGTCTGCTGAGTGTCCTGATATGTGGATCATGTTTGTATTTTAAACCGTTCTGAAGTTATGAAGGCTAGAAGTGACCTACCATTTTCTCCGGGTTCTAAGGGTTAATGCTTCTAAAAGCTCCCTCACAGAAAGTCATTAATGGACACAGGAACACAGGATACAGTGTCTGATGTCCAAGACATTATTTTACAATAGTTTTGAGATAAGCTTTTGGCCTAAAGCATACATTTTAAAATATTTTCATGATGGATGGTCTACATGCAAGGTTTATAAGGCAAAACAGTCCATAAAGAAAGCTTTTTTCAGATTTAACACTATTTCAGAAATATCAACATTATAGACAGTAAACCATTTCACTTCAAACCGCTCTGAATGACTGAGTACGTCTTAATTAAATTATGCAGATGTTTTGAAAAATTCCCCTTTAAAACAATCAATTGGCATTGGACAGATGTTTATATTTGCCCAATATTCCAAACATATCACTGTTTTCGAAACAAAACCTTCGCTCCATTTTTTGTTGTTTTTCAGTTTTTGACATAATTTGAAAATGCCTGTTCCTCTTTACCTTGTCTATAAATTTCATGATGGATGGACCGAAAGAAACGGCCCAAAATCACTTGGAAAAAAGTCTGGTTCGATTGACTTTCATTAAAAGTAAAGTAAGTTTTTCCTTCTCCTGTAAAGTTACTATTTTGGAGATACGAGGTTTTGTTCCGACAGCAGCGATATGTGTTTAAGCAACAGAACATGAGAGGGAGTGTGTGATCGTGGTGAGTCCACTGTGTCTTTCAGTTATCAGAGATTTTCTCATGTAGCTCATGATTTCATATGAAGCTTTTAGCTGAAGTCACTGGTCTGACCGACTTTATTCTGAGGTAACTGTGTAAAAATAGAACACAAATGGATTAAATTCCATATTTTAGTGGATATTCCATGATTGCCAACATGTGGTTTGATGCTCTGTAGCAGTTATTTTGTATTTTTTTTTTTATCAAAAATGTCTCTGGTGTTACCTTTATTATGTGTAACACCAATGAGGATCGGTAACACCAGTGACTCCTGTGGACAGATAGAAAAGTGGACGTTTCTGTAGAATGACCCATCACTTTAAGGAGTTTCAGGGATTTTCTTGCCCTCAGACCTAAACGACAGATTGGCAATACACACACCTACCTTTAATACAATACAGTTATCGTCCGTCCTGATGGCTCCTGCTCGACACATGTATGTTAAACTGAAAGAGAGACAAAATCATTTTAATATTCATTTTTTTCCCCCCTTTCTCTTTTCACTTAATTTGCTTTAATCTAAATTGTTTCCATGTTCCGTTAATAATTTCAATATTCAGATCCAATTCAAACAAAATATGATTAGACTCTAAGCCAATATGTCATGACTTTCCTGAAAGTGATGAAAATTCTGTGCAAATACTTAGAAAACTTAAAAACTTAGAGCTTGTTTACACATGTTAACGCTTGTTAACATGCGTTTTTGGTGATCGTCACGTTCTGATTTCACTTGAGCTTGTCCACTTATATCCGAACAGAGGAAAAGTAGTAAAATGTAGATGAGAAATGTGTTAACCTGCTTCTTACGTGGTAGAAGTACAATCAGATCTCATCTGGTCAAACACTGGGATGCATTTTAGTGAAAAGCATAAAAGGAATCCAGCCAGTTTATCCAGATATGATCCAGAGGCATAACACATTAATGCAAGATGTAAACAGGCTCTTATAGAACTGAACTCAACTTAACTGGAAGAGATTAAACCTTGCTGTAATTTACTTATTCTTTATCAAACTAAGACCTTCAAGGGCAGTAAAACAAATTGTGTTAAACGTACTAACCAGCAGAGGGCAGTATGAACCTACGGACAGCTCTACACATTGTGGAGACACTGAAAGCTCTTCTGAACTTTTCTGAAACGCTTAAATCCTGCTGGCCAGCAAACACTCAGCACAGATACAGTAAGAACAGTCAGCAGTTTTAGCTTCTCTCACCATTTGGCTGCTGTCAGCTGCATTTCGATGGGTTTATCCCTTTGCATCATTCGGACAAAAACCTGAGAGAGCAGCTCCCCGTCGACCAGCACTGAGCAGAAAACACAAACATGCACACACATTTTAATGTGACGAAGTCATGCACAACAGAGGTTCTCGAACCAGACCAGCAGTGTTTCTGGCTTCATCTCAGCTTCCAACACGTCAGTGTTTTTAATGGCTTGGTTCTGGTATTTCTGGAGCTGCGAAAGAGCCAGAAAGTCAGCACTGCACATTTGTAAAGGTACTGAATTGTTTTAAAAGGTACTGACTTTGATAACCAGTCCTACACAGTTAATAAGCAGTTAGTCTCAGGTAAAAGTCAGCTGCCCGAAAACTGATAGCATACCTGTTGTTATGTCTTCACTAAAAACATTTTTGCTGTGTTGTTTTTCCCTTTTTTCTCAACAAAGATAAAACTTGTTTTCATCAAATATTTCATCAGATTTGGCCTGACCTGATTTGGCCTGACCTGATTTCACCCAACTTGGCAACTCAGTAATATTACTCAGTAATAAGGGGGTGTTTTGGTTCGTGCCAGGCCTGAAGAGTATCATGTGTGCTGGATATTGTGGTACACCTTAATACCTTATTACTGAATACTGGCACATGACTAGGGAAAACACTGGATTGCAAATGAAAAGTCTATGGAAAGATTCAGAAGAAGTGAGAGGAAAAAGAAAAAAGAAAAAGAAGAAAAGGAAATAAAAGCCCCTCTCACCATTCACCAGAGTCATGGAGACCTGAGTGTTCTCGTATGCCAGGACGGAGAAACATTTTAATGCCTGCATTCGTACCTGGAGAGAGAGAGAGAGAGAGAGAGAGAGAGAGAGAGAGAGAGAGAGAGAGAGAGAGAGAGAGAGAGAGAGAGTATATAAGTCCACATCTTCTTCAGAGAACACTCTTCTACACATTTTACTGCACAATTACTGCTTATTTGCTGAACTTGGCATATTGCCTAATATGTTAAACTCCGCAAATAAATAAAATTGTGCACAAAACTAGCAGAAAAATTGCAGATTTGAGTTTGTTATATAACAAATATGATGTCACTTGACCAGGGGTGCTCAAAGTTTTGCACACTACTGTACCACGTAGCACTCCTTAGTTTATACGACACAAGGTAAAAGTCGTTACTAGTTCATACCGAAGTCCGGAGAGACCATGAGCTGTTGCTAGAATTGTCTGGATCGTTATCTTGAGATAACAAGATATGTAACTTGTTATTTCAAGAAAACAAATTTGTTATCTTGAGATCACAAGATAATTAACTTGTTATCTCAAGATAATTTTATCTTGAAATGAGAAGTTACTTATTTTGCTATCTTAAAATAAGTTAAATAAGTTGAGATAACAAAGTTAATGATCTTGTGATGATCAAGATAACAAGTTTGTTATCTTGAGATCACAAGATCATTAACTCATTATCTCAAGATAACCTTTGTTCTCTTGAGATCACCACAAGATCATTAACTCGTTATCTCAAGATAACTTTAGTTATCTCAAGATAATTTTGCTCTCTTTTATCTTGAGATAACATGTTAATTGTCAATTAACTTTGTTATCTTGAGATAACAAGATAATTAACTCGCCACCTCATGGCCTCTCTGGACGTCCGTAGGTTCATGCTGTGTTTGTGTTTCACCTTGTAGGATGGAGAGATGAGCAGAGGCGCGATGTTCTGTATGGCACCATGGTTAAATAAAACTGTTTGATGCTCTGGAGTCTGAAAAACACACAAAACCACAGTCTGGATGAAAATACACAAAACTACACAGCAATTCCGAAACAACAATAACGACTCTGGAAAAACAGAACTCAGACTAGTTTATTACATTTAGCCAGTGGAGTTGATCAATACTGACGACATCCACAATATACTCAAAAGAGCTTATTGTAACGTACTGTTATAATAATGTATTGCTATTTATCGCATTAACAATGAATATGGTCGAACTGCGCAGACCTACTGAAAAGACACGTGTAGGTTCACTGACGATTTTGAATAGCAAATAAAATATCTGTGCTCCACACATCACAAAGCCTGGCTCCTATCACCACCACTGTAAAGAAATCTGAGACACTATTGGTGGAATTCCCCTTTAATGTGACTTTCAGCTTGATTGTTGTCAATCTCGCCCCATTAAAAGAGCCTGGTCTTGTGTGACTACAAAACCGGCCTGGACGTTATAGCCAAGACGGCTGTCGTGCAGACAGACTTTCCTGTAAGGACTTTGCTATAACGCCATAAAGACACCTACACAACAATAAGCCATACAATTTCCTTAAAGAATGTGTGGATGAGCATCATTTTTATGGACAAGTACTGTTTATTTCCTGAATTTATTTTATAAATTCTATATACACCGATCAGGCATAACATTATGACCACCTCCTTGTTTCTATGCTCATTGTCCATTTTATCAGCTCCACTTACTATATAGGTGCACTTTGTAGTTCTACAGTTACAGACTGTAGTCCATCTGTTTCTCTGATACTTTGTTAGCCTCCTTTTACCCTGTTCTTCAGTGGTCAGGACCCCCATGGACCCTCACAGAGCAGGTACTATTTGGGTGGTGGATCATTCTCAGCATTGCAGTGACACTGATGTGGTGGTGGTGTGTTAGTGTGTGTTGCACTGGTCTGAGCGGATCAGACACAGCAGTGCTGCTGGAGTTTTTAAACACCTCAGTGTCACTGCTGGACTGAGAATAGTCCACCAACCAAAAATATCCAGCCAACAGCGTCCTGTGGGCAGCGTCCTGTGGGCACTGATGAAGGACTAGAGGATGACCAACACAAACTGTGCAGCAGCAGATGGGCTATCGTCTCTGACTTTACATCTACATCCACCACCCAAATAGTACCTGCTCTGTGAGGGTCCATGGGGGTCCTGACCACTGAAGAACAGGGTAAAAGGGGGCTAACAAAGTATGCAGAGAAACAGATGGACGACAGTCTGTAACTGTAGAACTACAAAGTGCACCTATATAGTAAGTGGAGCTGATAAAATGGACAATGAGCGTAGAAACAAGGAGGTGGTCATAATGTTATGCCCGATCGACGTATATATTACCTTGCAGCAGTGAGAGAAGATCTGTGTGATGTACTCCTGTGTGCGCTGGGACCGGCTCAGCAGAGACATCAGGTGAGGGATCACAGTGGGGTCCTAACAGCAAACGGCAAAAGACAGAGATTCATTTTAACGTGGGGGTGTGCATGTAAGCAACGGATGTCTATATCGTTCTATATCATATTGGGGCTATGTAGTTGGCTGGTGGTGTAGCTGTTGGGTGTATTTTGGCTTGTACACTTGGCATTTCATAAATTTACTTCGTTATTATTACTATTTTTTAAAGGGCATCTCCTTCCAGCCAGGTGGCATGTGAAGTATGGTTTAATAGTATGGGAAACACCGGCCACGTTTACATGCAGCCTGATAATCCGATTGAAGTCATTCGGAATACAGATTTAACCTGACTGAACGAGGTGGGTAATCCTGTAAATAATCTGTTAAATAGAAGAATAATATCCGTGTAAACGCCTGTATCTGATTACATTCCCTATCGGAAAGTTTAAGTCCGTTCTGATCATGTTCGTCGCATCATAGTGAAAGTTTATATCGTTCAACATGGCGGAGCAGAAACTGGTCTGCAGAGGAGACGAAGTTTATGCTCTGATCTTTAAAAGACGGCGGTGGGACGGACGTCCAGCTTATGTGTCTCAGAACACGACGTCTTCCTCTCGGCCTTCTTTAATAAGGACATGTGAAGGACGTTTTCCTGAGTCTGACATCATTTTAAAGTAATTAAAAACACAAGCGCTGCTCACTGCTGCTCGTATCACTCTGACTGGACTCACGTTATGCTGGTTGTCATGGTAACGTCTACACTAAGCGGTTCGCTACGCATGCATAAACTTTTGGATCTGATTACATGTAGCGTGAATGTAAAGGGAGATTTTCCATCAGACTGTTAAGTAGAGTGAGCACAAACACCTCAGTCTTAATCTACAATCGGAATGTATTCAAAACACTGACGTTAAAGGAGTGTTAGGTCCACTTACCGTGTAGAGTAGCTGCACAGGTGTGACAGGACTGATGAAAACTGTTCTTAAACAACGCAGACAGGCCTCAATGAAGACCAGGTCAGGACACAAGAGACCTGCAGACACAGCCATTCGTTATAACCTGCCATTTTGTTAGAGCAATGCTTTGACTGAGTGAGCGCAAGTGTACACGAACAATTCTCCAAATGTGGCCGATCGGCTGAAACATATTTGGCGTCTGAAGTTTGCTTCTATAGTTCTGCACAGGATCTACAAAGCTAACGGTAGACCTGTTAACACACTGTGCTAACAGTATGCCTGAATCATCACACTTGCCTCAAACAGCTTCAAATAGCTACGGAATCTAATCGGAGCTGAAACAACAAATATCATCAATGTCGACCATAAAAAATGGTCTACAAATATTTCCAGTGTCAATTTTTTGTTTACATTTTCAAAGTGACGCCTAACATGGAGTGAGTTAATGAATTAGGCTGAACAGGGCAGCAATTTACATAGCGTCGAACCTTTGTGAGCAGACAGCGAAAGAAAAAGAACGACTAAAGTTAAAGAAAGTAAAGCCTGGGAGCTTTTTCTTAAAAAGAAAGACAGCAGTCACATATAACACACGCTACCCTGACTTCAATTTTACACAAAAGCTACATACGTGCAGTGTTATACATATTAGCCAGCTATCTACACACATTAAATGTCAAATTAGTGGAATGATGCTGCAGCCTGAAGAGCTACAATGTTCAACAACCTACATACTTATTACTACAGGACTTATTTTTAGGTTATTGCTTATTTCTGACTGCAGCTCAGTATTATTGGCAGAATTAAACAAAGTGCCACTTGTTTTTTCTGTGGTGGTAATTCAGCTCTTGGTCAACAGAACTTTATCAGTTACAGCTCTTCACGTTTACAGGCCACATTTAAGCCGATTAGTTGATTATTAGTGGATTAATCCACATGAATAATCAGGTATGAAAATATTAGCTCTTTTGAAACCATAAAGAAATCTCAAATATACTGTCTAATGTGGTTCCTGAAACTTTCATACATATTGTTGTCTATAAACATGGATGAAAGTACAAAGTTCAGTCTTCAGGACGGCTGCTATGCTACTTCTGTTTTAGCTATGCCACAAACATTTTCACCAACTATACTTTAAGAAAGGAAGATGACCTTGAAGCAGGGCGGGGATGATGTGACAGTCCACCAGGGACTTGATGTTGTTTTCGGTGCCCATGGCCAAGCTGCCCAACACCACCGCACATTCCGTCCTCAACTCTGCACTGGAAGAGCTCTGCTGGAGTAAATACAGGAGCCTGGAGAGAGAGGAAGAAGAGGCACAACCAAATGCTTTTTAAAAACAAGTCAGTACAATTCAAGTTCAAAAACCCAATATTACAGGAGCACTTCCCCCAAAAAAGATGAACGTTGTCAATAATAAAGCTACAAAGGGTCAGTTAGCATGGATTTATAAATAAATAAAAAAAAATAAATAGGGAAGGGATGATTTATCAATATAAGACAAATTATAATCTTATTCTAATCTTTAATAATTCTAATAGCTGTGTACCTTTTAAAAAGGTCACAGTGGTACAAAATACCCGCTTGAATGTGCCAGAACAACACATATTTACACAGTTACAATCTGAACAGTAAACAGCAGTTGTGCTGGAGACAATTACATATTTATTTAAATTGTAGTTGAGCATAAAAAAATATAATGTGTAATAACTGTGGTAAAACTATTTCAGTGGGGTTTTTTTTTTTGGTCGCTAATAGCATGATAGATTTTCATACCATCGCATACATTGTAAAACTGTAAATGTGGAGTTTACTTTTAGGTAAATAAAATACATTGTTAATTTAAAAAAAAGCTGGAAAGAATAGCTTCACTTTTTTTTTCATTCAAAAAAATTATTTTAAGTCTCCAAACTGATTTTAACTTTAGTAAATGCTCATTTTTAAGTATATATATATATATACACACATATATATATATATATATATATATATATACACACATATATATGAAGTTCTACATTATATTTCATTTGCTATTTTTCACTATTTATTTTGTCTTTTGTAAAATAAATAAATACTACAGTAATAAAATGTCAGACTGTTTAAAAAGAAATACGCTTGCTTGAAACTTGTGTACCTAACAATAAGTGTAGCATAACTGTATATCATTAAATCTTTAGCCATATTTCCCCATCTTATCTACAGTGCTGAGTATTCTGTGTAATACTGTGTTATTTAATACTGTGTAAAAGATCCAGTCTGTGCAGCTATAGTCAAACAGCTTTGTCTGCCTGGATAATGCGTCCGGTCCCCTCTCTCAAACCCAACTCTCAGCAGAACTGGACCTGGGCCCCTGAGCAGGGCACTGTTTGGGTTATTGTATGGGAGGCCGTGTGGACAATGGATCACACGCCATTCATTGGTCAGCTTTTTAGCAGGGACGAGGACACCTTCAGATCAAAACTCCAGATCAAACCTTTAACTCAGTACTAACTGAACTGAGTATGTGACAAACTGACAATAGATTTAAAATATATCAGAGTATCAGATGATATTTAAGTTAGAATTAATAGAGTTAATGAAGCCTTAAAGAAAGTCTTACTAACCTAACATAACTTGATTTGAACTGTTTTATTCTATTCTGTTTCTCCTAAAAGTAACTGTGCTGGACAAGATATACAAATCCTGAGACTCCCTGAGTAAAATCTCACTCAGTTTGACTTCTGTATTTTAATGTATCAAGGTAGTTAACTAAAAGGACAATACATTTATATAAGATGATCCTTTATGAGTTCCACAACGGGGGAAATTCACAGCGCTACAGCAGCAATGGGATAGCAAGGCACTCAAGAAAAGAAGTATCAGAAAGAGAATTGACAAATTTGGGTTAAAGAAGTTTTTATGGATATTTAAACTGTTCTTAGTGTAAAAGTACCACTGGCTTGTCACAATTTCTGTGTAATTAAATCATTAGCATGTCATTCAGAGAGGTTTGGTGTGAAATTCTCCACTCTAGAGAAACCTACAGAGTGAGAATTGTTCAGGGGTGGTGATAGGAACCAGACGTCTGAAGAGTTTAATGTCTGAATATGATGCCTGATGTTTGAGACACTGAGTGCTAGTAATCCCATCAACGCGTTTACATGCACTTGAGTAATCAGATAAAGGGAAACTCCAGGTCTACATGAGTCATTGGATTTCTGCTTTGCAACCAGCCAATAAACTCAGAAGAAGATATGATTTAAACGTAATGTAAAACTCAAACTTCATGCTGCAGCTTTTTTTATTTATTTATTTATTTTTTAAAAGATAGCCACACATATGAACACGCATATTTAGCATATTTAAATCCTTAATTTCGTCAAGCATGTCTTTGGTTTCAGTGTCACTCGCAGTGTTTTGCTGCATCTCGCAGCGCCGCTGCTCACTTATTTCCGGTACCGCGAAAGAAATCAGAGTAAGAGTTTACATGCACTGATTTCTGAGCTAAAATCCAGTCTGTTAATCAGATTTCTATACCTTACTCCAAGATATCTAAGATATCAGAGTGTGCTGTTTACATGACCATTTGAATAATCAGATAACTGCAGAAATCCGATTATGATGAGATTATCGAGTGCATGAAACTCACTCACTGTTTTATGATAGTTCTGAACAGGTTTAGGCCTAAAATGTGCCTTTTAAAATCCATCTGTGGTGGAAACGTATATGCAGGTTGTTGTAAGGCAAAACAGTCCCCAGAGACACTTTATCATCATCAACAACATCACATATAAAAACTCAAGATACATGTAGGTTCACTGGTTCTTATCACCACCACTATAAAAAAAAAAAAATCAGGTTTCTCCACAATTACCCATCAAACTCCTACTGTTTTCTATTAGCCGCCTGTATAAAACGCAGGTGCTGCTGAACTCCGACTGGCCGAGTCAGTGTCAAAAGCAGCGCTCAGATGGATAAAGGCCAAAGCAGCTCCGCCTACCTGGGCACGGCTCCCAGCACAATCAGGTTGGCCTTCTGTTTGTTGTTTCCGATGACTGCATTCTTCATGTCACTGTCAACACAAGGCAGATAAGCGAATGTGAACTTCTCTTCAGCAGTTTATTACATAATACATACATCTACACGGGAGAAACAGAAGACAGGGGGGTCGCTCTCATACAGCAGTGTGACTGGTTTCATTGACCATTCAGCCTCCACAGAGGAATGAGGATGAGAGCTGCTGCCCCGACTTTCAAAGAGCACACTGACTCAAAATGGCCAGAATGTAAATTCATCTGAAAAAATTTTACAAACAAAACATTCTGGGCCTAATTTATGAAACTTGGTGATAACAGAGCTACGCTACGCAACGCAACATACGCGGCACGGAACATAAGAGCTATTTTTAAAGTCACCGTGGCGGTGATTTGTGCGCCAGTGTCTTGGCAAGAACCAATCAAAATAAACATGTAAATGAGGTCGTATATATTAAAGACCTGCCAAGTGAAGCTCCGGGTGGCTGCCAAAAGAAAAGAAAATATAGAAAATCAAAATCTTCAGAGCTACGAAAAGGAAAGTGATGATAAAACAATTACTAAAATGATCAAAATATAAATAATAAAAATATAAATAATGATTGGTAAAAATGCTTTAACTTTTACTCAGAAAAAGTTATCAGACAATATTAGTCAAATATAAGTCAAAATCCTAAAAATGCAACTTAAGTGTTTAATAATAATAATAATAATAACTATTAATAATAATATTAATAATAATAATAATAATAATAATAATAACTATTATTATTATTAATAATAATAATAATAATAATAATAGCATTTTTCTAATTTCTAAATATTACAGAAATAATTTTTACTAACAAATTAATTCACTGGTATTTTTCACAATTAAAAATTAAATAAAGTTTATCAGAAAATCTTAAAGACTATATAAAAAACTAAAGACTTAGATATAAATATTAAAAAGGAAACTAGTTACAACATCCTGAACATTCGACATTTAATTGTTTAATAATAATACTAACAATAATAATAATAATAATAATAATAATAATACTTAAAGCATTTTTCCAATTCATTACAATTACAGTAATAATTTTATTAACAAATTAATTCCTTGGTATTTTTCGCAATTAAAGATTAAACTAACAAGCTGAAATTCTAATTACTATAGCAATATGTTCTGCTTCCCACACACGTTCCAACATCTACAGTAAAGCCTTCCCAGATAAGAGGCTGTTACTGCAGCAAAGGAGGACAAACTCCCTATTAATACCCTTCATTTCAGAAGAAACGGCGGATGAGCAGGTGTCTACAGACTTCTGGACACGTTGCGCATCACTATATTCACTATACTGGTCACGGGGGGGGCGTGGCACCCACTGAAGCTCCCAAACAGACCTTGCAGTCTGATGGTGCCAGAGTGTGAACAGCAGCCTAGAACTGATGGCAAAGTCTGAATCCAGGTCTGAGAAACCTGATAAAATAGATCCAAATCATGTTTACGTTTCATTTTCAACAGGTCAGACTGGCACGCCCATCTGGTAAACTACATAACAGTGAAGTAATCTCCTCAGAGGAACCGGTTCCACCCCTCCACACACACACACGTTCGTCTTTAGAGCAGGTTTAGTCGTAAACGCTGCTGCTGATCTCCGGAGTGCAGGCCTGTGTGTAAAAGGGCAAGCCCATGCAAATCTCAAATAGATGTGAGCAGCTCAGGCGATGCCAACTCGGTGAGTTACGCCAGTGGAAAAGTACTGCTGCAACACCTTAGCAATCACTTAGGATACCATAGCATCAGCCTAACGACTCCTTCGGAAGCACCAAGGATACCATAGCAACGGCCTAGCAACACCTTAGCAACCAGCTAGGATACCATAGCAACAGCCTAGCAACACCTTAGCAAACAACTAGGATAGCACAGCAATGGCACAGTAAAATCCTAGCAACCACCTTGGGTACCATAGCAACGGCTTTGTCAAGCCAACTTGGTTTGTTCACAAACTTCTCCTTCTGCCAGGTAGCCAGACAGCAATCCAGAGAAGTAGGAAACTTATTTGGACCGCACCTGGACTGGGTTACACCCCTTTATATCTAAGGTTAGATTTACTAAGTCCTTAGTTAACACTATTCTTTTATTGAAGTTCGGTTGTACTGCAAATCTTTAAGGCCCAATCCCATCTCACTCCTTGCCCCTACCACTTAGCCCTGCCCCTCTGTTTTGGGGGTTCATGTCTAGTGGTAGCGTGTTTAAACAGAGGGGTAGGGCGAAGTGTTAGAGCTACATGAGGATTTTCAGACTCCAATGTTATGAAAAAAAAAGGAAAAAAAAACAGACAAGATGGCTGAGCGAGCGACCAAAGAAACCCTCAAAAGTGAGAATTCTCTCCATTAAAAAATTACAACAACCACTGTATTGTCTTAGTTTAATGTCGTTTTAGTGTATTATGGTTCTTCTTTTATAACAAGCATTAAAAAAAAAACAAACAAATAAAAAATAAAAAAAACGCTAGTAGTGCTGATGTCTTGGTAGCTAGCTAGCTAAATGTCCCGTTCCACCTTAAACGGTGCAGCAGTTACATTCTAGCACCTCAACCATCATAACTCCTGCACCATTTAAGGTGGAACGGGAAAATTCGAACAAGAAGCTGGCAAACAGCCGACTTCATATCACTGAAGAATTAGGGGTGGGCGATAATAAATAATTGCCCCCTCTTCGAAGGCACTAGACTCCCTAAATCTAACTAAAGCCCAGCAGTGAGGAGCTGAACTTTACCCTCCTCTGCTGTCACTGCAGACTGGCAGCATTGCCTACAGAGCAGCGCTGGTAGCTGTTAATGAAGTGATGCTCTTTTTATTTGAGGGTCCCATTTCAGAGGGGAGACTTCAACAAAGTGACACTCGAAAACAAGGGGAAGGGATAAAAAATAAGAAATGGGATTGGGCCCAAGTTGTGTCTCACCTAGCTAAAGTGTATGTCGCAAATTCGTTACCATGGTTTCCATTGGTTTCCCCATCACCTACACCAGCTTAGGGGGACCTGTAAATATGTAGTAACTACTAAGGTCAACGTCAAAACTACTCTGTGTGGAGCAGCTTGTTTTGATTTGCGTAAAACTGAACTTAGTAAACATTTACCCTACGGCTGAACTTGTGCAACGCGTGTAATTAGTTAAAATTGATACTGTCGCCTGGAACTGCGAGTCTCATAAGCTGTGCCAGACCACAAGGAGTCCAGCGTGCAGAGCTGCAGCTGCATGCTACTGGTGAAAAGCTTGTATCTGGCCTGATAAATGTTTGGTTCCCCTACCGAAGTGCTTGGAATATCTTAATACTTAAATATCGGCTGTAGATTGCGGACAAATCCAAACCTCAACGTCAGCAAAATGATATACAGGCCCATAGATCATACACACAAACTGCATACTCACATGACTCCCTGCAGGACTTTCTGTGGGTCGGGGTCAAAGAGCCGGTCAACATAATGGCGACTGGTGGCTGTGACTTCCTGCATGATGAGGGACAAAAAACATCCATATGAGCAAATTTCACACCCAGAAAACGACACAAAACAGACCACAAACCCCAAACTAGTGGGGAAAATGCTGGCAAACCCCTGAGGTCAGCCCCCCCGTCCAGCCATCTAAAGCTTTCTCATACACGAGACAAGGACTGGACACCTGAGAAGTTTGTTTACATGTGGTTACGGGTGGGCCCAGAAGCTTCCAGAAGGACTTGCAAAGGGAACTGACCCCTCAGCACGGCCAAGGAGTGACACCCCCCCCGGCTTCTCATGACATAAGCATGGCGGCATGAACACGAAGATTATTTAGGGCTCAAGTTTCGACCCCAGACATGCTGACCCATCACACGTAACCAGTATCTACAGGCCTGAGGGCGAGTCCATCTAACAGACTGACATTAATTAAAGAGCCCATATGAAAAAAAACTTTATTTTTATGTAAACATTGTTAGTTTGATAGATGGTTTCAAAACATTCAATTCTCAGTCCATACAGCTCACATATAGGGCGAGTCAAAAGTGACAAGCCACCCAAATATCTGCAGGATGCTTAAAGGGACATTCCACCCCAAATTAAAAATGTCACCATTGCTACGTCTGTTGTAAACAGGCCTACTCGCCTCCTACAGCGGCACCACAGTTGTGTCGAGAGCGATTTGCCATGTAAAAACTTTGAAAAACCCCTTCTGATGATGTATCTTGAAGGTGGGAGGAACTTTTGAGAAACTGCAAGGGTTTTGGGGCGGATACATCAGAGCAAGAGGTCTGAAATTTCTTTTATATGCCAGCTGGCTCACATTAAAGGAAGCCAGACAGCTGACATTACCGCTAGGAAGCTGAATCTCTTAGCCTCTATATCAGTGGCTATGCTAGCAGTAAAAATGCCATGATTTTCAATGGTTATAAGCCATATTTGTGTAATACATGCTAAAAAACACCCACAAATATGTGAATTGTTTTGGCGAACGCTGTAAAACTATGCTAGAAAAACAGCTCGTTTTTAATTTACTGTTTTTGTGACGTCACAAATACCAATTTAACCAATAACCAACACGTTTATATCCGTCTATTCAGCCTACAGTAATATCTACACATAAGTGCATTTAAAGCCCCAAATTGTGGAACGTCTTTCTTCCTTTATCGACATAAACATTACTAAAGGTCCAAAGACATACTATTCCACCCTGCACAGTCCACACAGGGCAAGTAAGCTGTAAAAAAACAGCCTGTTTTAAATTCACTGTTTCTTCGTGGTGGACAGTGACTAAGTAAATGTAATTCTTTTCTGTACTTAAGTAGTTTTTTTGTGTATCTGTACTTTACTGAAGTATTTCCATTTTGGGCGACTTTTTACTTTCACTCCACATTTCAAAGTCAAATATCTCACTTTTTACTCCACTACATTATGAGAAATCTGTCGTTCCTTTTGGTTTATGTGCGTATAAAAACGTCACATGTCAAAACGAAAGAAGCGCAAAGCAAAAACACCAATCAGGGCACAGCGACCTACTGCAAGCATATCCACACTACACTTAGGTCACTTTAGCAGGTAAAGCAGGACGGGGTTAATGCAAACAATGACTGACAATCTCACATCAAAGAATTAGTGAACAGATATAACATATTGCTCTTGACTTTGTGGGTAAATAGACCACAATATAGAAATATGTACACATATGCAGTTGTGACTGACAAGTCTTTTTTCTGAATTTATACAAACACATTTCATTTTATAGTAAATGTGTTTTGTCTAGTTTATGTTTATGAACAGAGACCTACAGATGCAGTTTAGTAAAGGAAACTCATTTGTGAATCTGAGTTTAAAGTTTTTATTAAACTTAAACTTGTAACTAAGTTGCAAATAAATCTTAAACTGAAACTTTGCTTGTTTGTAAGAAGTTCTTTCAGAGCCACTCAGTTCTACCTGATGGAAACTGTTTGCCTTCAGTGTTTTGTGCTTATGATAATTTTAATAGACATCAGCGTCACTAATTAATGACATTCTATTAAAAGACTGGTTTACCAAGAGAGACACTGGAGTATTTTCACCTAAAATGAGTTGATGAAGCGAGTCTTGTTACAAAAATGATAACAGGACATTAGAATCATAATTAATCTTTTAGTACTTTTACTTTCGATACTTAAGTACATTTGAAGGCAAATACTTTTGAACTTTTACTCAAATGGAGGTCTAAAGGGAGGAACTTCTACTTTTACTGGAGTAATATTTAACCTTGGGTATCTCTACTTTAACTCAAGTACATGATTTGTGTACTTCGTCCACCACTGCTGTTTCTGCGAAGTCACAAAAACCAACACATTTGCATATATCCACTTATCTGGCCTAAAAAACCTCAGATTGCTTTCTGAATGATGCACAACGCACCCCTGTCTCAGTCAGGAGAAAGCAAAACAAAATACAGGAAACCTGCAGGATATGGGCCCTTCAGAGATCCCACAGTGCCACTATGTGGACAAAAAGGCTTCAATAAGCCTAGAAAGAAGAGTTTGGGATGATGTGTGCCGTGAAGGGAAACAGGTTGGTGCATGAGCGCTAGTGAGAGTCACATGACGGCATGAGAGCTGCTGAGAGTCACATGACACCTGTCAAAACAAACCAAACCCTCCGCTAGTGCCGGGACTGTGTCACCTTTAGACAACACTGTACTGTGAGCCACCTCAGCAAGCTGTGAACAGCCAAATCAATCACAACTTATTCATACAGTTATCAGTCGAATGAGATAAAGCTCTACTGTCTGATACCCACCAGAGAGTTTAACAAGAACTACTGATGACCAGTCAACTCAGAATTACAATTAAACTGCATGATATGATGGCGCAGAATGTGTATCACAATATTTAGCTCATTTTGTTGGAGGGCTGGTCTGAAAGGCACTGAAAAGTTCTACTTAAAGTTCTATTTATCTGAGACAAATCAATGTGTGCAGGATACACCGATCAGGCATAACATTATGACCACCTCCTTGTTTCTACGCTCATTGTCCATTTTATCAGCTCCACTTACTATATAGGTGCACTTTGTAGTTCTACAGTTACAGACTGTAGTCCATCTGTTTCTCTGCACACTTTGTTAGCCCCCTTTTACCCTGTCCTTCAGTGGTCAGGACCCCCATGGACCCTCACAGAGCAGGTGCTATTTGGGTGCTGGATCATTCTCAGCACTGCAGTAACACTGACGTGGTGGTGGTGTGTTAGTGTGTGTTGCGCTGGTCTGAGTGGATCAGACACAGCAGTGCTGCTAAAGTTCTTAAACACCTCAGTGTCACTGCTGGACTGAGAATAGTCCACCAACCAAAAATATCCAGCCAACAGCGTCCTGTGGGCAGCATCCTGTGACCACTGATGAAGGACTAGAGGATGACCAACACAAACTGTGCAGCAGCAGATGAGCTATCGTCTCTGACTACATCTACAAGGTGGACTGACAAGGTAGGAGTGTCTAAAAGAGTGGACAGTGAGTGGACACAGTGTTTAAAACTCCAGCAGCGCTGCCGTAATTTGATCCACTCAGACCAGCACAACACACACTATCACACCACCACCACGTCAGTGTTACTGCAGTGCTGAGAATGATCCACCACCCAAATAATACCTGCTCTGTGAGGGTCCATGGGGGTCCTGACCACTGAAGAACAGGGTAAAAGGGGGCTAACAAAGTATGCAGAGAAACAGATGGACTACAGTCTGTAACTGTAGAACTACAAAGTGCACCTATATAGTAAGTGGAGCTGATCAAATGGACAGTGAGTGTAGAAACAAGGAGGTGGTCATAATGTTTTGCCTGATCGGTGTATAATTACTGCTCTGTTGAATCAGGACATTTTTACCACATAAAATATTTAAAACGGGCTACATTTTCACCACAGAATCCAAAACTGTATCAAACCAAATGAGTATTGTTACACCTAGGGGTTCGCAATGCGGCGACAGTTTATCATTATTACGTCACAACATGCTTTTCTGGTATCATCTGTACTTAAAGAACCATGGAGAACGATACACATCACTGTAATCACGTTTTTTAAATAGCATTTTTTTAAACACGGCCCTACTGATTCCTTTTTTGTCTGTTCCTAGTTATCAAAATTAAAAGTTAATCCTAAATCTTGTGACATGCATTATGAAAATATCTATATTTTACCATATCAACCCCTATTTTATTGCTCTCAATATAAATTACATCACAATATGCTTTTCTGAGCACACTGTAGATACAGTTTAAGGTTAAAAGGATTTGAAGGAATTGATTTTTCAAAATTTCAGCAAAATTAATTTGGTGAGACGTAAACAGAGTCACTCAGGGTGGTCTGACACAAAATGGCTCGTTGTAGAGAAACTTACAGACTCTGATTTCTTTACAGTGGTGCTGACAGGAACCAGACGTCATGTTGTCTACAACACAAATATAAACATTTTATTTACTATCCAAAACCACCAGTGAACCTACATGTGTCTGAGTTTTTTCAGTGTTGATGATGGTAAAATAGCCATTAATCTGAAAGAAATAAGTTTTCTTTGTGGACTATTTTGCCTCACAACACCCTGCATGTATCCCTCCGCCATGTATGGATTAAAATACGTTTTAGCTTCAACAAAATGTCACAAAACCATGTGTCAGACATCAGGCAGCACATATCTCACAACCTTCTGTGAGGGAGCTGTTAGGGGTGGACGTCTGGTTCCCATCACCACCACTGTGAACGATTCTGACTTTGCAAGTTTCTCTGGAAACGAAGCATTTCACACCAAACCACTCTGAATGCCTGTTCACACCACAGCCACGGAATTATGCGGGATTTGTGAAAAATCGGTGGAGTTCCCCTTTAACAGGTGTCAAGAAATCAGAGCAATGATGCAGCTCGGCTCAACTGTCAAACCTCACGGAGCCGCCGCAGAAAAACAAACCAAAAAAGAGAGACAAGGATAAATTCGGCCGAGCAGATGAACTAAAACAGACTGTTTTCGGTCTTATGGAGAGTCTAAGGGTCACAGTTTGGGTTAACTTAGCTGGACTTCTTGAAGAAACCGACTGGACGGGGGCGTTTCCAGCGGCTAGCTTCAGTTAGCGCGCTAAGCTAGCTAGCCTGACATAGGAGAGCCGGATTCAGTTGGAGTTAGTTAGCTTAGCTAAGGCTCCCTGTAAACATAACTACACAATATATAAATAAACATACGGGGCGAACGATTTAACGCTGAAATCTTTAGCAGCTGAAAATATATTCAGTCCTCGAGTTGTTAAGTTAATTTAACGGATAGCCGAGCAGCTACGCGGCTAATCAGCAATCCATAAAGTGACCCAACTACGAGGCTAAAGTTGGCTTTCGAGTCGAATTTCTCCGGTCCACCTTAAATGGTGCAGCAGCTACGTTCTGGGGTTTGAGGCCTGGGGCTCCAGAACGTAACTGCTGCACCGTTTAAGGTGGAACGGAGGAATTCGAACATGAAACTGACTTGAGCTTCGTTGACCGAACTTCACTTGCTGCTAAAGCGGGAAGGCTAGCCGGTTAGCTCCACTTCTAGAGCCACATAATGAGCGTCGTGGTCAGCCCGCAGACTGAAAAAGAGGTTTTTCCCACGGGGTAAAGTGAAGTGAGAGCCGCCGGGCTGCGCCGCTCGGCTGACCCGGCTCTCCCGGGTTTTGTGCGCCGCCGGTGGGCGAGTTAACTCCGTCTGAACGACCGCCAGCGACCCGCTCCAAACACGCCGCCTCGCAAAGACCCACTCAGTTGAGCTCGGCCCAGAAAACCGCGGCAGGTTAAAAGGCTCCCGGTGGCCACAGTCCGACACGGGGCGCGCAGAAAAGAGCGAGTTTGGGGTGAGAATTTGCGGCTCGGACTCACGGACAGCACGCTGATGCGCAGCGGGGCCTCCAGCAGACACGCCATCTCTCTGTGTCCGAGCAGCCGGAGAACACGAGCGGCACTTTCCACACTTCCCAGCACCGCCAGCCGACCTTCACAGTCAGGCGGCGTTTCACACACCCGGCCACTAAGGGTCAGCGATGGACACACGGACTTCATTGCTGTACTAGAGTACGTTTATCTTATGTCGGGGCTTTTTAAAAACTTACATTCACTCCACTACATTATTACGGAGCCCCTAAGGTGGCCAAGTGATTATTTCTGATAAGGTGCGGCCACGATTTAATAAATTGAGGCCACAAATTAGTATATTGAAGACACGAATTAATGTATAGTCACTACTAATTATCATATTGAGGCCACAAATATATATATTGAGGCCACAGCTACAGTTTCTCATAACTCGTGGCCTCAATATAGTAAATTGTGGCATTAGTACAGTAAACTGTGGCTCAAAATAGTAATTTGTGGCCTCAATGTAGCAAATTGTGGCTTCTATACAGTAAACTGTGGCCCCAGTATAGGAATTTGTGACTACAGTATAGTAAATTGTGGAGAGAAAATAGTAATTTGTGGTCTCAATATAGTAACTCATGGCCTCACTATGTTAATTTGTGGCCACGCCTTATTAAAAAAAAATAATCACCATGTCGCCTTAGGGACTTTTGTGCAAATATTGTACATTTTGCTCGACTCTTTACGCAGCATGTGACTTTATTCTGAAATGGGAGAAATTAGTATTTTCCATAAAGGGCCCAAATCTTAGAAAAACAACTTTTCTTTGTCTTTTTTTAAGTAAAACAGTTTGATGTAGGATTTAAACCTCATTTATTAAAACATACAGTGCTTATAAACAAACTAAGCTGCAAAAAACAGCCCATTTTGAATTCACTGTATTTGTGACGTCACAAACACCAACACATCTGCATACGATCTACAGCAGTTTAGCCCCGCCCCTTCACGCTGAAGTTATAAGGAGTGTTTCAGCCCAGAGTGCTTTTTGAATGAGAATTATTTGTGATTCTTACAGTGAAAATCAGCAACTGCAGACATTAAAAACTATATTTCACTGAAATGATGCCATGAAATCTGCCCTCGTAGAGCATTTCAGAGTTTTCCAGTTAAATAAAAATATCAATATTTGGATTTCTGATTACAGAAAACAGAATAAGCTGAAAAATCCTGCTTTGTGAAAACACTGTGGTCCAACTGCACTGCACACCCAGGATGGTTTTTCAAGGGGTTCTTTAGTAAAGGCTGTAGTCCAGTTTAGAACCATGAGTTCTATAAAGAACCATTTAAGCATAAGAATGTCTGCATGGTGAAATTCTTCTTCAGATTGCTGGAAAATGTGTTGTAAATTGTTCTATGTAGCATTAAAAAGGGTTTTGCTATTGTTATAAGCTCGGCATTGTAACAACAGAAGAACCATTTTCAAAAAGGTTCCATGTTGAACCATATACAACACGTTCTCCATCAATCTGAAGAACCATTTCACAATGCAAAGAACCTTTTAATCATGCAATAGGTTTCTTTGAGTGTTCATGGTTCTATATAGAATCATTTTTCTGTACTAAAGAACCATCTTTTTTCAAGAAAGTAGAGTCATTTTCAAAAAGGTTCTATATAGAACCGAATACAACACTTTGTCCATCAATCTGAAGAGCCATTTCAACAGGCAATGAACCCCTTATAGCATGCAAATGGGTCTATATAAAACTCATGGTTCTACCTTAACTAAAGAACCCTTGAAGAGCCATCTTTTTAAGTGTGCACGTTATTTGTGTTAGTAAACCTTCAGATTATGGTCTTATAAAAAAAATACTTGAATAAATTGACTCATGTGCAGAAAAAACGAAACTGTGCTGTTTAATAGTAAAAAAAAGGACTAACTGGGCAAGTCAGATGAAAAAATACTTATTTTTATAGAAGAAAATGAAGAAATACTGCTTGAGTTTCCACGTTTATACAGTCAGTGGGAAAACACGTCTGAGACGTGTATGATAGTTTTGTGATAAAGTTTAAAATGTGTTATTATTTTAATCTTTTCATGAAGGGTTACATGCATGGTTATGTGAGGCAGTTAAAACTTATTTTGAATAAATTATTCAGTTAGAAAACAAATTATTATTATAATTATTCCAAAATAATCGCAGTGGAAAGTGCCGGCGGATGGCGAAAATGAATTTACCTACTGAAACGGACTCGATGCGCATGCGTGCGGTTTGAGTGCATGGAGGCTGAGTGAAGCTGAGAGTGAGAGGATATTTACACGTTTATTTAAAGGCGGGTAAGAAGAGAAAAAATGGGTTTTATTCTTAGTTTTGCAGCGCCAGTGATGGTCCTGTCGCCTGTACCATCAGTGTTTAGCCGGCTGTGTAACCTACCGTACCCGTAAAGCTACAGTTGGCATCTTGTTCTCCGGCTCGATATTCGAATTTTCCGTTCCACCTTAAATGGCGCAGCAGCCTCGCTCTGGCGCCTGAAGCTGTAACCGTAACAGCGGCACCATTTAAGGTGGAACGGAAAATTCGAAAAAAGAAGTCCGCTTCAGCCTCGGACGTGTCGTTTAGCCAGCCGGTGGACAGTATATCTTCCAGTTAGACGCTGAAGAGTTAGACGTTTACATTTATTGAACACGAAGTATTTTGATTCTACTATTGCTGAAAAGACGGACCTAACGTCTTAAAGGGGAACTCCACCGATTTTCAAAAATTCTACATAATTAAATGACTGAAATGTAAACAAAGTCATTCCAAGTGGTTCCCAGTGGTGGTGATAGGAACCAGACGTCCACCTCTAAAAACTCCCTCACTGAAAGTTTCTACATGGCATGGTTAGATAAGCGCTGCTTGATGTCTGAGAAAGTTGTATGATAGTTTTGTGATAAAGTTTTGGCTTAAAATGTGTTATTATTTTAATCCATTCATGAAGGGTTACATGCAGGGTAATGTGAGGCAAAGAAAACATATTTTCTTCAGATTCATTACTATTTTACCATCACATTAGACACTCATAAGACACGTGTAGGTTCACTGGTGGTTGTGGATAGTAAGTAAAAAGGCTATATTTCTGTTGTAGACATCGAAAACCCCAGGGACGTATTTTCACAAGGCAGGATTTTTCAGTTAGCCAGATAATTAAAGCCCAAAGATGAGGATTGTCCACTGGGAATGTCCCTCAGCTCTTCTTCTATTGAGCAGGCTTGACTTTGGGCTTAAATAATGTGGCTAAATTGAGAAATACAGCTTTGAGAAACACCTCCCCGGTTCATATCACCACACTGTAAAGAAATCAGAGTATGTAAGTTTCTCTGCAAACGAACCATTTCAGGTTAAACCACTCTGGATGACTCTGTTTACATCTCAAGGACTGAATTAATCCTAAAATTTTGAAAAATTGCTGGAGTTCCCCTTTAAGGTTGAACATGTTCATGCACAGTATGTCCAAAAGTTTGCAGACATGTTTCTTCTGAAGTCAGATGGGAGTTTAAAGTCTTCTGGAAGACCCATATGAAAGATCATGATACATAATGCGAAGATGGCAGGTGTCTGGATGCTTTCGGACATACAGTGTTAGTTTTTCCTTTAACATTACCTTCTTCCACAGTCATGCCACCAGGTGCCCTGTAGGACCGCAGCGGTTGTGCTGGATATGTGCCGCCCCGAGTGCTTGGATCTAATAAGGAGATATCCAAAGAAGGCCTCTCGCAGCTTGCTGGCTGAGTTACTCACCTCACTGGCTGGATTTTTAGTTTTATAAACAAAACTTCAACTTCAACACGTCCGGATATGAAAATAGCCGTTGAAGGCTGCTGCCATGGCGAACTGGACAAGATATATGAGACCATCGGCTACCTGGAGCGCAAGGAAGGCGTTAAGGTGGACCTGCTGTTGTGCTGCGGGGACTTCCAGGCTGTGCGGAACGAGGGAGACATGAAGTGTATGGCCGTGCCTGCAAAGTACCGGCAGATGCAGACGTTTTACAAGTAAGGACCAAGAGCGTCTGTGTAGTGCGACTGTTGAGGCTGTTTAGACTGTAGCTCAGTTTTAAGACTTTTCCTTTGTTTTGATCTTTGTTTGCTCTGGGCTGTGGTAGGTACTACTCTGGAGAGAAGAAAGCTCCCGTCCTCACCATCTTCATCGGTGGAAACCATGAAGCTTCTAACCATTTGCAAGAGCTTCCTTATGGAGGCTGGGTGGCCCCCAATATATACTACTTAGGTAAGAGTTCATATATTTATATTGTGAGCACTCGTCTATTGGAATAGTTAGTTCATGATATTGATAAGTTATGATGATTGCTAATTATGATGATTGCTAATTATGATGATTGCTAATTATGATGATTGCTAATTATGATAAGGTAATTGGTCATAATATTGATAAACTATGAAGATTACTAATTCTGACAATTATTAATTATAAGATAATAGTTCATACATTGATAAGTTACGATGATTACTAATTATGATGATTACTTATTATGATAATTATTCATTATGATAAGGTAACAGTTCATAATTATGAATTTAAGGTAGACCCTGACTGATATGAAGCTTTTGTGACAAACACTGATGTGATTTTAAAAGTATAGAAGTTTCAATATTTCAATAACTGTAATTTTGAATAGAGTTTTTAAATGAATTATATACATTATAACAATACATAATAATATATAATATAGTTTTTATTAAATTAAGGATGCAGCGGTCATCAGTTTTAATGGCTGTTTTTTTTTTGTTGTTTTTTTTTAACTTTATTTTTTAGAAAATAAGTTTTTTTGGGGGGTGGGGGGTGGGGTAACATGTTCCAGTGGTTGTGTTTTGTTTGTTTGTTTGTTTTGTTTTTTGTGTTGTTGGCTAATTTCCAGTGCAGATTTCCAGTACTTTCTTCTGGTCAAAGTTACAATAGAAATAACATTATTTGCTCTTTAATAAGCCAAACTGGCATTTTACATATAAATAAAATGAATCAAAATCACATACGGTGCTACATTTGATGGTTACGATACGACCCTTTCATACAGATTTAGCAGCAGCCTTCAATACAGCGTTAGGTTCCAGTCTAACCCCTTTAACCCATTTGGGACCTCAATTGTGATAAGTGATACAAATTAAAATAACACTGTCAAAATTGTCTCAGTATCATCTGATGTTATACTGATATATTGTTCAAGCACTGATTCCAGGGTTCAGAGTTGACTTGCCCTGTGTTTGCAGGCTATGCTGGCGTTGTTCGCTACAAAGGCATAAGAATCGGCGGCCTGTCTGGAATCTTCAAATCCCACGATTACAGGAAAGGTGAGGGCGGAGAAGAACCTCCACATCCACCTGTCTTTGGATATGAACCCAAAATCAAGGTGCACACATTAAATCTCTCTCTGTTTTCAGGACACTATGAGTTCCCACCGTACAGCCAGGAAACCCTGCGCAGTGTCTACCACGTTAGGAACAGTGATGTTTTCAAACTGAAACAGGTAAGTCTGACTGAGAGAGAGAAAACTCCTGAAGGAAGTTTGAATGATCCCGAGTTTGTATAGATAAAGAAATCGTTGGTGATGATAATTTAGTTAGTGTGTTTGTTGAACACGCACACTGACTAACTTGAGATCAACCTGAACTCAGAATTGGCCTTTTTAACTTATTATTTCATGTTTCTGATCATATTCATACGTGCAAACTCACCTTTTCGAACGATGAACATGCCATTCGTACCATTTAAAATGCTTGATTCTTGTTTTCCTGTAGTCTTCCCTCAAAATGTAATGACTTTTATATTAACTTTAAAATATTATCTGATCTTTCGTTATGTTTTACTACCCCTTCCACCCTCCCTACCTCTCATGGAGAGAAAGTTTACTAGGGTTCCTGCAGATCCCGTTTAAAGTCTTTGAATAGATTAAAAAATTACATAATAAGGTCATTAAATGTCTAAAAATGCCTAATTTATTTCTATTTGTGTTGTTAAATTCTTAGATGATACCTAAAAGACCAGTGACCACTGGCATAAACCATCTTAAGTATATCTTAATTTAAATGCTTAAGGGGCACATTTAAAGCTGTAAATGTAAAATTGTCAAGTGTAAAAAAACTCAGTTATGGATTTTTTTTTTTACTTTAACATTTACGAAATATTTTACGCAGTGAAGAAAAAACCCAAGGCCAGTGTATTTCATGCAGGTGACCACAGGTTGAAAAGATTCACAGCGTATATGAAACTAATTCAGAATTGTCCGCAGACCAAACCTATCCAGCTAACAGTGGTCATTCGGTCAGAAGCTGTCTGCTGTTTCCATAAAATAGACATTAATACATGCCATATTTGAGTTTGTGTGCAGTACTACATGGTGGAAATTATCCTTTGCTGAGGTTGTAAAAAGATATTTAAAAAGCATTGAATTTGATTTTAAAATTTTCATTACAATATGCTACATGGTTTATTTTAGAGGTGGTCGATATGGCAAAAATACAATATCACGATACTTCAGGAAATTTTCACGATACTAAACAAATATATGTTTGATGATTTTTAGTTTGTCTGAGGTTTGACAACAGACAAAAAGACCCATTTAGAAGATACAATCAAAAAACTTTTTTAAGTACAAATTATTTTTTTTATTTTAGCTTTTCAAATTCTGTGCTTCACTAGACTTCGACAAATCTGTCTTATATGCTATTTAAATATGCAAATAGATATACTTTTATTCATACTCTCTTATACTTCAACTCATGCCTATTTTTGTCTATTTATTTATTTCTGCCTAACTTATGTCTATTTTAATTTCTGTGTAGAATATCGCTGTTGTCTGAAGAAAACCTCGTATCTCCATTTTTGTCGTTTTTCAGTTTTTAACATAATTTGAAAATGCTTGTTTCATGATGAATGGACCAAAAGAAACGACCCAGAATTGCTTGGGAAAAAGTCTGGTTCCATTGACTTACATTAAAAGTTAAGTAGGTTTTTTCCTTCTCCTGTAAAGTTACTATTCTGGAGATACGAGGTTTTCTTCCGACAACAGCGATATGTAAGTCTGTGTGCAATTATATGTCTTGCTACTGTAACACGCAATTTATCTATCTATCTATCTGTTTAAATCAAATAACTCTTTTTAATGAAACATGGTGTTCTAGAAATGCTGACGATATTCAAGATATGATCAGAAAAGCATGTTGTGATGTAATTTATCACGATAATGGTGAATATCGTCGTATCGCACAGCCCTAGTTTATTTATTTACTTCAAACTGCACATGCTTTAATCAAACCGCTGATTAAGTAAGCATAATAATAAATAACCCATTCCTGCCTTATGTATAGTTCTTCGTTCTCCTTGTTTTACACTCTTAAAAACGATGGTTCTTCAAGGGCTCTTTAGTAAAGAAAATGGTTCTATGAAGAACCATGAACATTTAAAGAACCCTTTGCATGGTTAAAGGGTTCTTTGCATCATCAAAGCGTTCTTCAGATTGATGGAAAATGTGCTGTAGATGGTTCTATGTAGAACCTTTTTGAAAAGGGTTCTTCTATTGTTACAAGCTTTACATCATAACAATAGAAGAACCCGTTTGAGTGCTATATAGAACCCTTTACCAAAAGGTTCAATGTAGAAACATCTGAAGAACGCTTTAATCATGTAAAGGGTTCACTTAGTGTTCATAATTCTGTATAGCACCATTTTCTTTACTAAGAACCCTTAAAGAACCATCTTTTTTTAGTGGTGTGTGTATATATAACGTTCCATTCTTTCGCACCGTCGCAGATCCGGATGCCCATGGATGTGTTTATGACCCACGACTGGCCGCGGGGCATCTACCACTATGGCAGCACGGACGAGCTGCTGCGGAAGAAGCGGTTCTTGCGTGAGGAAGTGGAGTCCGGCATACTGGGCAGCCCAGCTGCCGCTGACCTGCTCCAGCACCTGCAGCCCAGCTACTGGTTCTCTGCACATCTGCACGTCAAATTCGCCGCCCTGGTGCAGCATGAGGTACAGCAGCTCCCATATGGAGGAGTTCAGTCACACTGATGGGCCTCTTTTCCACTGCAGGGCCGAACGGTTCTGAGCACGGAGGGTAAACGTTCCTGTGGCGTTTCCACACGGACACGGTTCGACACAGAATGCCTAAAAACTGGGCTCAGCCTGTTTTTTTGGCACGGTTAGCTAACCGTACTCGGGGCCACAGCAGAGAATTTGTAGTGAGGAGAATTACCACTCTGTAATGTCTTCTGGGTTTCTCAAACACTAGAGGGCGCTCCCGAGTGAGTCCATAATGAATGGGTTAATATGGAGCATTTCAGTAAAATCATAGTTTATAAATGCTTAAACATTTTTAATGTAAAAGAATACATTTATTTCCTGAACACAGAACAGCATAAAACATTTTAACACTGCTGATATATTTTAAGAGCTTTTAAACTCGAGTTATAGGAGTTTAAAATGGCACGTCATGTATGTCCATGACGTCTGTGAGTGCGAACAGCCATTGAGCTGCTCTGCTCGCCAACCAATCAGCACTCACTAGCAGTAATGCCCACCTTCTGCCGCCCAAAACCCATTTTCTGTAGAAAATAGGAAATATTTAGTGAAATACATCCTTCTACTTTCTAAAATTAAAGGAACGTTCTGGGCGAGTGATTAGAAACTATTTAAACTTTTTGTTTTTGGTCGTTTACTCCCATTCATTGAGGACTCACTCGTGGGCGCCCTCTGCTGTTTAGCAGTCCTGTTTTTGATATAAAGGGGAAAATAGGAAGTGGCCAGGCTCCTCATAAACCAGCTCTGGCCACAGAGCCGTTCGGTGGGATGATGTTATGATGTAGCTGTTCGCTGATTGGTTCTGTGTTTATTTTGGCATTGTGCCACAGCATCCTGCTACGCTAATTTCAAACCCGAAAGCATTCAAATAAATTCAGTTTGCTCAAATAAATGAAAGCAGTGCACGATTTTAAATCCATCATTCAATAAACATCAAAGCTTCATTTCATGCTGCCAGCGCTGCTCACCACAGAACAGATTTGATTCTGACAAGCTTTACTGACACAAATGTAGATGATAATGACTCATATCTGAGGAAGAGAAGTTGAGTGACTGATGTTGGAGGGACAGAAAAACGAAATTAACCTCTTCTCTGGTGTCTGAAGCTGGAGCCTCCTAGCTAAGCTAATGCTAGCCGGTTCTTCTCTCCTAGCTAACTTGGCTAAAGAGAGCCAAACAGCACAGTGCAGGTTCCATTCAACTAACTTAACTGCTCTGCTATCACAAGTATAGATGATAAAAACTTATAATAGCGAGAGCAAAGTCGACCGATCGGTGTTGGAGTGACAGAAAGCTGAAATCGGACCTGTTCCGTTAGAGCTTTAAGCTGTAGTCTGCTAGGCTAAGCTAACGCGAGTGCACGGTGCCTCCATAGATATACATACGTAGATGCTGCATTGCCTGTTGTTCTCTATGTGAGGCGAGACGTCTGCGCGTCCGCCATGTTGGAGAGGTCAAGATCCACTTGTGAACAGATTCACTTGTATTGAGAGACGATGAGTCTCAGGATTAAATCAGCCACAACTTCCTTATTACTCAACTGATTTTCACTCAGTCTGTTTTGTTATAATCCTCAGACATTATTTAATCTAGATATTTTATTAATCTCGGTAGCTTTTATTTCTATAATAACTAATCATGCTAATTAGTGCTAATCCGGACCAGCAGCAAAGTATTCAGTCTGTACCTGACGTTAAAAACCGAGTTTAGCGCGAGAAACACAATCAGACACATCAGCAAATCCATCAATGTGTGAATCATTTCTAATCTTAATACACATTAAAACAAACCCCCAAAACACAGTAAGAAGGATGATGTTGGCTTCCTATTTACCAGCTTCTTGTTCGAGTTTTCCCATTCCACCTTAAATGGTACAGCAGTCACTTTCTGGTGCCTGAAGCTGCACCATTTAAAGTGGAACAGGAAAATTCGAACAAGAAGCTGGTAAATAAGAAGCTAACTAACAGGTTCGTGTTAGAAGGTGCTAACGTTAATCTATTATGATTATCTACAGGGATTAAGGAATGATATAACTTACCACTACAAAGCCTTAACCATCACTGTAAATAAATAACTACTACATAAAGTTAGGACCCCCTGAATAGACTATTAAATGAAATAAGCTTAATATAAAACCAGAGGAAAAACAATCACATCAACAGGTTCTCTGTTCCTCACCAGCCACACGACCACATCTACACATAAACATCACACAGACTATCCGCATCACACTGACATGAGCGTGGATCGCTGTCTTCCCTCCATTATATAATCCTATTCTACTTTCTGAGTGTAATATTCTTGAAATAGTGTAATTTTGCACAGTATCTTTCTTAAACTGCCGCTCTGTAATGTTACTGAATGCAGTCCAGCAGCGATGTTGACCGCCCTAAAATGGCGGCACCGTTGACGTGCCTGGCTGGACCCAACGGGGCATCTAAATATGTATATCAGTGGGTGCCTCCCACTGCAGTACAGGCTCGGTTCTAGCAAACTGTTGCTTTAAAACACCCGTTTAGAGGATAAAGACTCATATCTGAGAGCACAAATTCAAATGACTGGTGTTGAAGTGACAAAGATATAAAATAAAATTGTTCTGTGGTGTTTTGAGTTGTACTGTGCTGGGCGACGCTAATGTAGTTATCTGGCTACAGGTGAAACTCACCGCAGTACAGTCTGTTTCAGTAACTCCTGCTCAAGTACCACCCGTTTAGAGAATAAACAAGAGGAGAGCAGCTGAGAGTCCAGAGTTGGAGTGACAGACGGAATCAAACGTGTTTGTGGTGGGTGGCGTGTGTTGCTATTAGCCTGTTAGTAGTTACGTATTCATTTGTGTAGTTTTCTTGGGTATTTCCTGGTTCTGATTTAGCAGTACAACAGATGGAAACAGAAACCATAACTGGTCTCACGAGTCTGGACCAGCGCAGAACAGCCCAGTACGGCCCTGAGAACCGTTTGGCTCGAAAGTGGAAAAGCGGCCACGGAGTGCCTGAATGAACAGGACGGTCGCCTGCTGTTGGCAAAGCAGGTGGCGCATGCATTAGGATGGCATTAGGGGGCAGTCATGGGCTGGAGGTTAGGGAACCAGCCTTGCAACCGGAAGGTCGCCGGTTCGATCCCCTGAGCCGATAGTACAGGACTGAGGTGCCCTTGAGCAAGGCGCCTAACCCCCAACTGCTTCCCGGGCGCTGTGGATAGGGCTGACCACTGCTCTGGGCAAGTGTGCTCACTGCCCCCTAGTGTTTGTGTCTTCACTAGTATGTATGTGGTGTCTCACTGCATGGATGGGTTAAATTGCGGAGGTGAAATTTCCCCATTGTGGGTCTAATAAGGGTCACTTAATCTTAATCTTAATCAAGGATGAATGAACATTTTGCAGATTACAGACTGTGTGTTTGTGTGTCCATAGGCCAAAGGGAACACCTCTCCTAAAACCACCAAGTTCCTCTCTCTAGACAAGTGTCTTCCATATAGAGACTTCCTTCAGGTAAGGCCCTGATCCAGGTATACTGATTATATTAATAATAAACCTGTAATTTTAAATTATGAAACAGGTTCTCACTAATAACCATACATGACGCGCAGTGAGTAAGACATGATGCAGCGTAATCTTCTCTGGTTTTTCAGAGCATGCATTACTTTATGTAAATAGCATCCTGTTCCCAATGAATGTAACACTTGAAGTCTTGCTCAAGGACTTTTATTGTGGCATTTACTTCTTGGGGATTCTTCTTCAGATCGCCCCCTGCTGTTTGCATTCAAAATGTAGATTCACAATGAATTGGAGGTGATGCACATTACAGCCTGTACAGTATAACATGCCATGTTTCCCCCATATTCTGTTTTATTTGACACTATCTACGTGTTTTAAATGATTAAATGACAGTAACTAAGCACATTTTAAGAATTTCTAATTGGAAAAAAAACTGTTGTGACGTTCTAGATAGTGGAGGTGGCGGACAGACCCGGCTCCTCTGAACAGCTGGAGTATGACCCAGAATGGCTGGCCATCTTGAAGGCCACGGACCACCTCCAGAAACCCTCGTCCAGCATGTGGCACCCCCCGGAGAATAACGGCCTTCACACAAGGTAAGGAACTTACTGTCCATCTCTCTGACTGCTGCTACAACGAGAACACTATCAGGCTGAGAGGTAAATACTGGCGCTAAAGTTTATCCTTATAGTGGAACTCCACTGAAAATTTCTGCGTGATTCAATCATTGAGATGTAAACAGTAAATCAGAGTGGTTTGATGTGAAACGGTTCGTTGTAGAGAAACTCTACAAAGGCGATACCAGGGGTCGCAGTGTCTACATCATCACATGTCCGTCTGAAATATCAGTTGAATCTTTACGATGTTGATAGTTTTTTTTCTTTAAAGCAAATATCTGCCATTATACAACAGTTAGTTCCGGCCACGCAAGCTGATTGGTTGAGAGGCGTTCTAACCGTGCTGTTATTTTGCCATAACATCACATTTTTTTCACAAACACTGCATCACTCTGCTGAGGCGCCGTTGCTAAGCGACAACTTTGACAGCTGTAGGAGGCGCTCAAGCCATTTGAACGTTTTTACTTCTTACTTTGCCACAAACAGAAAATGGATACTTTTAAGATCACATTTGACCGACAGCCGATTTGGTCAGACTCTGAAGATGAGACGACACTAAATTCCCAAACTGTCATCACCACTGAGCAGCTTTTCTGTCGGCAGCTGTGACAGAAGAACAGATAAACAACCTGGAATCAGCCAGAAATGAACCCAACACCATTCGCCAACCTAAATGGGCTGTAAGATGCTGGCCGGAACAAAACAACATTAATACTGATCTGGCAAAAATTGACAAAACTGAGCTGAACTTGATATTGCGGCAGTTTTATGGCTCAGTCTGATTTGGTCAGACTCTGAAGATCAGACTACACGTTTGGCGAATGGTATTAGGTTCATTTCTGGCTGATTCCAGGTTGTTTAGCTGTTCTTCTGTCACAGCTGCCGACTGAAAAGCTGCTCAGTGGTGATGACAGTTTGGGAATTTAGTGTAAGGAGCTGGAGAACGAGCTGCCGGCTGTGCAGCGAGTGGGCGGGGCTCGTTACTCTGACGCAGAAACAAGCTGCTTGTTAAGGAACTATAATTTGGTGAAGGAACTGCAAACATTAAAACATATTAAACGCCGCGTTCACGGCCCAGTTTATTAATTTATCACTTAATTATTTAACTGTTGTATAAAAGCAATAGAACACTCCAGGAGTGTGTTATCGTAAATAACATCATCATCTATGGCGACCAAATCATAGCCGTGATGTTATTTCACGATAACACACTCCCTCTCATGTTCTATTGCATAAATATCAATATAATTCCAATATCATCATGCATCCCTAACCTAGAGTGTAAGTACAACCATTTTATTTACTATCCAGAACCACCAGTGAACCTATGAGTGTCTTCTGAGTTTAAACGTTTAATATTGATAATGGTAAAAAAGTGGCAAAAACAAAAAAAAAAAACATTTTCTTTGGGGACTATTTTGCCTGCCATAATTCTACATGTACCTCTCTACCATGATCGGATCTTAAAAAACAGATGTCTCTCAGAACCATCATAAAACAATGTCTCAGGCATCAGGCAGTGCATTAATAAGCACTTCATGTGATGACTTTCTGTGAGAGCGCTTTTTTTTAAGAAATTAAACGTTTTGGACGTCTGGCTCCAATTAGCACCACTCTGCATTTCACATCAAATCACTCTATTTACATCTCAAAGGGGAACTCCACTCATTTTTAAAAATTTCTGCACAGCTAATTTGTTACGATATATGGATACCGCATTCAGAGTGGTTTGGTGTGAAACGCTCTGTTCTAGAGAAACTTACCGAGTCAGAATTGTTCACAGTGGTGGTCATAGGAACCAGACGTCCACCTTTAAAAGCTCCCTCACAGAAAGTTATTCCATGAAGTGGTAATAAATACATTGCATGATGCCACACACATTGTTTTAGAGAAGGTTTATGTCTGAAATGTTTATTTTTATCAAATACCTTGAAGGCAGAGAGGTATATGCAGGGTGTTGTAGATCAAAATAGTCCCCAGATTCAGATTTACCATTTTAGCATCAACATTACATATAAAATCTTATAAGATACGTTTAGGTTCCCTGGTGGTTTTGGATAGTAAATAAACCCCTGGTTTTTATCACCACCACTGTAAAGAAATCTGAGTTGGTAAGTTTCTTTAAAACTGAGCATTTCACATCAAACCACTCTGAATGCCTCCATGATTTAATTATGCAGAAATTTAGAAAAATTGGTGGAATTCCCCTTTAAGTACTGTATTCTAATACTAATTCCAAATTGCATGATTACAAATGTGATCCTTATGAAAAAAAATAGGAATACATAAAGTATTTTATTTGATTTTAGTAATCAGATGATATCCAGTTTGCATGCAGTCCGTTAGTACCCAACACTGTTCACCACAACGTAGATCACCACACTGTGCCTTTTGTGTAGGTGGGACTACAGTGCTTCGGAGGAGGCCATGATGGAGGTGGTCAGCGACTTGAATGGTGAGCTGAGCATCCCGGAGAATTTCAGCCAGACGGTGCCCCCGTATGACCCCACTCGCCCTCAGCCAAACACAGCCCCCGCCTACTCCACCAACCCCCAGACCACCGAACTGTGCGCTACCCTCAGCCTCACAGACATCTACGTCCTGGCCAGCCAGGGTGGCCGGGGCACTGCAGCGGAGGAGGGTGCGGCCACCGAGGAGGAGGAAGACGACGAGGACAACCAGAGCACGGGTAGCGTGGAAGAACCCAGCGAGTATCCCACCGACACCTCGGGTCTCTCCAGCTCCTACAACCCTGACGAGATCACCATCGAGGACGAATGGGATGAAGAAGAAGGTGAGGAAGAAGAGAAAGGGTCAGATGCAGTGGTCCCGGAGGCTCCGGATGGAGCTCGGGACAGCGACAGGGACAGCAGCCCGCCGCGAGAGGCCGCAGGCCGGCTTATCCTACCACCCCCTCGCACCGAATCAGAAACGGAGGACGTGCTGCCTTCACCTTTGGCTCTCAGGCTTCCTCCACCGTCCGGCTCCACGCCGTCCTCCTCCACTGGGCTCTCACAGACGAGCTCGGAGGAAGAGGGCGGTGCCCCCCCAGCTAGAGTCCCCAAACGCTGCAGTGGGGAGGCCAAAGGCACCCAGAGCCCCTCAGGCGGCACACCCAGAATCAAACGACGCAACCAGAGCATCTACACAGCGGTGGAAGACGAGGAGAGTTAGTTACAGATGTCATTGCTGTGTGTTTGCATTAGTGCTTCTTAATCTAATCCTCAAGGCGCCTCAGCAGGTCCACATGTTTGCTTTGTTTACGATACGATCCCAGCAGTTATTCAGGAGGACTTTAGTAGAAAATTCAAATTTAAACCATTTTCACACTATATTAGTCACCAGGCTAATGTAGCTAATAAATAATCTAAGACTTTCTTTTACATTAGTACAACGGCATTTTAGGGCCACTGGAAAAAAAGACATAAATAAAATACTTCGAAAATAAAGTCGGAATATTTCAATAATAGTCATAAAGTTACAAGAATAAACTCGTGATATTTGGAGGATAAAGTGGGCTAATTGTAGGGGGGCTGCTATCATGCGTTGGGGCCTCGGTTGCTTTACTGGAGAGGATGAAGACGGCGAGCGTGCCGGAGTTCCACTCCTTCGGGATCGATCATTTTGATTACCATTCTCAGTGTCTCCTGTGAGACTACATGCCCTCTTCGAATGGCACAGAGATGTAGCCACTGATAGCCGTGTAGACGGTCACTGTCTGCGATTCTCCTTCAACAGAACAGACAGACAGTTTCCAGACAGAGTCGGTCTAGATCTTTACTCTAAATAAACACAGTTTCCTGCTCAGCCATTTCAGCCGTTTCTTATACTAATAACAGGCTGGTGCTGACGTGCCAGCAGACTGAGTGTTTCTTTATGGGTGAAAGTGATACGAAAGTATAACACTACCAACTCAACACCCCTCATTTTAACACAAAACCTTTTGGCCATAATATTGCAACTTTTCCTGGTAATATACTCTAATGTCGTAATTCTGCAACTTTATTCTCAAAATTTTATGTTTTTATTATCAAACTTTTATGCCCTTTTTTTGAAATACTATGATTTTATTCTAGAAAATACGACTTCATTCTCGAGGTCTATTATTATTATTATTATTTTTATTTTATTTTTTTTAAACAGTGGCCCTAAAACGCTGTCAGACATTAGCTACATAGCTCCAGTGTAAAGCTTCAAAAAAGCAAACTTGAGACACTAAACTTGTCTCCATTTAGCTTAATGGAGAAAATTTGGGTGTAAATTTGAGTTTTCACCAAAATGTTTATTTTATAACCTGGTTCAGGTGTGTTGAGACTAAAAATGTGAATGATCTGTAGAGCCCTGACGACTGGTTTAAGAACCACTAGTATTCTTTAATTTATAGACCAAAACATGATTTTTTCAGTATGATAAGTTTATATCATCTGTGTTTTTGGTTTTGACTTTTTAAATGAGGGTTTTTGCATTTAAGAATAATTGACTTTAACTGTTTAAAGTCTTTAGCAAAAACCCACTGATGATAAAAGGTTTTAGACTATAATCATCAAAGCCACCATTCTGATTTTTTTTTTTTTCTCCTGCCATACTTTCGGTTTGTCTTCACATGTATTCACTCTTGTAGTCTTTCGTATATCATCGTCAGGTTTATCTCCTACGATAAACATTTAGTCGTTGATTCATTTGTTCACATCTTTATACTACAAAGTTTCTCATGTTTGTTTTTTTTAATTTGAGAAAGAAATTCTAAACTGTGCTGAAAGTTTTTGATGTCTTATTTTCCTTTTTTTAAACGGGACATGATCTCAGTTCGATTTGTACGCTTGCAGTGATATTAAAGAACAAAGATCGCTGTACAGTGGTGTCATTGTGTTTGTATTTACTACCACAAATCATTGTCTGCGAATGAAAAATCAAAAATATTTGTAATCTTTGAATTGAAGCTATATGATGATTGAGTTGAGTTCAATAAATTAGCATACTAGTTTGAAGTATAGAGCAGTGTAGTTTACTCCATTCTTTTAACTGGAGCGTTAAAAGACTACAATATAAGAACGTGTTATCTAGAACCCGAGTCAAAGCTAAGCTACATGGCAATGAGAAAAACCATGCTAGTAAACTTTTGGACTTGTTAGTATCAACGATGCTACCAAATAATGCAAATCAATTTCTTCAAATGACTATATAAAGGAACTTAATCTGAAAGTGCAATCATTTCTGATCATGAATAACAGCTAGGGGGCGCTAGCTACGATTAAACAAACTAGCTCCATAGCCTTTGGCTAAGGCTAACAGGGTTTTTTCCATGTGTTAACAGCACTTTGTTCCCTTATTGAGTTTTTTAGTGAAGCCCCTGTTGAAAAAACAGTACATGCATTCCATGCTGATCTAAACTGGTCTGTGCTGGTTTACTCTGATCTGGTCCTGGCTAAGCTGGTCACCCTGCACGGTCATGCTGGCTTACCAGAATACCAGCATCCAAAACACAACATATGCTGGTTTTGCTGGTCTATGCTGGGTTTTGTTCCCATGCCTGTGTTTCCATACTATTTTTTTTTAAAGTGCACTCATTCTTGGGGGAATCTGTGATGATGTTCCATTACTGTATTAGCTCAAATGACCGCTTTGAGCAGTGAGTCAACATAAATAGGAGCAGAACTTCAGAAAGAGCAGAAATCAATGTGATCTGATTCAACATTTCAACATTTCATCCATTATTTAATCTTCCAAAAAATATTTTTTTCATTTCTTTTTTTTTGCATTCAAACTCAACTACTCTAACTGTTCCACATGATATACCCATAAAGAAACCTGATATATGGCCATATATGAAAAATAGATGTGACAGTTTGCTAAGCTAGCTAACTAGCTCAGTCAGCACTCAGTAGCAGCAATGCTAACCAATCAGCACTCAGTAGCAGTAATGCTAACCAATCGGTGCTCAGTAGCAGTAATACTAACCACACAGCACTCAGTAGCAGTAATGCTAACCAATCGGTGCTCAGTAGCAGTAATGCTAACCACACAGCACTCAGTAGCAGTAATGCTAACCAATCAGTGCTCAGTAGCAGTAATGCTAACCACACAGCACTCGGTAGCAGTAATGCTAACCAACTGGCACTCTAGCATCCTACTGCCCAAAACCTTTGTTACTAAAAAAAAAAAAGGAAATATAGGGTTTTGTTATGTTTTATTTGTTTTTCAGTGAAATACATCCTCCTACTTTCCAAACTCAAAGGAAGGTCCTGGTCAAATGGTTGGAAACTTTATTTTAACTTGTGATTTTTAGCCATTTAGCTCCCATTCATTTAGGACTCACTGGTGGGCAGCCTCTGGCGTTTTGCGGTCATGTTTTTGATACAATGGAAGAAATAAGAAGTGCTCAGGCTCCCCATAAACCGTCTCTGACCTTGGTCACCCTGTCGTAGTCGCTAACCATGACTTAAAAAGGTTTCCTTTAGGTGAAGTATAATATAACAACCTGAGAAAATGGCACGCTTCCATGCTAACTCGCTTCCACTAACTGTTAGCCACATTAGCATTCTGAAGTGAAGTGAGAGACAGTTCTGCAGCCCAAGAACCAGACTGGAAACGTATTCCATTCATAGCAGAATAGCACAGCTTTATTTGACTTTTCAGTTCACAGAAGTGTTAACAGGAGATCAAATCTATCCCACAAAATAAACTGGATTGAAAGAGACGTGACAAATGACTTCAATTTATGCGATGCATCATCATCATCATCAACATTCCTTAAATGACCATAAAATTGTATTGGCAACCCTTAAATTTACTAACTAAAACCAATTTTAAATAAAACGATAGAATTCATTTCTTTTTTTACACATAAAATTATCGACAACAAACTGCATCCTGAAAAACAAGACACTATGAAGGACTTCTCTCTTCCACTCATAAGAACGTGTTGCAGGTTATTAATACGTTTCAGGCCAAGGTCTCGGAAACACTATGCTTTAGGATCCCAGTCGAGTCGTTGCGGGAATATTCCAGCGTTTTCCGACCTCTGTCTGCTGCATCTGTAGCAGTCGGTTACCACAGAGGATCATTTTAAGCCTGTACTCAGTACAAGAACAGAAAACTGGACTCGGAACGTACCTAACGTCACTGGGCAGATGCTGCAGGACAATGGGCCTCATTCACCGACCATTGTTACGAAGAAATTTCTTCTTAAAACCCACTTTTACGTAGATTCTGACAATGTTCTCTCATTTGGGATTAGTTTTTATGCAAGAACAGAATCTACACGCACTCAAGAGCTCAAAGGTGCGAACAATTGTGCGCTTTACGAATCTGACGTAGACTTTCTCTCAAGACCTTTCTCAAGAACAAATTTACGAAAAAAAGACTTACGAAGATATTGACGAATGAGGCCCACTAAATTATTCGCTACAGATTCAGCAGAAGGAGATTACATTGGATTATCCCCGATCAATCCACAGTTTTCTTCTATTCCAGAACATGTAAAACACACAATGGTTGACTACCTGGTTCAGGTACTCGGCTGGAACGAAAGCATGGACTGGCTCGAGGCCCTAACAGACTGGATTGGGAACGTAGAGGCAATCCGCAAAACCCGGAACGCGCCCCAAGTGAGCCCAAAACAAAGAACACGGAAAAAACGGAGAGTAGGCACTTCTGTTTTTTTCCAACCTTTCTGGGACTTTGCGACTTTTAAGGCGGGCGAAAACTTCCCTCGCCACGTTTACCAATCGGCATAAAAAGCGAATGATTGTGGGTGCTTTTTAATTTTTTTTTAGACGCTGCTTCTGTGCAACCTCTGCATTCAGAGAAGCCAAGGAGCATGACTCTGCATCATCTCACACAGTAAGTAAAACGGTTAAGAAGCATTTCTTTACGTTAATTAGCTCTACTACATAACGGATGGGTTGGTTGATTGTTTCTAGTTTTCCATGAGTCGACCACAACGAAGAAGAACCATCGCAGAACAGCGTTTATTTTTTCCCTCCCAACAGCGACTATTAGACATATGTGGGCACGGTTGGCTGGAGAGCATTCCAGTAGAAGGAAGGGGCCAGGAAGACGTTTCTTGTCGGTCAAGCCTTGGCGGATGTACAGGAAATGAAAGCCGTATGACCTGCGTGCAGGAGAACAGTGCCCAGGTGGGGGTCCTGACGGTTGGGCCAGGCAGGATCTAAAGGTTATTCCATAGATCAGGAGCTTTCCTATTGTATGATTGACAGGCCGGGTTGGGACGTTGGATTCATCTCAGTGCTAAAGAGCCAGAGTGAGAGTTAGAATACGGTTTCTAGGCTTGTGACCATCTTCTGGACGTCAGAGGGACGTCAGAGGGACGTCAGAGGGACCTCCCCGGGGCGAAAAAAGGGAAGACTGGGTGGGGAAAGAATAGCTCGCCTCCTTGTTCTTCGATCTCGCCTTCCTTCTCGAGCACCTCCTCAGTCTCTCTTGTTCTCCTCATTGCTCTGCCGCCCCGAAGTTGACACTACACTGCTTGCATAATCGAGAATGAATGTTGACAAAGATTTGACCAAAACAAAAGAAACAAACAAACAAAAACAGACGTCCACGATTAAGTGCTAAACATTACATACAGTACAAACGATCCTTCACTTCGCATCTGACCTCTCTTTCTGGCATCAGTGAGGGATCCCAACACTTTTCCTTCCTGCTCTCTCGCTCTCTCTCTCTTTCGCTCTCTTCTCTCCATGCCAGTCTTTGGAGGTGAAAGGGTGGAGGGTGGGGGTGGGCATGGGGTTGGGGAGGACAGGGCGTTGGGGGACTCCCTTGTTGTCGATGTAGATGACGGGGTGTAGACGGGCGGTTAGTTCCCACAGCAGCTTCGGGCGGACTGGGCGTCGGGGTCCTGCAGGTTGACCCCCCGGTGTCGGGCGGCGTGCGTGGGGTTCTGGGTGTCTGTTTTTGGCATCTTCTTCGCTGCAAGGAGTAAATAACAGTAACTGTTAACAACAGGAGCATAATAATAATTTTCAATTCTATTTCCCTTTTTTTATTAATCACACTGAGATTAAAAATCTCCTTTACAAGTGACATTTACAGCATTTATCAGAAGCTCTTATCCAGAGCGACTTACAATTTGATCATTTTACACAGGTAGGTGAAGGTAGTGTTGGGAGTCTTGCCCAAGGACTCTTATTGGTGTAGTGTAGGGTGCTTACCCAGGTGGGGATTGAACCCCAGTCTACAGCATAGAAGGCAGAGGTGTTACCCACTACACTACACCCACTATACCAACAAGTGAGCCCTGGCCAGGAAGGCAGCACGTAAAAAACAATCAAAGAAACATCACCATGACAACAAGAACAAACAGAATGATACAGTTACACCAATCAGGCATAACGTTATGACCACCTCCTTGTTTCTACGCTCATCGTCCATTTTATCAGCTCCACTTACTATATAGGTGCACTTTGTAGTTCTACAGTTACAGACTGTAGTCCATCTGTTTCTCTGCATACTTTGTTAGCCCCCTTTTACCCTGTTCTTCAGTGGTCAGGACCCCCATGGACCCTCACAGAGCAGGTACTATTTGGGTGGCGGATCATTCTCAGCACTGCAGAAGTGCTTGGGTTACATGGTGAAGTGTTAGGGCTACATGGCCTTCCAAACAGAGGTTTTTCAGAGACTCCAAACAGTGTTATGAGAAAAAAAAGAAAACTAGGCAAGACGGCCGAACAAGCGTCCAAAGAAACCCACAAATGTGAGAATTTTCTTCGATAAAAATTACGATGACCATTGTTTTATCTTACTTTAAATGTCATTTCAATGTACTATGGTCCTTTTCTTCATAACAAGCATAAAAAAATAAAAAAAAAATCAGTAACAGGATGCTGGTGTCTCGATAGCTAGCTAGATAAATTTCCCGTTCCACCTTAAACAGTCCAGCAGTTCTGATGCCTGAAGTGCCAGAATGTAACTGCTGCACCATTTAAGGTGGAACAGGAAAATTCGAACAAGAATCTGGTGAATATCTGACTTCAGCTTCATATCACTGAAGAATTAGGGGTGGGTGATAATAAATAATTGCCCCCCTCTTTGAAGGCATATGATGCCCTAAATGTAACTAAAGCCCAGCAGTGAGGAGCTGAACTTTACCCTCCTCTGCTGTCACTGCAGACTGGCAGGGTCGCCTACAGAGCAGCGCTGGTAGCTGTTAATGAAGTAATGCTCTTTTATTTGAGGGTCTCATTTCAGAGAGGAAGACTTCAACCACTACCCTTTGTAACTCAGTCCCAAGGGGCAAGATGACATTCGAAAACAAGGAGTAGGGGTAAAATAAGAAATGGTATTGCACCTTATTATTAGCCACTAGCAGTGTTTTGGGCACAGAAAGAATAGCTTAAATGCTCACCAATGGCCAGGAATAACTCGTTGACGTTCATGGCGGTCTTGGCAGAGGTCTCCATGAACAGCAGGCCTGTGTCTTCAGCATACGTCTGAGCCTCCTGTAACAGCAGCCTGAAGTTAGCCAACATTGCTTTCTTACTACACTGTATCAAAATACAGCTGAACCAACCACCAGATCCATCTGGTTAGTCAAAGGTTTTTTTTACAATACATTTCAAATCTATAAATTTGAATGACTTCATCCAAACGAAAGCTTCTGGTATTATTTTTGTTCCCCAGTGTAGCCGAATTCATCAAAATATAACATATGATATGTTTATCATTACCAAAAGCCACAGCTGCATTAGTCAAATGAAAGGGTGTGATTATAAATGCTCTCAATAAATGTGAGCAAATTTGTCCTTAGCTGTAATATTACATGTGCACTGATCAAGCATAACATTATGACCACCTCCTTGTTTCTATGCTCATTGTCCATTTTATCAGCTCCACTTAATATATAGGTGCACTTTGTAGTTCTACAGTTACAGACTGTAGTCCATCTGTTTCTCTGCATACTTTGTTAGCCCCCTTTTACCCTGTTCTTCAGTGGTCAGGACCCCCATGGACCTCAACAGTGTCACTGCTGGACTGAGAATAGTCCACCAACCAAAAATATCCAGCCAACAGCATCCTGTGACCACTGATGAAGGACTAGAGGATGACCAACACAAACTGTGCAGCAGCAGATGAGCTATCATCTCTGACTTTACATCTACAAGGTGGACCGACAAGGTAGGAGTGTCTAATAGAGTGGACAGTGAGTGGACAGACAGTTTAAAACTCCAACAGCACAGTGAAAGTTGTTAGCCGCTCTGGTAAAACGAGTTAACCATGGTTCCAGGAACGCCAAGCGAAACGAGAAAAAGGTCCCAGGATGCAGAGAGAATAGTTTGGAAACACACCTCGTACTCCACCAGTCTCTTGTCAGCAAGGTCAGCCTTGTTCCCCGCCAGAGCAATGACGATGTTGGGACTCGCCTGCCTCTGCAGCTCCTTCACCCAGGCTTTCGCTCGCTCAAACGTCTCCTACAGCGGGATCAGGAAATGAGGAGATAAGCATATATATATATATATATATATATATATATATATATATATATATACGCACACACACACAAGAAAGTGTAAAAGTCATACACAGCCTTACACCACTTTTTACACTACTACTCGATACATCGACAAGAACAGTGCCCTAGAAAATGATGCCTACCGGCTTCGTTATGTCGAACACTACGATGGCCGCCTGCGCTCCACGGTAGTACATCGGCGCGAGGCTGTGGTAACGTTCCTGCCCGGCCGTGTCCCAAATCTCAAACTTCACCGTGGTGTCGTCCAGGCAAACAGACTGAGCCAAGAAGGCAGCTAGAGAGAGAGAGAGACAGAGAGACAGAGAGAGAGAGACAGAGACAAAGAGAGAGAGAGACAGAGAAAGAGACAGACAGAGAGAGGGAGAGAGAGAGAGAGAGAGAGAAGAGAGAGAGAGAGAGAGAGAGAGAGAGACAGAGAAAGAGACAGACAGAGGGAGAGAGAGAGAGAGAGAGACAGAGACAAAGAGAGAGAGAGACAGAGAAAGAGACAGACAGAGAGAGGGAGAGAGAGAGAGCGAGAGAGAGAGAGAGAGAGAGAAGAGAGAGAGAGACAAAGAAACAGACAGACAAAGAGAGAGAGAGAGGGAGAGAGAGAGAAAAAAAGAGGAACTGATAGTTAGAGATTATAAACCACACACTGATATAATCACAGATAAGCCCCACCGTCTCTTTGTGAATAAACCTGCTTTGCATTTCCTTGGAGAAATAAAACTGTGCCCTCCATTGTTGATCAGCTGATACTGTTTTCAAAAACTTCCAAAATTTGGGATTTACATCACTTGGGAATGAAACTCTTCAAATACAGAAACTAATAAATAATAAATAATACAATAAATAAATAGAAGTGAAAGTAAATACAAATATGGGTAAAATAAATAAGAAATAAATACACTTCAAAGACAAAGGAAAAGGAAATATAAAAAATAATAATTATCAAATACATAAAGAAATGAACAAATCGAGGAACGTCTACATGCTGAAATACATATATACTTAAAATTACCAATAATACATAATGTAATTTTTCACAGATATTTGATATGAGATTTATGGAGAATGTGCTGTAGATCGTCTCTATAGAACCTTTGTGAAAAGGGTTCTATATAGTACCAAAAAGGGTTCTGCTATTGTTACGACGTCAGGCTTGATACAATTTTCAGAAAGGTTCTGTATAACAGCACATTCTCCATCAATCTGAAGAACCATTTCACAATGCAAAGAACCCTTTAATCATGCAAAGGGTTCTTTGAATGTTCGTGGTTCTATACAGAACCATTTTCTTTACTAAAGAACCCTTGAAGAACCATCTTTTTTAAGTGTGGTCTATATATTGTCAATACGTTTCTAACAACGTTAGTTTTCCATTTTCTGCCTCTGCTCCTCACCTCCGATGGTGGTCTCCTGAAACTCGTCGAACTGGCCCTTGACGAAGCGCAGGACCAGGCTGGACTTGCCCACCGCCATGTCACCCAGCAGCACCAGCTTGAACTGGCAGATTTTGGTCTGAGGCAGGCTCCCATTGGCCCTGCCACTCGCACGGGAGCTCATATTGAAGGAAGGGTAGTGGGGGGGCGTGGGGTTGGGGTCCTCCGAGGCGGCGTCTCTGACCACAGCGACCCAAACACTGGACGAAGTCTGTGGATCTCCTACTCTGGTCACTTCTGAACTCTGAACCAATCACAAGAGAGAGAAAGGAGGGTAGAGGAGTTAGTGACAGCAGCTGGGTGGAAAGTTTCCAAAAGGTTCTACATAGAACCACATACAACACATTCTCCATCAATCTGAAGATCTGTGTCACCATGCAAAGAACCCTTAAAGCACGCAAATGGTTCTTTGGTTGTTCATGGTTCTATATAGAACTATTGTCCTTACTAAAAAACCTAAAAGAACTTTTTTTGGTGCTAACCAGAAGAACCATCTTTTTAAGGGTGTACTATTGTTACAATATTCAACAATAGAAGAACCCTGTTTGGTGCTGACTAGAACCATTTCCAAAAGCTTCTATATAGAACCATATACAACACATTCTCCATCAATCTGAAGAACGATTTCTCCATGCAAAGAACCCTTTAAGCATGCAAATGGTTCTTTAAGTGTTCATGGTTCTATATAGAACTACTGTCTTTACTTTGGAACCATCTTTTTAAAGGGTGTTCTACTGTTACAATATCAAGCTTAAAACAATAGAAGAACCCTGTTTGGTGCTGACTAGGACCATTTCCAGAAAGGGTCCATATAGAACCACGTACAATACGTTTGTCAGCAATCTGATGAACCATTTCACCATGTAGAGAACCATTTAAGCATGCAACTGGTTCTTTTAATGTTAATGGTTCTATATAGAACAATTGCCTTTACTAAAAAACCTTTGAAGAACCATCTTTTTAAATAGTGTACTATTGTTACTATAAGTTGTAACAATAAAAGAACCCTTTTTGGTGCTATATAGAACCATATTCAAAAAGGTTCTACATAAAACCACATACAACACATTCACCATCAGTCTGAAGAACCATTTCTCCATGAAAAGAACCCTTTAAGCATGCGAATGGTTCTTTAAGTGTTCGTGGTTCTATATAGAACTGTTATCTTTACTAAAGAACCATCTTTTTGGAGGGACCATTTCCAGAAAGGTTCCATATAGAACCACATTAAATACTTTTGTCGTCAATCTGATGACCCATTTCACCATGTAGAGAACCATTTAAGCACGCAGCTGGTTCTTTTAATGTTAATGGTTCTATATAGAACCACTGTCTTTACTAAAAAAAAACTTTGAAGAACCATCTTTGTGAAGAGTGTACTATTGTTATTATAGGTTGTAACAATAAAAGAACCCTTTTTGGTGCTATATAGAACCATATAGAACACATTCTTCATCAGTCTGAAGAACCATTTCATCATATATTGATTTGTCAAGACATGTTTGGTATCTGAACTTTGCTTCGTAAGTCCTGCACTGAAGCTACGAGGCTAATGTTGCTAACAGGTAATGGAAGCCAATGCTTCATCCTTTAGCATTGTGCTAACTGCTACCTCAAACCATGTGGAGCGGTCAAGTGATCTCAAACAGACTTGCTTAACCCCTTAAATGACCAGAACCAACCAGCAAAGTTTTACTACACACTTCTACACCGATTAGCCATGACGTTAAAACCACCTCCTTGTTTCTACGCTCACTGTCCATTTTATCAGCTCTACTGACCATAAGAGCACTTTGTAGTTCTACAGTTACAGACTGTAGTCCATCTGTTTCTCTGCATACTTTGTTAGCCCCCTTTTACCCTGTTCTTCAGTGGTCAGGACCCCCATGGACCCTCACAGAGCAGGTATTATATGGGTGGTGGATTATTCTCAGCACTGCAGTAACACTGACGTGGTGGTGGTGTGTTAGTGTGTGTTGTGCTGGTACGAGTGGATCAGACACAGCAGTGCTGCTGGAGTTCTTAAACACTGTGTCCACTCACTGTCCACTCTATTAGACACTCCTTCCTTTCGGTCCACCTTGTAGATGTAAAGTCAGAGACGAGAGCTCATCTGCTGCAGTTTGTGTTGGTCATCCTCTAGTCCTTCATCAGTGGTCACAGGACGCTGCTAGCTGGATATTTATGGTTCTCAGTCCAGCAGTGACACTGCTGCACTGCTGTGTCTGATCCACTCAGACCAGCACAACACACACTAACACACCACCACCATGTCAGTGTTACTGCAGTGCTGAGAATGACCCACCACCCAAATAGTACCTGCTCTGTGGTGGTACTGACCACCGAAGAACAGGGTCAAAGAGGGCTATGCAGATCTCAGTGAGCACGTTCATAAACACTTCATATAACAGCTTCCTGTGGCCTTTAGAGGGGTGAAGCGCTTCAGACGTCTGGTTCCTATCACCACCACTGTGAACGAGCACAAATATGGTCCATATTACAAAAGCCTTTTAACCCAATCCGGGTACAGTGAAGAAGAAACGTGACTGACCGCTGCATTAGGACGCACTCTGCTCACTCAGCACTGCAGAAGGCCTCGCAGCGGCTGAAAGGAAGACGGGAGAGGAAATCTCCCCACTGGTCACTATTTAAGAACACGTTGCTCAACATCCTCTTCACACCATTTTTTTTTTTTAAACCATCAGATCTAAATATGTCTGTGAACATGACTGCAGGCTGGTCATCACTGCAGACCGTGAATACCACAGAGAAAACAACAGCGCTGACCGCCTCCATTCGTGCTTTTTGTCTGTGGAAATGTGGCAATCAAAACAGGCATCAACTGTGACCAGACAGCCCAGCACTCACTGCAAACAAAGCTTGTACAATCTCCATAGAGAAGCACTGACCATACTTTTGGACAGTCGCACAAGGTCACCATGCCCAATGCCAAGCATCAGCTAGAGGGTATAAAGCCCCCCAGCACTGGGCTGTGGAGCAGTGGAACCGTGTTCTCTGGAGTGGTAGAGCTCCATCCAGTACCTTTGGGGTGCCAGAACATCAGTACCTGACCTCACTAACGCGCTTGTTGCTGAACGCAATCAAATAATAGCAGCAATGTTCCAATATATACACTCCTAAAAACGATGGTTCTTTAATGAAGGCATTGGTCCCGTATAGAACAAGAACACTCAAATTTGCATACATCAATACTTCTTTGCATGGCGAAATGGTTTTTCAGAGTGACTGAGAATGTTTTGTAGATGGTTCTATATAGAACCTTTTTTGAAAATGGTTCTATACAGCACCAAACAGGTTCTTCTATTGTTTCGTGCCATCATAACAATAGTACACTATTAAAAAAGATGGTTCATCAAAGGTTCTTTAGTAAAGACAATGGTTCTATATAGGACAATGACCACTAAAAGAACCATGTGCATTCTTAAAGGGTTCTTTGGTGACATAGTTCTTCAGATTGATGAAGAATGTCTTGTAGATGGTTCTATACAGAACCTATGGTTCTATATAGTGCCAAAAAGGGTTCTTTTATTGGTACAAGTTATTGTAACAATAGTACACTCTTTACAAAAATGGTTCTTCAAAGTTTTTTTTAGTAAAACAATGGTTCTATATAGAACCATTAACATTAAAAGAACCATTTGCATGCGTAAGGGGTTCTCTATATAATTAAATCGTTCATCAGATTGATGACAAACGTATGGTATATGGTTCTATACGGAACCTTTTTGGAAATGGTCCTAGTCAGCACCAAACAGGGTTCTTCTATTGTTTCAAGCTTGATACTGTAACAATAGTACACCATTTAAAAAGATGGTTCTTTAGTAAAGGCAACAGTACTATATAGAACCATGAACACTTAAAGAACCATACGCATGCTTAAAGGGCTCTTGGCATGGACAAATGGTTCTTCAGATTGATAGAGAATGTGTTGTATATGGTTCTAAATAGAACCTTTTGGAAATGGTTCTAGTTAGCACCAAAAAGTTCTTCTATTGTTACAAGTTATCAAAACAACAGCACACTCTTTAAAAAGATGGTTCTTCAAGGGTTCTTTAGTAAAGGCAATGGTTCTATATAGAACCATGAACACTCAAAGAACCTTTTGCATGCTTAAATGGTTCTCTGCATGGTGAAACTGTTCTTCAGATTGATGGAGAATGTGTTGTATATGGTTCTGTATGGAACCTTTTTGGAAATGGTCCTAGTCAGCACCAAACAGGGTTCTTCTTGTGTTACAAGCTTGATATTGTAACAATAGTACACCCTTAAAAAGATGGTTCTTCAAAGGTTTTGAGTAAATTCAGTTGTTCTATATAGAACCATAAACATTAAAGAATCATTTGCATGTCTAAATAGTTCTTTGCATGGGGAAATGGTTCTCTAGATTGGTGGAGAATGTGTTCTTTAGTAAAGGCAACAGTACTATATAGAACCATGAACACTTAAAGAGTCATCTGCACGCTTAAAGTGTTTACCATAACAATAGTACACTATTAAAAATGATGGTTCCTCAAAGGTTCTTTCGTAAAGACAGTGGCTCTATAAAGAACCATGAACATCCAAATAATCATTTGCATGATTAAAGGGTTCTTTGCATGGAGAAATGGTTCTTCAGATTGATAGAGAATGTGTTGTATATGGTTCTACATAGAACCTTTTGAAAATGGTTCTAGTTAGCACCAAAATGGTTCTGCTATTGTCATGATGCCCAGCTTGTAATAATAGCAGAACCCTTTTTGGTGCCATATACACCACATTTCCCATCAATCTGAAAAACCATTTCATCATGCAAAGAACCTTTGAAGAACCATCTTTTTAAGCATGTAGAGTGAAGCCTTTCCAGGACAGTGGACGACGTTACTGCAGCAAAAGGGGGGACAAACTCCATATCAATACCCCGGATTACAGATAAACAAGTGTCCACGAACTATGACCACATCCAGGGCCATCATCAGGGGTGGAACAGGGAACAGAGCTCCACGAGGGCTGGGTTTCCCTTCACTGCTATCAGCTTTCAAAACAAACACTGAGTTCAGAGGGCAGAGTGGACTGAACTCGACAGGAGGGCGAACCTGGAGTTCTGCAGTGAGACCTCATTAAGTCTCATCAGGGCAGCGGTGGGGTTTCACCGTCGGGCTCCAGGCTGGACCTGCCACTATATCCATACCCAGATCAGAGATCAATTACACGGCTTATCCGCTGAGCCTGTAACCCGCTCCAGTCGATAAGAGTAATAAACAGGCGTGTTTAGTGCGATGAGGAACGGACGCGGCTCTGACCACCAGCCTGATCTGATCCGGCCCAACAACGGCGGCCCGCAGCGCTGGAATGACCGCCGCTTCCCAAACGCCGCAAAACCCATCTGACTCGCAAACAGCTCGCGTTGTAAGACGGAGACGTTACCTGTCCGGGCCTCCGCGCTGTCCTGGGCTGAACCGTAGGCCGCTGTCTATCGGCGATCCGGCTCTTCGGTTGTTGATCTATCAGCTGGTCGAAAGGCTGCGGGAACTTCCTGTCCGAGCCGCGCAGGCGCAGAAGCGGACATGAATTTTCAGGATATTGATTTCGATGCTACATTTTTTTTTCTTTTCTTTTTTTTTTTCACCTTTTCTCTACTTCTGTCCTTCTACACAGTTTACATTCCCTCCTCTGTAAATCTTCTTTTGTCGTAACAAACTAATAATTGGTAATTAAAGAGCCGGTTAAAACGTCTGATATTCAAATAATAAAATACGAATAAAAAAATCGAAATGCACAAATTGTATAATTTTTTTTGGCTCCGAGCTTAAATGTTTGTTATTAAACCTTCCTCAATGTTTATGTTTATAAAATTAGCAAATAATTTAAAAAAAATATATATTTTTTTTTTTGCTGAAAGAAAACGTGAGGCTTATCAGTAGGAAGACAATGGGGGCTTTTCACTTTTTAAAATAATTTTCATTATTTTTTCTATTCGTTATATTCCTAAATAAATCGGTACAATTTGTTGTGTTGTGTTACAAGACATTGTGTTGTTGTGTTGTGTTACATTAATCTTTATTTATTTGTAATATAGCATTTACATCCATATATAAAAAATATATGGATGTAAGCTAGGATTTAAGAGGGCTAGGATTTAAGAGGGCTTATTATGGACTTTTCTCCTATACATATTACTCTTAGCTAGCATAGTTGCATTTCTTTTGCGCTCTTTTACGTGCTTACTTTCATCGGCGACGCGAGGAAGATTTCTAGGGACGCACATTTTATTTATTAATTATTATTATTGCTATTTTTTGGTTGTTGTTTTTGTACACATTTGACCTCATCTCACAGTTTCTGGTGGCGTCCATGCTAACGTGTCTATTTTTACCGGTGTCAAAACATCATTTTTGTAATCGTAATTATTTAAATACATTTCCACATAGATGAACTGCTCTTCGACGCGTTGATGAAGTGCCTCGCTTTCTTTGCAGAGAGCTACCTAAAATAAAATGCACTTTTATTTTGAAATCAACAGGAAATGTGAAAATGTTTATTGAAGCGCCTCGCCGCGCAGCACGACTTTCAAAACAACAGGCTTTTTAACAGTCTGGCTGGTGAGGCAAGGTTTAGTTTTGCGGGGTTTTGTTGGAAACAGCGAGTGTTTGCAATTTCGTTTCGCTTTCAGTGCAGCAGAGACGCCCAACAGTTTATCATCATCAGCGTTTACCGTTAACAGGGGACCGACTGGTGGAGTCGGCGCCAAATAAGAGCCGAGAGAGAGAGGTAGAGAGGTAGAGAGAGGTAGACATCAGCCTGCCAGCCAGCGGCCCACACACACAGTGAACGAAGCTACACTGGCAGCATGAAATATAAACAATAATAAAAATAAAACAAAACTTTCCAAAGTGATACCTTTTCTAATACATTCCCTATGGAGCAAAAGCAAAGGTGAGCACCTGTTAGCCGCCGCTGGAGCTGCAGACGGGCGGATGCAGAAAGTAAGTGAGCGGTTCGCTTCCTATTCACCACCTTCTTGTTCGAACTTCCCGTTCCACCTTAAATGGTGCGGCAGTTAAGATACATTCTGGCGCGTTACAATAATAACTGCCGCACCGTTTAAGGTGGATCGGGAAAATTCGGACAAGAAGCCGAGTTCAGCTCCTGAAGCTTAACCTGCTAGCTGGGATGTCGACAAACAGTTAGCTAACGTTACTCAGAAATTCAGAAATGTATGATTTGTGCGGTGAGCTGGGCTTTTATTTATTAAATTATTAGTTTATTAACACCAACGCTTAAATTAATGCGGTGAACTTGCCGTGGTTGCTATGGAAACATGGCACTTCCTGAAGATGCTGCCTGTCAGTTACGCTTCGTGTTTAGTTAGCCTAGCTAGCGATATGAGTACAGTCAGTGCTGTTTATATTCATTTTTTGACCATTTGACTGTGTTAAAGTGTCAGTTTAAGTTATTTCAGAGTCGTTTTGTTATAATTTGTCAGTCAGTGTGCAGAAACACAAGGCATACGATGCAAACAGAGCACTGAAAGACCACCATATTGAGCAGTAAAACAACAGTCAAAGGGGGAAATAAATAACTAAAATAAAATAAATTAAAAGGCAGTTTAATGAGGGTCTTCGTCACTCAGCAAAATTGATCAGTTAAAGTTAACAGTCTTTGGGTTTTCTTGTTTTCCACACTTTTCAGAGGCTCACTGTTAAGCGGATGTATCTCAATATATTTAGACATAAGCCAGTTTTGAAAGGATGTCCAGATTGTTTGTACCTTTTCACACTGAAAGAAAATATGTTTAGTGACATTACGACAAAAACCACGTGCATTTGTATCTAAATTCATATTGGAAGGATAACTAAGTTTAAATATATATACATATAAAATTGGAAATTTGCTTTTGGTAGGATTAGACAGATCTATGTCTTTTCCTGATATGTTTAACCACCTTCTCATTGTACATATTGAACATATTTTCTTCTCAGCTGACAGTCTTAGTAATTATTTAACAAACTTTTTCTCATGAATTTATTTGTTACCATCTCTGACCTAAAATTACAAGACATGTCTGGAGTACGATTCATCTATTTCATTTCAAAATCGCATTTTAAGAGCGTGCATTTTTAAAAATTAAAGCCTGTGTTATCAAAAGCGTTGTCTTAAGTTTTAAGTGGTGAAATTTAACCTAATAACGCAGAGCTTGTGAACTGCCTGTAGATGAGTTAGACCAATCAGAGGCAACCAAACCTTCATGTGTTGTGACATCACAACCACAATTTACTGGAGGTCTGGCGCAATACATTCAGGGTTCAAGCCTAAAGCCAGAAAAGTGGATATTCTGAACTTCTTGGCCAAAAAAAAACAAAAAACAGGCGTGAACCTTATACCTTATAGATAATAACTGCAATTTAAATTGCAGCTGCAATATTAGTCATTAGTCATAATATGTTCCCCAAATCGTTCAGCCATACTATTACAACACATCACAATCTGTTGTGTTGTTATTCGCAAAGAAATTGGGACAGATTTTATCGTTCTGTTATATTGTTTAACTGGAGGGCTGAAAAGAAATTAGTTACATGACTATTCATACTTCAACACTGCTCCATTTTCATCCACACAGTATTGAAGCATTGACCAAATACCATTCTTCGTCCATTTTCAGAGACATTTCAGAGTCACAGAATGTAAATTATGTAAATTTATTCATATATGGCGAACATATTGCTTTTGTGAACATGTTTTTTTTCTAATGTTCATTTTCTGATTTTTTTTATATTGTTTTGCTTCTTTATTATTAGACATTTATCAACGTTTTAGAAGTGTTTACCTCGATAAGAGTCAAAATGAAAATAGTTTGTTTCTTTATTATTAGTTTGTGAACCCATTTGGTTAGTTTTCTTTGTCATTTGACTGATTTAAAGTTGTTAATCTAAAAGGATTCACGGACCGAAGAGCCTTTAAAGGGCTGATATCATGGAAAAACAAAACAGCTGAATGTAACATCTAAACGTTAGTAAAGCTTCAGAACCACTCGCTCTTCAGTTCATACCATCCATTAGGGGTGCAGGGAAAATCGATTCTTAGATGCATCGCGATGCGGACGTGGATGATTCTGAATCGATTCACAAATGTCAAAAATCAATTTGTCTAAATTTTAATTTATAATGTAATGTTGACGGAACGCAAAAGGCAGAAGTGGATGAGCGAGAAATCCGACCGGCTCCCTCTGCATTAAAAGCCAGGTTAGGTCAGGAGTCGACAAACCAAATGTTAAGAAGAGCCATTTTGTCCTTTCAACAAACATCAAATCACCCTGGGAGCCACAACATTATGTCCAATGAGGCACAAAAAAGCCAATCAGAACAGAGGTCATTTGCATATATCTTAAAGACACAGTTACGAAAACAGTTAAATTATAAAGAATATGGGAGGTTGGAAAAAGGTCTCGTAAAGATGAATGTAGATATGGGTCCTTTAAGTTACTTCTTAGTATTTCTCTGGTAAAGTTAACACTTTCTATTGTTTCTCTTTGAAATAACCCTGCTAGGCAGGTTAATTAACCCATTCTTAAACGCTTCTGTTTACCTCAGAAATGGACGCCTGCACAGCCAGCGTTTGGCCTCGTCTGGAGCCCTTCCTGCTGGGGGCGCTGCAGGTGGCCCCTCCGAGCAAACTGAGCATGCACTACCTGCGCAAGATGGCCTGCTACGTGCGCACTCGAGAGGGCTGCTTCCCCCGGCTGGGCTGGCACATGTGGCGCCACATTGCGTGTGGAAAGCTGCAGCTGGCCGAGGATCTGGCCTGGCTCTACTTCGAGACCTTTGACCTGCTGACGCCGCGCAGTCCAGAGGAGAAGCTGGAGTGGGCTGAGGCTCTGTCTCAGAGTCAGTCCCCGCGCGAGCTCGACCGACAGCGCAGCAAGGTGAGAATGGGAATGAAATCCAGGAGTAGTTCACCGACTGTTTAGTCTGAATTTTGCTTCTTTTAGTTTTGCACTGGATCCACGAAGCTGATGTCACTAACAAGTAATGGAAGCATATGTAGACCGGTTAGCAGTGGTGAACCTTGACCTTTAGTGCTAGGCCTTCAGTTTGAACCACAAATGTCAAAACTCGGTCAAACATGAGGAAAAAAACACGTCTTTGATGATGCTAATTTCTGCTAGCACCCTTATGGGATTCTAATGCTGTGTTAGCTCTAATCTAATGGCAATTTGTATGAACATTTTTTGGCCATTCTCATATAAACGGGAACATTTGAAGCTTTTGAAAAACACTCCATGTGTTTATTTGAAAATAACAGACGTTAGCATATATTTTACATTGTATGTAACATTTCTACAGTGAATTTTTCAAGAGCTCTGGCCACAGTTTTCCATTCCTACAACTGCCTAAAACCTAGTTAGACTGCAGTTCCAATTCACAGTCAGTGACATATCTAGAACAGCCTAGAGTGATGTTTTTTGATGAAATTAGTCCCGTTGTGAAACATGATTGGCTGATTCCTTGGTCATTTCCTAATTATGTTGGTAGTAATCTAACAGTTCAGCTCCTGAAGTCCTAACCAATGGGAGAGCATATGTTGCAAAAACATGTATATATCGTTCAGCATTAATGGTGCCTTCACAGATGTGCACGTCACCCATGCCATGTGCACTTATGCCCCCCTATACCATCATGAATACTGGCTTTTGAACTGTGCACTGATAACAAGCTGCGTGGTCTTTAGCCCGGAGGACACAGCGTCCATGATTTCCAAAAAGAATTTCAAATATTGATTTGTTGGGCCACAGGGCACTTTTCCACTTCGCCACAGTCCATTTTAAATGAGCTCGGGCCCAGAGAGGGTGGCGGCATTTCTGGATCCTGTTTATTTATGATTTCTTCTTTGCGTTTTCGAGTTTTAACTTGCATTTGTAGGTGCAGTGATGAACTGTTTTCACAGACAGTGATTTTTAGAAGTGTTTCTGAGCCCATGCAGTGATTTCCACTACAGAATCATGTCTGTTTTTAATGCAATGCTGCCTGAGGGCCCAAAGATCACGGCCATCAAATACTGGTTTTTGGCCTTGTCTGTTGTCTGTTGCATACAGAGATTTCTCCAGATTCTCTGAATCTTTTAATGTTATTATGTACCGTAGATGATAAAAAGCAGAAGTTCTTTGCTATTTTACGTTGAGAAACTTTATTCTTGAATTGTTGCACTATTTGCCCACACAGTCTTTCACAGAGTGGTGAACCCCTCCTCATCTGTACTTCTGAAAGACTCAGCCTCTCTGGGATGCTTTTACACCCAATCATGTTTCGACTGTTGCATCAACCCCGTGTGTGTTTTTTTTTGTTGTTTTTTTAGCATTACCCAACTTTATCAGCCTTTTGTTGCCCCCGTCCCAACTTTTTTGGAACGTGTTGTTGGTATCAAATTAAAAATGGACAAATATTTTTCAAAAAACAATAAAATTTCTCAGTTTCAACATTTGATATGTTATCTTTGTACTATTGTCAATAAAATATAGAGTTTAAATGATTTGCATATCATTGCATTTTGTTTTTATTTACATTTTGCACAGCGCCCCAACTTTTTTCGGAAATGGGAGTTGTTCAACAAGCATGTTTACAGATTTTTTACAGGCATTTTTTCATTGACTGCATTTGGGAGTAATATTTGTGTAAATTTGTGTTTTTAGCTGACTTAGTCCTTTACTGTGGCTTTTTATTATACACATATGAAGTGATCTTGTCACAAATATGGATTTTTAATGCACTCATACCCCACACTTTTCTTATTACATGTATGTGTGGGGCACCAAATACAGTCAAAACTTCTTTTTACATGACCATTTTCCAGCCTCTCTTTATCCCTTTAGAATTAAACAGGCTGTGTTTGTTGCTGTGCCTTTAAGGCTGATATATGTAAATGACCTCTGCTTGGATTGGCTGGCCTGTATTGTGCATTAGTGAAAAGCAGTCCAGGCTAAAACAAATCTTATAATTGTATAGATGGATATATGTAAATATGTTCACTTTCATGGTATCACAGAAACAATGAATTGAAAAGATGCTGTTTTTGCTGTTTCCAAATATGAACTGGGAAGTGAATAATTTTTTATGTGATATGGGCCATTAAATACCTCAATCTTGTGCTGTATGTTCCAAATCCCTGTAAGAATAATCCATTGAAGCTTGACTGTTCTCTGTGTTTGTGCAGCTGTATGTGGACACTCTCCAGTTCCTGCTCTTCTTGTACCTTCAGCAGCTGAACCGCGTGTCTCTGCGCACCTCTCTGATTGGGGAAGAGTGGCCGAGCCCCCGCGCCCGCTCCCCCTCGTCCTCTTCAGAAAGAGAGGCCAAAACCAGCTCCTCGAATAAGGTCAGCAACACTGCTGATCTTCTGTCACTTCTAATCAATCCAGTTGTGCATATAACATTAATCCAGTGTCAGTGCATTTACTGGGGATACACTGATCCAGCATTTTCATTTCCAGTCCTGGTGTTGAGTGCCAATCTGACACCAGTGCTTTGTCAAGACACTTGTGCTTAATAGAAAAGTACACAAACATAAATACCTAGTAGAAGCAAAAAATGCAAAATAATATACAAATGAGGAAGTTAGTTATGTTTCAGAACTAGTATTTACCTATGTATATTATGACATTACATGATATTAAGATATACTTCAAAAATACAATTTTAACAATAACAAGAGTTAAATAAAATATAAGTAGTATAATAATATGTAATACATTTTTCTTGCATATTTAGGTGCACTTATAATGTTAGAGTTGTTTTATGTACCAAAAACAGTCACAATTAATTTTTACCTGAACATTTTCCAACCTCACTTTAGCCATTAGAATTAAACAGGCTGTGCCTTTAAGACTGATATATGTAAAGACCTCTATTCTGATTGGCTGCCCTGTTTTGTGCCTCATTCAAAAAGCACTCAAAGCTGAAACTGTCCTATATAACTATTATGTAAAGGGGTGGGGTTAAACTGCTGTAGGCTGAATAGGTGGATATATGTAAATGTGTTGGTTTTCTTGAAGTAACGGTATGTTTCTAATCTCATGCATTGCAAAAACAGTCAAAATTCAGTTTTCCACAATATGGTCCCTTTAACGTTCTGGTGGGCTGAATAAAACACCCTCACGAGCCAACTATAAACAACAGGAACTCACTCTTTAATGATTTGAATATTGTAGCACTGCAGGTGGAGCTACCAGGAATAGTTTTCTCCCTTTCATCAGAAAATTTCAAATCCAATCTCGCTGATGCTGCCAACAAAAAGTCACTAATTATTGCCAATCTATGGGCGATCATTTCACAGATACAGATAAAACCATGGGTCGGCAATATCAGCCAGTATTATAGACCACCTGATGTTGGTCAGGCTCTAATTAATAAGCTCAGTATTAGTGCTGATACTGATTGATTATATCAATTCGGTGCATTGCTGGCATTTACATGAGAAACACTTTCTGCTGAAGCTGAAGGAAACACTAAAACAGCACCACATCCATTCTAGGACTGGCGCATAATCTCAGTTTTATAGAAAAAATGGAAATCTAGATTGTTGCCTTTTTGCAAAATCCTTATAGGAAAGTGTCCACTGGATGGCCATCCTGGCAAGGTCAGTTATTTCTACTCGTACAAGACCAGACTCCTGTCTCCTAACATTTAAGTCCGAAACCAAAAGCCAAAATATTGTGTCAAAAGCATATTTGAAATGACTGTTAAAATCTGACCAAAATCTCATAAATAGTGTGTAGTTTTTGGGTCAAATAACACAAAAAATCTTTTTTTTCAGCTGCTACATTTGCACATATCTTCACAATGAGGGGGACCCTTTACCAACAAACCGATTGGCTTTTTTATTGGAGAGCAGGACTCTCTTGATAAACGGACGCCATATTGAGCTTCCCATTTATTTTCTAACCAGTGACCTGCTTCCTCCTTTAAAGTGTCTCTGATTTTTGTTATGCCAAAGCATATATTGTTACTGTGCTAAAATTAACCCGTCTGTTAGTCGTATCAAAATGCAGATTCTATACAGGGAACAAATTAAACACATTTGGGGGAAAAAAATAAAACTTAAAATGTGCCATAACTTTTTGCGCAGGCCAAAATTTATATTTTTTTCCCTAAATATGTTAAATTCAGCAAATAAACAGTAATTGTCTATTAAAATGTGCAGATGTGTGTTCGCTGTAGAGGATGTGTTCACTTACCTGCACTTAGAAAATCGACAACACATGCAGTTTGAGCAGGGGTGCCCAAACTTTTGCATACAGCTGTATATTTGATTTGTAAAACTATGACTTTAATGTTCACATCTGGTCATTTTTGAATAGAGTAGACAACTATTGTGTTTAATGTTTGTGTTCTCTTTATTTTCTTTTCTACTCTGTTAGAACTGGGATGACCAGACGCACCTGACCTTCATGCAGACACATCTGTCCGAGCTGTTGGAGCTACTGGCGGAACCAGGTGAGCTGAGCGGCTCGGGCCAAGCACTGCGGGACAGCCAGCTGTCGCCCGAGGCCGTGCAGGCACTGAGCCTGCTGCTGGAGGGCTCGGCCAGCCGCGGCCGCACCGTGCACCCACTCCACAGACTCCTGGGCCGCGTGCCGCTCCAGGCTCAGGCGGGCTTCTCCAAACTCAGTCGCTCGTACTCACTGCAGCAGCTACAGAACTGGCTGCGCCAGACCCTCACCCTCAACCCCTTCGGCATGTCCACCTGCCTGCGCTCGGGCAAGAAGCTGGCCTGGGCCCTGCAAGGTGAGCCCAGAACCACATTTATCTCAAATAGGAATGTCCCGGTCCGGAGTGAAACATCAGTATCAGAACCCATCAGTGCATGACATGCTGCATCTAATATCTTATAAAGGTGCAAGTCTCTGATCCCATAGCGATTTTCAGTAAACTAATCAGTTTTTAGTTCATATCAAAATCGAATATATTACCTTTGAGTTCAGCCATTTTGGCCTTATTTTTACCAATACACAGATGTGACTGGAAGAACTACACTATATGGCCAAAAGTATGTGGACACCCCTGCTAATTACTATATCCTTGTTAGCCACACCCATTGTTAACAGGTGTATAAAATCAAACATTAGCTATGCAGTCTCCATTGACAAACACTGCCAGTAGAGTGGGTTGTAGCCTCAATCGCCAATCCTTTGTCGTAGTGAAGAGCATATTGACTGTAAACATGGCATTGCCATAGGATGCCACTTTTGCCAGTTTGTCAGTTTGTGAAATTTCTGCTCTGCTAGATCTGCCCTGGCCAACTGTAAGTGCTATTGTTGTGAAATGGAAGCACCTGGAAGCAACAACAGCTCAGTCATGAAACGGTAGACCACGCAAACTCGCAGAGCGGGGCCACCAAGTCTTGAAGTGCATAGCACATAAAAATCGCCTGCCATCGTCAATATCAGCACAAGAGTTGTGCATCGGGAGCCTCATGAAATGGGTTTCCACCTCTAGATGCTTCATTATCTGTCAGCGTGATGGACAAATCAGGGTTTGGCGGATGCCAGCAGATCACTGCGTACCGCAATGCGTAGTGCCAGTAAAGTTTGGTGGAGGTGGGCTAATGGGCTGGGGCTGTTTTTCAGGGTTTAGACCCCTTAGTTCCAGTAAAAAGTGATGTTAATGCTGCAGCTGAAAAAAGACATTTTACACAGTTATATGCTTCCAACTTTGTAGCAACAGTTTGGGGAAAAGCCTGTCCTTTTCAGCATGACAGAGCCCCTGCACACAAAGTGAGCTCCATAAAGACATGGTTTGACAAGTTTGGTGTGGAGGAATTCCAGTGGTCTGCACAGAGCCCTGACCTCAACCCCACTGAACACCTGTGGAATGAATTGGATTCGATTGTGAGCCAGACCCTCTCGTGCAACATCAGTGCCTGACCTCACAAATGCTCTTCTGGCTGAACAGGCACAAATTCCCACAGACACTCTCCAAAATCTTGTGGAAAGCTTCCCAAATGAGTGGAGGCTGTTGTAGCCACAAAGAGGGGGTGATTCCATATTAATGCCCATGATTTTGGAATGGGATGTCCAACAAGGTCATATAGGTGTGATTGTTAGGTGTCCATATAGTGTATTTACACCTGTAGGAGAATATAGACGACATAACAACATGCCTGTTTTTTCATTTATTTCTACATTTTAACATTTGAAGTGAAATTTTATTGGTCACAAAATGCTTAAATTTGATTAAATATTGAATATGATTATATTTGAGTGTCTAGTGTTCCAAAATGTCTGTAGTTATCACCTTCCAAAAGCATTTATGCCTGTTAAGTACGCAGACAGCTCAGAAAGACCGTAACAGTGTTGTCTTTGTCTTAGTGGAGGGCGCAATGAAGAGAGCCAAGATAGCCCGGAACACTCACATGGCCCCTCCGGGCAGCAGGGTGGTCCTGATGTCTCAGGTTTACAAACAGACGCTGGCCAAAGACTCGGAGAAGCTGGCTAGCGCAAACGTGAAACTGCACCGCTGCAGCGAGGCTTTCATCTACCTGCTGTCTCCTCTCAGGTAAGAGCCACGCCCTCGATGAGAAGAAACCTGATCTGTCTAACGCCCTGCCTTAAAAATGCCCATCTGGAGTTACTCAGCCACAGCCAGCGAGCAGGGTGTGCCAAAAGGTTATTGCCATTGCTGTTTAAAGGGGAATTCCACCGATTTTTCAAAATGTCTGCGCAATTAAATGGTTCTGATGTAAACAAAGTCATTCAGAGTGGTTTGGTTTGAAATGTTTTAGAGAAACTTACTGAGTCAGAATTGTGGTGGTGATGGGAACCAAACGTCTGAATGCCTCTAAAAGCTCCCTCACAGAGAGTTACTACATGAAATGGTTATGAATATGCAGCAGTGTTTTACAATGTTTTTTGAGAAGGTTTTGGACTAAAACATATTTATTCAAAATAAGTTCCTGGAGATAAATAGTTCCCCCAAAAAATCTCCTGAGGCATTCTGATTAAGGGTTCTATATTGTTTAGGAATCAATGTTATAGATACACTCCTAACGAAAAGGGTTTAATGTCAGTATCCAAAAATAGTTCTCTGTCTTGTAACGTAACCCTTTTTATTGTTACATAGAACCATTTCAAGGGTTCTTTAAAGATCTGTGTACAGGTTCTCCATCATGAAGATTATACACAACAACAACAACTATAATAATAATAATAATAAATTATATGTGCCATGGATATTATAATAACTGTCAGTCATAACCTTGTGGAAGCGACTGTAGCATATAGGTCACAGTTTTTGCATAATTGTCTGATCACATTTATTTTAGTTGATTGTAATTATTATGTATTTGAAATGGCAGATTTTATGTTAGCCCTTGTCTTGGGGAAAACATTTGTAAGTAAAAGAAATAAACCCTTTTTTTGATACGCATCATTATAAGTCTTATAACACCTTTAGAGGGCAGCAGCGAGTAATATTTGTTTATTTGATGTTTTGTGGCACATTTAAAGGGCAGCAGTGAGTAATGTTTGTTTATTTGATGTTTGGTAATAACACCTTTAGAGGGCAGCAGAGAGTAATATTTGTTTATTTGATGTTTGGTAATAACACCTTTAGAGGGCAGCAGAGAGTAATATTTGTTTATTTGATGTTTGGTAATAACACCTTTAGAGGGCAGCAGAGAGTAATATTTGTTTATTTGATGTTTTATGGCACATTTAAAGGGCAGCAGTGAGTAATGTTTCTTTATTTGAGCTTGAGTTGTTTCTGTCCTCAGTTGGGATCTACTAAGCATCGACAGCTAGGAAGCAAAATAGCTAATCAGACCATTTGGCTGCTTTAGGCTTGTATTTTAATAATTGCAAACATTGGGGGGGAAAAAGACAAATTGTTAATTGCGATTATTTATGTGGCCATTAATCGTCAGCTAATTCAGGATTGTGACCGGTCCAGTAGCATTATTATAGTAGCACACAAAAAAGGACCATTTTGCGATCACGGTTACATACATAACCATTGCCTTTACTAAAGGACAACCCTATATTTAATAATGTGTAATAGCTTATTGAAGTTGTTGATTCACCAGGTTCGCTCAAGGAGTTTGGCTTGGGTGGAAGTGTCAGTCCAAACTTTTCCTAATTTGCCATATATTGACTTGCCGATAACAATAATCATAACCTTTTTCCCAATTTTGATTTTGCAGGTCAGTGACGCTGGACAAGTGCCGCAACAGCACAGTGGTTTTGGGCCCGGTGGAGACCAGCGTCCACGTTCAGAGCTGTGAGAACGTTCGGCTGGTGTGTGTGGCCGGCCGGCTGGCCATTGGGGCTTCTTCCCGCTGCACCGTCCATGCACTCACCCCCACCCGCCCACTCCTGCTGCCCGGCAACACGGCCCTCACTCTGGGCCCCTTCCACACGCACTACCCCACCCTGGAGGACCACATGGCCAGTGTGGGTCTGGCTGTCGTGCCCAACCTATGGGACCAGCCACTGCTGTACAGCCCAGACGGTCCGGCTCCTGATCCGTCCTGTTACCGCATCCTGACACCAGAGGAGTTCTGCACCCTGGTGGTGCCCTTCCAGATGGAGGGGGACACCTGCGAGGTGCCAGGGGGGCTGCCCCCAGCGTACCAGCAGGCAGTGGAGGCCCGCGAGCGGAGGGTGCAGGAGTGGCAGAGTACAGTGAAGGACGCACACCTCAACAAGTGAGTCCTTTATGTTGGTAGTTGGTGTTTTCAAGTTTAGAAGTGACCATAATTAAGTTTAGGCCTACAGTTATTAATTAAGATTATTAATCTGTAGCCCCCAACACCATCACTGGAAGTTCTGGCTGTGAAAATCATTTCCTCGTTTATAGCCCAACAAAATAATGGAAGCCAGATGACCCCCTAAATTTCTTGTAGTTTATTGCAGTCTGTCAGAATGACCAAGTGGATCATATAAACATTTTATACAACAGTTAGTTCCAGCCAGGCAAGCTGATCGGTTGAGAAGCGTTCTTACCATTTTTTCACAAACACTGTATCACTCCGCTGAGACTCCGTTGCTAAGCAACGACTTTGACAGCTGTAGGAGACGCTCAAGCCATTTGAACGTTTTTACTTCTTACTTTGCCACAAACAGAAAATGAACACTTTTAAGATCACATTTGACCGACAGCCGATTTGGTCCGACTCTGAAGATCAGACTACACTAAATTCCCAAACTGTCATCACCACTGAGCAGCTTTTCAGTCGGCAGCTGTGACAGAAGAACAGCTAAACAACCTGGAATCAGCCAGAAATGAACCGAATACCATTCGCCAAACTAAATGGGCTGTAAGATGCTTTACAGACTGGCTGGAACAAAACAACATTAATACTGATCTGGCAAAAACTGACAAAACTGAGCTAAACCTGATATTGCTGCAGTTTTATGGCTCAGTCCGGGTTGGTCAGATGAGACTACATGTTTGGCGAATGGTATTGGGTTCATTTCTGGCTGATTCCAGGTTGTTCTTCTGTCACAGTTGCCGACTGAAAAGCTGCTCAGTGGTGATGACAGTTTGGGAATTTAGTGTGAGGAGCTGGAGAACGAGCTGCCGGCTGTGCAGTGAGTGGGCGGAGCTCGTTACTCTGACGTAGCAACAAGCTGCTTGTTAAGGAACTATAATCTGGTGGAAGGAACTTCCATATGAAACGCCGCGTTCACGGCCCAGTTTATTAATTTCTTACTTTATTTATTTAACTGTTGTATAAAACTCGAGGTTGTGTGTCATCGTGAATAACATCACGGCTGTGATGATCTACGGCCACCAAATCACAGCCGTGATACTTTATTACATTCATACCATTTAAAATGAACATTGCTGTAAATACACGTACAACAGTCTTCTGAAAGAAAATAACCAGTAAACAGACCTGACCCTCATACTTTTGTAACAACCTCAAGAAAGCAGAGTTTTGCGTCTGAGTTTTGGCCCTTTTTAGTACGATCCCTGTCGATGCCACAGACATCTGCGCCCGTGAGTCCCAGAGAGCATAACTGACCCTCCCTCTCCCCAGCACTCATCGCGATGCTGTCCGTTGTGGGTGTCTGTTAGCTGATGTAACAGAATTAGCAGTTAGCGCTCTCCTCCAAGTGTCAAATGATGTTGCGTTAGCAGCAGCATGAAGGATGTGGTGGAGCTTCACGTGTCTTGGAGGAAGCATGTGTTAGCTTTCAGCGTCAAAGCTTGACAGTACTGTGTGAGGGGGAGACCTAGTGAGTGGAACTGTCTGCAATAAAATTGAGGAGAGAAATTAAGTTTAAAAAAAAGTAAAAAGAGGTTAGAATTTTTAGTCATAAGGAATAAATGAACACAAATATTTTTCTTCCTTTTTTAAAACTTTAAAATACACTCTTACTCTGTTTTCTCTCCTATTTAGTTGTAGTCAATTCCACCTGCATTTTGTGAGTGGAGCTTGGACACATGGTCATAGTCTGTTCCAAATCACAAGACTGAAATACAGTCAAATGCTATATTTTGAAGTGAAAATGAATTGTCTACAGAGAACACACTCAAATATGGCATTTTTCTGCAAATTTTAGTGCTGAATTAACAGTTTAACATATTTGTCAAGTACAGAATATAAATTACAAATTAATGTACACACACACACACACATTTTCTTAACTGCTTATCCTTCTGGGTCGCGGTGGGGTGCTGGAGCCTATCCCAGCAGTCACTGGGAGGAAGGCAGGATACACCCTGGCCAGGTCGCCAGTCCATCACAGACCAACAGTAATGCAGTGTACTTGTTATGTAATGTACGTGTAATTTGACCAGGGGCGCCCAAACTTTTGCACACGACAATTGGTGGAAATCGCAACAAACCAGCAAACTAGTAGATTATAAGAAGCGTGTGAAGGTTTCTTTTTCTTATTGAGGCTGTGTGGCCAGACATTACATTAGTTTAATTGCTAATTGTTTTGATTGTAAATATTATATTTAATTATTGTTATTTAATAATTGTGCTCAGTTCTCTTTTTTTTTCTAAAATAATCTGAAATGTTTTCTGCTTTCTTACGTTGTAGATAAAAACCCATAAATATTTGACGGCCAGAATGTTTTGCTCCATCGTGTCACTAACGTTGACCGCTGAAAGCTCTGACTGCTTTGTCCTGTTTTCTGTCTGTGCCAGGGAGCAGCGGCGGCAGTTTCAGGCCCTGGTGGAGCAGAAGTTTCACCAGTGGCTGCTGGAGACGGGTAAGAGGCAGGAGCTGGACAGCTTACTACCCCCGACCATCGGTCAGTCCAACCCCACTGACCACTCGCAGTCTACCTGTAGCTCCAAACCTTCTCTTCAGCCCCAGAAAGACCAGGCAGTGGGACGGACGCCCACAGTTTGCTGAGTCTATAGTGGACACGCCTGCTGGACTTCGCTTCCTCTGTTTGCCTTTGCTTATTGCTGGGGCAGAGGATGTTTTCTCTGACCTCTGATCCTAGATCAGCACTGTGGGGTACGATAGGCTGCAGAGATCGCAGTCGTACGGCACTCAGGACACCTCAGAAATGCAGAAATGCAATGCTGGATAATTATTTTTGAAACAAATTGTCTTAGACAATGAAACAGAGTCAATGTCTTGAAATATATGCTGGATTAGTTGCTGTAGAACAGGTCTGGGACCCATTATTCCCCTACGCTGCAAGCGCCGGTGCCTTTAGTTTATTCCGTTACACGCAGGTTTTACAGTAATGTACTGCTACTCGAGTATTACAGTTACCTCTAAGAGGATGATGGTCTTTTTAGTGCTGAATTAACGAACAGGGAAAGAGTGAAGGGAACATTCTCTGCTACAGTCCGAGAGAAGACTTGCATAAAACCGCCCACATAACCTTTCGTAGCTGCTGCTGCTAGGTGGGGCAAGCTTCACTGAGTCTTGGCAAAAGTCTCGTAGAACCTTTTTCAAAAAGATGCTATATAGAACCATCTGCAGCACATTCTTCATCACTCTGAAAAACCCTTTCACGATGCAAAGACCCCGTTTAATCATGCGAAGGGTTCTTTGAGTGTTCTTTGCTAAAGAACCCTTGAAGAACCATCTGTTTTAAGTGTAGTTTAAGTGAGCAACAACACGGTCCAGCTCGGCTGAATAGCATTTTGAACTGGAAACTCAACGTTACGTAGCGACTCTAGCCAAATGTAGTGCTCCAATATTAATAATAATAATAAATTGACCTCTTAATAATAATAATAATAATAATAATAATAAATAAAATAAAAAACTGTTTTGCTGTGCAATTTCTCATTAGGTAAAATGGGATTTTTCCCAGAGTTCTGTAAAGCTTGTCCAACCTAGCAACGGTTGCTTAGAGCGAATGCATTTGTGGGCGGAGCATAGAGAGGTCAGTTGCCTTTTGCCTTTGGTATAGGATTATAGGATTATAGGATTATATATGCACTGAAGAAAAATGCACACGCTTCATGAAATGAAGAGGGTCAGCTTTCTTAGAGTAAGAGAACTGAGCTTCAGTTAGATTGTCGTTAAGTCTAATCTAGTCGAAAGATGAGCACTCTTTCTTATTTTTTTCCCACGTGTTCAGCGGCCAGTAGGAATTTGAATGGATCTCTGATGTGGCCTAGTTTTACACTGTAGTTGCACTTCTGCCTTAATAATAATCCCCATAAGTGCCACTCGCTGTATTCTACATGCAGTTTATCCCAGTCCTGCTCCTAGAAACACCCTGCGTTTCTTATTTAGGTGAGTTGGGAAGCAGCTGCTCTAGATTTATTCCTACCTTTGATTTATGTGACCAGTATGTTTGGACCAGCAAGCAATACCGCATTAATGATTTCCATTTTTGTAGGAATTTTCACTGTTGTCGTCTGATGCGTCTTAATTTTCAAGAGTATGAATGAAACCAGAGGACAGTAGAACACATTTGAGCACAGTTTTGTGTTGTTGTATTAGTTTAAGGGAACAGATTTAGTGTTAAAATAATAAAAGATGCTTTATCTCCTGTATGTTGTCAGTTAATGACTCTAGATGCTCACTTTACCCTCTTGATTTGCGTTCAGTATTAGAACCGAAAGCCACTTTAAGGTGAACAGAGTTCAGAAATAAGCCATACACATCGTTTAAAGCCTGTGCTCTGCTTCTCTCTGCATGCACATTCGGCCTAGCGGGTTATTTTAATGGCGCGTGTACGGAGGTGTGAACATTAAAGGGAAACTTAAACCACAATGAAAAACGTAACCGTCACTGCATCTGTTGTAAACATGCCAACTGCATGCTGCACTCTTAGCAAAAAGTGTTCCATATAGTACCAAAAAAGGGTTCTTGGGCATGTAACGATAGTGGAACCCTTTTGTGAACCATCTACAACACATTCTACATCCGTGTGAAGAACCTTTTCAAGAGGCGAAGAACCCTTTAATCATGCATAGGGTTATTTGAGTGTTCATGGTTCCATATAGAACCATTTTCTTTGCTAAAGAACCCTTGAAGAACCATCGTTTTAAGAGTGTAGCAGTCTGGATTTCTGTATCACCATTGGTGGGGATTCAAAGTGGTTGTTTGATGTAGTTCCGTAATGCATGCTGGGTATTGTAGTTTATTTATTTATATTAATGGCTAGAAACTCAAAATCGTGACTTTCCATGAGGTTTGCTGTCTTACAGAATAATACAGACAAAAAGCATTAAATGCTAGTTTTAGGCCAGAAAGCCCCTTCAGGCCTTGTTGTCTTTACTGGTTGACATGGTCACCATGGTCACCTCACTCATATTGCAGTGTTTTTAAAACTTAATGTCCGTCCTTTCATGAGATTGTCTCAAATAACCTGTCAAATAACCTGATTCATGCTATAAGTTTACATTTCTTACACCCCAAATATAAATGTTTAGGTTATAAACACTTTTCTACGCTCATTGTCCATTTTATCAGCTCCACTTACTATATAGGTGCACTTTGTAGTTCTACAGTTACAGACTGTAGTCCATCTGTTTCTCTGATACTTTGTTAGCCCCCTTTTACCCTGTTCTTCAGTGGTCAGGACCCCCGTGGACCCTCACAGAGCAGGTACTATTTGGGTGGTGGATCATTAGCACTGCAGTAACACTGACGTGGTGGTGGTGTGTTAGTGTGTGTTGTGCTGGTACAAGTGGATCAGACACAGCAGTGCTGCTGGAGTTTTTAAACACTGTGTCCACTCACTGTCCACTCTATCAGACACTCCTACCTTGTCAGTCCACCTTGTAGATGTAAAGTCAGAGATGATAGCTCATCTGCTGCTGCACAGTTTGTGCTGGTCATCCACTAGTCCTTCATCAGTGGTCACAGGACGCTGTTGGCTGGATATTTTTAAAAACTCCAGCAGCACTGCTGTGTCTGATCCACTCAGACCAGCACAACACACACTAACACACCACCACCATGTCAGTGTTACTGCAGTGCTGAGAATGATCCACCACCCAAATAGTACCTGCACTGTGAGGGTCCATGGGGGTCCGGACCACTGAAGAACAGGGTAAAAGGGGGCTAACAAAGTATGCAGAGAAACAGATGGACTACAGTCTGTAACTGTAGAACTACAAAGTGCACCTATATAATAAGTGGAGCTGATAAAATGGACAATGAGGGTAGAAACAAGGAGGTGCTCATAATGTTATGCCTGATCGGTGTATTTGAGAATAAATTAGGGTAAAGCTTGAATGTAACATTTGTGTCAAACATAAGAACACAATAGAAAAAGCAATCATGTGGTCACCAGTGGTATAAATCAGTGGTCACCAGCCCTGTTCCTGGAGTCTGGTTCCAGCCAAAATCTGCCCACCCACTCCAGCTAATTAACTGTCCTTCTTTGGCTGGATCGGTTGCATTAGTGCTAGATAACAGGGAGCGGCATGTTAAATACAGGTTGGAACTAAACTGCAGGAGGGTTGGTGGCCACTGTATGAACATATTGTTACAACCCCATGTTTTGTCCAGGGTGCTGTGGGATCAGTAACATGGTATTAAAATACTGAACAGGTGATGATGGATTTAAAGCTTGAGGAACAGAACAATAGAACTTTTGAAGCCATTTTATTAAAACCAACCACAATAAAAAGGTGTGTTGTGATACCCAGTCCCACACTGGAAGAATCAAACTGTGGACGGTACCAAAGAAAAGAACGAAACAAAACCTAAGCACACTCGCCTACTCTGAAACAAGAAGTACTTAGCTAACCTAAAAGAAAAACAAAAGCTAACTACTGTACACTTCCCTGGGCAGTAACCAAAAGTACAAGTGGCGGTGCCCTCTGATCTAGGGAACTAGACAGAGTAGACTTCTAGTGGTGCAAATGTATAGGCGCGCCGCTCTTACCTGTTTGAAACCCAGGTGGTACAAATAATCAATGTAAAACAAAGTTAAAGGTGTGCAGGTAAAATATCAACTAAAGCACTTCCCCCAGCACAAGACAAAGGCCCAATCCCATTTCACCCCTCGCCCCTACCACTGAGCCCTTAGCCCTCTGTTTTGCACGTTCACGGGTGTCCCAATTGTTGCTGAGATAGAGGGGTAGGGCGAAGTGTTTGGGCTACATGGCCCTCCAAACTGAGGTTTCTTTGACTCCAGACAGAGTCATATGAGAAAAAAAGAAAAACCGGCAAGATGGCTGAACAAGAGACCAAAGAAACCAAATATGAGAATTTTGATAACCATTATATTATCTTAGTTTAATGTCGTTTTAGTGTATTATTGTCGTTTTCTTCATAACAAGCATAAAAAATCGCTAATAGCATGCTAATGTCTCGATAGCAAGCTAGCTAGATTTCCCGTTCCACCTTAAATAGTCCAGCAGTTCTGACGCCTGAAGCGCCAGAATGTAACTGCTGCACCATTGAAGGTGGAACGGGAAAATTCGAACAAGAAGCTGCGAATATCTGACTTCAGCTGCACATCACTGAAGAATTAGCGGTGGGCGATAATAAGTATTTGTCCCCCCTCTTTGAAGGCATATGATGCCCTAAATGTAACTAAAGCCCAGCAGTGAGGAGCTGAACTTTACCCTCCTCTGCTGTCACTGAAGACGGGCCGGGTCGCCTACAGAGCAGCACTAGTAGCTGTTAATGAAATAATGTTTTTCTTTTAATTTGAGGGTCCCATTTCGTAGGACAAGATTTCAACCACTACCCCTTGTAACTCAGTTCAAAGGGGTTAGGGTGACACTCGAAAACAAGGGGTAGGGGTAAAAAGAAGAAATGGGATTAGGCCAAAGTCTTGCAAACCAAGTTAAAATCTTGAAGGCCTCTTTTTAGTCTAAGGCTCCTCCCCTCATCTACATCAGCCAGGCCTCTGATTGGTTAGAGGTCCTCCTCATATGACTGACTGCAGGGCAAGTACACCTGTGAAGGGAGAGACCAGGAGAGAGAGACACACACAAAAAACATAACATAAAAAAGACAAAAATACGTGCTTACGTATTTAACAATAACACGTGTTCCATGTGCATCTCTGTTCGCATGGCATGTCTCCTCCCTTTTGCTAGAAGGCTCACACTGAAGTGTGATCCCTGAAGGAGATGGTGTGAGATGTCACTCACCCGCACAGCCAATGGTGGAACCTTTGCTGTGCCAAGTTTCATTATTTTGGCCTGCAGCTAAAACAGAAAAGAGCTGAGCCAGGAGAACGATGTGCCATTCAGAACAGTGCAGTGCAATAATCCAATACGTTTGGGCTCTTCACATTTGCCAGTGGTCTTGGCATGAGCTGCCAGGGCAGCGTGATGTGTGTGTTGTGGCTCAAACTGGGCCAGTGGATGCGGGGTGGGTACGAGTGTGTGTTTTGGAAAGGGAGGGAGCGAGGAGGGGTGAATGGGCGACCCTGGCAATGTTGCCATTATGCTGTAATCCCAGATCGCTTTTCTGGAAAACCTGAATAGCGCTAGAATCACTGACTCAATTTTTGGATCTCATTTTCATGACAAAGCGATTGTCCGGTGCTCGCCGCCCCACTAATCCTGAATCTGGGGGGCTACGTATTTAAACGGCCCCGCTAGTTGGTCAGCACTCAGTCAGGACTTCAGACACTTTCCCCAGTCAAGCCTAAATACAATGTCCAAGATGGGCAGGGTGAGTAGATACTTTGGAGACTCTTCTGGATACAGGAACAATAGCTTAGCCCTAATTTCAAGGTCATACTACATTATCAATAGTATCCATTTCAAAGCTATAGAAATCATTAACATGAACGATACCTAATTAGGCTTCTTGAAGGAAGATGTGAAAATATGATTTGCGTTTGGTGTTTGTTGATGCTGCTTCACCAGGCCTCTCCTGGATTTGCGTTTGCTTGATTAAATCATTACTTGAGGTGGCCTTCTTAGTAACTGAGGCAAGAAAGATTCAAATAGGCATCGTATTTTCGGCTGACCATATCAAAATGGTGAGCTTTGGTTACAGTGGAAGTTAGTTTATGTTGGGAATTACTAGGATGATTTCTGAGAAGGCGTTTCAAGGATGGAGAAGGATGCATAAGAAGCATTATTGATTTATGAAAACATCTCTTTATGACATTTTAAGGACTCATCTTTATTACAGCTTAGGTCTGGCATGCCTTGATTGCTGGTTTTACATATTAGTATTGTGACGAATACTTATCCCTTTAACATATGAGATTTGCTGGCTTTTGTATCACAGATTCTTGTTGTGTGAGTGAGTGTTTTACCCGCAAAGGATGACAGTTCCTAGCTTTCATTTCTGCATAGAGCAGAAGATAAAGGAATGTGCCAGTGTGGTTATTTTTCGGCAAACCGCTTTTGTTAGACCATTAAAGGGCAAATTCCTACAGTCTGGCAGGTGTCAGCTGGCACCCTGGTACCATGCCCAGAATCGAACCAATGAGACAGAGAGTGACTGTTCAACCTCACAGGCACAGAGACAAAGTCATTGGTGATCCTTGCTCAACTGTGCCAGCTTACAAAATATGAGATCAAGTCTTCTTGATTTTTCAAGCAGTGCTCTGTACGTCCATCTGATGTCCTTTCAGATCATTTTCTATGAGGACAAAAACTTCCAAGGCCGCCGCTATGAGTGCGACAGCGACTGCACCGACTTCCACACCTACCTGAACCGCTGCAACTCCATCCGAGTGGAGAGCGGTACCTGGGTGGTCTATGAGCGCCCCAACTACATGGGCTACCAGTACGTGCTAACCAGGGGCGAGTACCCAGAGTACCTGCGCTGGATGGGCCTCAATGACCGGCTCAGCTCCTGCAAGATGATCCACTTTGTAAGTCAAACCAACTATCCATCGAATAGAGTACAAAAGTAATCATTGTACACTTCTGACCAAAATTAATGAGGCAAGTATCCTTAATGTGGAGCCTTTAGTGTTTCTGGCATCATGACACTTATAGCAGGTTCTCCATAGAACACTACACTTCCTGTTGAGTTTCTAAAACAAAATCAAAGCCTTTCACAGCACATATATTGCAGAGTCACCAATTGGCCTCACTTGATTGCTTAGCCAGGAACCAGTGCAGATATAGATTGGTAGATCAATAAGCACAAAGGCTAGTGTGACTGAATGGCCTCCCAAGCATTTGGTACAGTGAATCCTGTGCCAGAAGCAAGGTTGTAACCATATCTTGCCTCAGGAATAGCTAGTGTGGCGACCAGGACTCTGATGGTCCTCATTTTGCCTCTGGGAGACAGAACAGGCAATAAGATGCTTCATGGTCTCGGAAGGATACTTGTACTTATTCTTGGATCCTTGCAGAAATGGGAAGTCTAGAACAAGATGTTAAGAAACAATAAGACTTTATTAAATATCAATTCAGTAAAACAAAATAATTGGCACAAAAAGACCATGAGGAATATCCTGAATCGGTATCCTGAGCAAGATCCTTGACTTGTTGATGGTCAAGATGGGGTAACCGTGGTGCAAGTTTAAAAGGAGTTACACTGGATCTCATCTCCTTCCATGTCCCCCCTTCCCCTTTCTTCTTACCCCATCTACCCTCGCCCTTCTTCCCCAACCCCACACACTAACCTCCCCAATCCTAACCCTAACCCCTCCCAACCCCACCGTCCTCTCCCACCCTTAACTTCTCCCGCAGACAAGTGGAACTCAGTACAAGGTGCAGCTGTATGACAAGGCGGACTTTGCGGGTCAGGCCTTCGAGGCCACCGAGGACTGCCCCTCTGTTCTGGAGCGTTACCGCCTGAGGGAGGTGCATTCCTGCAAGGTCCTGGACGGCTACTGGGTCTTCTATGAGCACCCCAACTACCGTGGCCGCCAGTACTTTCTGGAGAAGGGCGAGTACCGCAAACCTGTGGACTGGGGTGCCGTGTGTCCCACCGTCCAGTCCTTCCGCCGCCTCACTGAGTGACCATTCACCTCTCCGGGGCTAGTGCCCTAAGACCTCTGACCTCCACTGCCCTTCTCCAAACGACAATTAGCTGATGTCCTGTCCCGCATCATTTGAGCTTTTTGGCTGATACCTAAACTGAGGTCCTGGTTGAAATAAAGTTTGAATGGCAAATCAGTGGAGTCAAATATCATTGCTTGTTACAGTGTCTGATATTTCTTTCCTACTGTTTTCATTATTGAACATGGTCACTGTCCAACATAGTCTTCATAGCTTTAGTTTTAGTTCATCCTCTGATATCTTTTTGATTTGACTCAGTGGCCAAGCACAGGCCTCAGATCTAGAGTAACAGGGTGGTTATTGAGGTGGGTTCCAAAAGAGAAGCAGTTCCCTCCACCACCGATAAGTACCAACTCAGCCCCCTCAGAGTCCAGCACTTCTGAGCAGAATGAATGCAGCATGAGGGGCCAGGGGACAGGTGACTGGAGAGAGGGGAGGGGCAAACAGAAAAAGACAGAAACCATGCTATGAATTGACAATCCACATGTAGGGAAGCTAACAAGGAAATGATACACTTCATAAAATAAACGTGCATTGGCTAAGAAGACACTAGATTCCAAACTGAAAGGCTTACGGTAGTCTACTAGTACAAACATAGACTGTTCTTGTTACGGACCTTTCGCTGCTAAGCACAGTGTATTAACTTAAAGCCATTTCCAAAGACCCAAGACATGAAACTTACTGTGTCAATGCTGACTTCAATGCTGCCTCCAGTGGTCAGGTTTATTACAGCAACCCCTGGCACACCATCTGCCTGTAACCAGACACCACCAACTACCACCAAATTCTCACCAATCACATGGGCTGTATGGGAGTACCTGCAAATGGCAGAAGACTGTGATTAATATAGAATAAACCTAAGAAAAATAAACATAACTTTATCAGAAACCTTGTTCATGCAAGTGGACAGCGAGACAAATAACTGTTTACACCTGGCATTTCCACCTGTCTCGAATCCATCTCACGACTGAAGGAAGGGTACCGCGGATATTTACTTTGTCTCTTGCTGTATTTGTTGTCAGACAAAAAAACGCCCTTGTTTGTGTATTTTAGGGCTGTTACAAATGTTCAGATCACATGGATTGCTAACAAAACTTATAAACAAGGAAAGAAGCTATGCCACCACTTTCATCTGCCGTGGTGCAGTTGATTAAAGACTTCCGTTGCCATTGGGGCACATGGGATGCTTTCGGTTTCACACTACAAATGTAAGTTATTTTGAGCAAAGTGGTGCAAAACAATACAGTTATGGGCTACAGTTAGTGGTGCTGAAGGGTTCAAACCGAAGTGCAGGTTGTCCACTGCAGTAATAATGGCCACAGATTCAGGGGAAAAAATATCAACATGCCTAGTTACTTTGATGGCCCTGAATCTTCTACCAGAGAAAAGTGGATGTCCAGGGTAAGGGGTCAAGTAGAATGTAACAACAACAATACCTCGGTACCAGAGCTGGTTGTAATTGTAGCCTTTCCCAGACGAAGCCTGTAGACGTGGACTTCAGCAGAATGACATCTCCTAGAGGAACACCTCCTTGGCCCAAACCTCCAAAGATCACCAGTCCTCCTCTATAGGCACATGCTGAGTGGGAATGACGAGGTGCAGGGAAGCAACCTTGGAGAGGGACCTTTGCAGGAACAGATCAGAGGTCAGTTTTTCTTGTTCTAATGACATAGATAAATGCATAGTCAGGGTTAACCTACACCAGTCTTCTTACTATGTCAATGCACGAAATTACAGCCAGAAAAAAAGAGTGGAAGGAAAGCCTGGCGTAGGGTGCCCCTCGCTCTGCCGCAGGGCCTGGACGTTGCTACAAGCTGAGAAGCTTTACTGTTTCTCAGAATTATATGCCATTCAGCATCTAAATGGTTATAAATATGTACTGAAAACCTCATTTTTGGTCATACTACTTAATATTACTTCGAACTCTGGGCCTTACATCTGTCCAGTGCTGGTCCTCCAAACACAAGAAGTGTGCGTCACCTAGAACCTGCTCCCTTTCTGTACGCCCACCAAACACAAAAATGTAGTTCTTGCCTGGATAAAATGAAAGAAAGACAGTGATTTAATATAATGAGTCTTAGTTAAAATGATAGTTCAGTGGAAAAATTGCATTTACACAATTTTCACCCTTTGTCCACACGATACTATACTAGTATTTCAATGTACTTATACAAAGTACATTGAAATACTATAGACTAGACACCACAAGGTACTTTATAAGATGTTTTATCCAATATTTATTTTTGGGGAGCTCCAAGAAGTTATTAAAATATCCATTATATACTGTAATTATCTATTTACACCACTTTTCAAACACAAGATTGTGGATGTTACATTTATTACTTCATGCTTGATGTTTTACAGCTTTCTTAGTCATTTTTGAATCATCAGTTAATCATTCCCAGCCATATTACAGAAACCTTATCTCTTCTTGTCTTAAGTGAAGCTCTGACCAAGATATGATTTTTCACACATCCGTATTACAGGAGCAAATCTTATCTTAATTTAGGAACTTTATTTGATCTTCTAGCATTTTATCTCCAGTTAGGAAATCTGAAACTACTCGATTGAAGGCGACAATCAACTGTTATATCTGTTACCAAGCAACCAATGATACGTACACAGCTGAAAAATTAAAATTATAATTAAAATAACATTAATAATATGAGTTACAGCAACAATTATGATGTAGTAACTAGGTCAAAACAAACAAAAGTGCACTAAACTGGAGGTTCTGAATATTGTGAGAGCGCCCCCTGCTGTTTATCAGAGCGACACAGCTCCCCTGTTTCAGTTTCCATTTCCCAAGCGTGCTAACGCTATTCCTCCTAATAAACAGACACACGTTCAGCTCTGTCTCCTCATTATTCACCACCACCACTGTCATATTTTATCTGACAAGTTTTCAATATTATTTAATTATTTAATATATAATATATTTCAGAGTTAGAATGCTTCTATAATGCGGCTGCTGGACACTAATTAGATGTAGAGTAGCAGCATCTTAATATAATTTTTTATACATGTATTTGCAGCAAAACTGGTTTTATATTAATGAAAACAGTGACTAAAGTTTTGAGTTGTATTTGCTGATTTAGACTCTCTTACCTCCGTGATTCAGCAAAGTAGCTGTATGCCGCCATCTTGGCTTTGGAGTTTGGCCAGTACAAACCATCTTTTCTACAGACAGCTGTACAGTTTTGAGGTCAGGCTGGTCATTCAGGCAATAGGTAACTTTCAGTACACTGTCAATGGGGTTCAGTGGAGAAGTTCTGCCTCCTGTAACCACAGCACCCCATCCAGGAACAGAGGTCAGTGCGTGATACAGCCGCACACCTGTGATAAAGATGTAATAGAAATGTTAAATATGCTAAATAATAAAACATATAACATCATTAATAAGAGGCACAGACCAGTATCTTACATACAGATAAAACGTAAGTCTATATCTGCATACCAACATCAATGGATCCTGACATTAAAGGAGTAATCATGTTTTTCAATCTAATTTCCATTTGCTGCATCTGTAACATACAGTTCATTATGACGGACAATAATTTTCTCTGTACTATTGAAAATACTATAAAGACAACATATCAAATGTGGAAACTGTATTGTTTTTTGAAAAACACATTTACCACTGTGTTTCATCACCTCTTCTTTCAACAACACTCTGTAAGCATTTGGGAACTGAGGAGACCAATTACTGAGTTTTGAAAGTGAAATGTTTTCTCGCTCTTGCTTGATGGAGGATTTCAGATGCTCAACAGTTCGTCATATTTTTTGCCTCATAATGTGCTAAATGTTTTGAGGGGTGACAGGGGGCACAAGGACTCTTTTACTACAGAACCATGACATTGTTATACATGCAGAATGTGGTTTGACATTGTCTTGCTGAAAAGCAAGGCCTTCCCTGAAAAAGACGTCATCTGGATGGCAGCATATGTTGCCAAAACCTGTATATATCGTTCAGCATTAGTGGTGCCTTCACACATATGCAAGTCATGTGCACTAATGCATCCCCGCACAATCACGGATGCTGGATTTGAACTGTGCACTGATAACAAGCTGGATAGTCCCTCTCCTTTAAAGAATTAAGAAGTCCATCTTAAATGAGCTAAGGCCCAGAGAAGGCGGCGGTGTTTCTGAATGCTGTTTATATGTGTTTTTTTCTTTGCATGGTAGAGTTTTAACTTGTGGATTTGTGGACGAATTGGGTTCGCAGACCATCGTTTTTGTAAGCATTCCTGAGCCCATTCAGTGATTTCCACTACAGAATTATTTCTGTTTGTAATGCAGTGCCTCCTTAGGGCCCATACATCACAGCCAGCCAATATTGGTTTTTGGCCTTGTCCCTTACGTACAGAGATTTCTCAATCATTTAATGATATTATGTACAGTAGATGAAAAAATCCCCAAGTTCTTTGCATTTTACCATGTTTTATCATGTTACTGACCTGTTGCCAATTAACCTAATTAGTTGAGATGTGAGCATTACATAGCTTTATCAGTCTTTTGCTGCCCCTGTCCCAAATTTTTAAAACATGTTGCTGGCATCAAATTCAAGATGGGCATACATTTCTCCACAAACAATAAAATTTCTCAGTTTTAAAATCTGCTATGTTGTTTTTTGTACTATTTTCAATTTAATATGGGTTTAAAAAGTTGCACCGCAACTCTTTTTTGAAACAGGTCGTAATTTCAATTTTTAAATCTCCAAAGATGAGAACCATGTTGTTGGCCCTCACTCACTCACATTTAGCAAGGTGAAGATTTTCCACAAGGGGGTGCCCTTCAGCTCTAGGTACTTCATTAGAATGCGTCACCTAATTACTTTAACATACGTGTTTTACCTTACCTTAATTACCGTGTTTTATTCATGGAATACAGCATCTGTTCATGGGCTTCTATTATAAACAGGTTATCATAAGAGATTTTCTTTTCCAAGTATAATGAGACACTGAAATCATTTCCTTTAGTAGTTAAATCTACACTACAGATGCATAAGACAGAGAGATTAGCTTAGAAAGATGCTGGAATATTCCTTAAAGCAGAGGGAGAACATTTTTCAGGTATTTAAGACACTGGCCTTTGTCTCCGTCCAGCTCCACAGTGGCACACGTCCAGCCGGTCTTCCCTCTGATGAGGGCTGTGGCAGCAGTATGTCGGCCTCCTCTCCCAAACCCCCCGCTGAGGAGCAGAAGCCCAGGCTCCAGCACAGAGGAGGCCATCCCCACCATCTCCACCCACGGAGCCCCTGGAAGAGGCCAGACTGCCAGGGAGAAGCTCTCGAGCTCAGGAACCATCAGGGGAACGAGGGACTCTGAAAGGAAAACAAAAGAGAAGATGAAAAGTCTAGCTTGAAGTCCACACTCACTTCCTCTAGACACTTCAACTTTAAGCGGGTCAGATTTTTTTTTTGCCCGATTCAGATTTCTCTACAGCAAAACTGTCCAATGACTGATTTTTTTGGACTGATTTTTATTAGCCAGTTCACGCTAGCACACTTCAAGTACTTTCTATTACAACATTGTGAAAAAAATATTATTATTTGCTCTTTAATGGGCCAAACTGGAAGTTTAAATTCTAAAAATTAATTGCCTATTTATATAACATGAATCAAACAAAGTGCTACATCAAGCTACATTTAGCATGAGTCATAAATAATTATGCTCAGACATTTTGGTTCAGGTGTTGCAGCAGCATTTAAATACAGTGTAAGTGTACATACCTGACTCATGTTATATTTATATTTTCTTTTTATTTTATATTTTGAAAAAAAAAAAAAATCTTATTCTAGTCTCAGTCTTGGCTCAGAGTCGACTACTAATCGTAGCAGCACTCGGGAAGCATGGGCTTGTTTACTTTAGTAATGCTAACTTACCTATCGACTGATGCCTTGATATATTTGGAAAATATAATTTTGAATTTGATCTTGAATAACACTGAAATTTTATCATACTTAATTTTATCAATACCACCCAGCATTAAGAAGCACCACTGAAAAAAATATACAATGTAAACTACTTTTGGTTGAAGTGTCCCTTTAATAGTTCATCTCTCGGTCTTACCATTCGGGGGAATGAGGAGTGCTGGACTGGTCAGAGAGCCTTTAGAGGCGGTGAGGATGAAGTAGTGAGAGCACTTCTGATGCCATTCCTAATGAACAACACAAATTGAATAGTTCTGAGAGCATTTATTCAAACATATCTAAGTGCACACCAAACACAACTTTCAGAAGGTGACAAGACAAACTTTGCTCCTCACAAAATAAAATGTTTATCATTTAAAGAAAACGAAGCCCATTTGTTTCTTTTTAACATTTTCATATTGTTTATTTGCACTGCATTCAGTGATTAGGATCCATTTTGGCAATTTATATCCTACTGGACAAGATTATATGGACAAGGAGAAGCTGATCCTATAAACCCAATTTCAAGTAGGTAAAATGCAAATCAAAACATAAAGCAGTGATTTATAAATGTACTTTGACGTGCATCGTTCTGATTAATGCCTGCAACACGTCAAAAAAGTTGGGATTGGAGTAATTTAAAACTAGGAACATTGCGTCTTAAAAACATACAATCACGACTGGGCATAAAAGGAGCGTCCAGAAAAGGCTTAGGATAAGTCCAGGCTTGTCACTTTGCAAAAAGATGCATCAATAAAAAATTCAACAGTTTCAAAATAACATTCCTTAGCGAGCAACTGCAAAACTTTTAGGTATTTCACCCTCTACTTTGCATAACAACATCAAAAGATTCAGGGAATGCAGAGAAATTGCTGTGCATAAAGGAAAAGGCCAAAAACCATGACTGAATGCCTGTGACCTTTGACCCCTTGGACAGCACTGCCTTACAAAACGGCATGCTTCTGTAATGGATATCACCACCTGAGCTCTGGAATACCTTGACAAACTGTCGTCAATAAACATCATCTGTTGCTGCGTCCACACGTTCAAGTCAAGGTTGTGCTATACACAGTGGAAACCATATGTTAACAAGGTCCAGAAACACCGCCGAATTCTCTGGGCTCGAGCTCATCTGAAATGAACTGATGAAAACAGTGAAAATGTGTTTTGTGGTCTGATGAGTCAACTATTCAGGCTGTTTACAGAAATAATCGACGAGATGTTCTCTGGGCCAAAAGTAGAAAAGGACCATCTAGATTGTTGCCAAGTTCAAAATCCAGCATCTATCAATGTGTGGGGGGTTATTAGTGTGTAACCTTCATATCTGTGAAGGCACCACTAATGCTAAACACATTTCGGAGTAACATATTCTGCCTTTTAGACACCGTCTTTTTCAAGGAGGTCCAAGTTTATTTCAGCATGACAACACCAAGCACACTTTACTATAGCATGGCTGCATAATCAGAGAGTGCAGGTGTTAGACTGTCCTGCCTGCAGTCCAGAACTGTCTCCCATTAATAATGTGTTTCTTACTTAGTTCAAAATATGACAAAAAAATGCACTGGTCATTGTAAAACTGGTCTCTTCAGTCCCCAAATGATTATTAAGTGTTGTTAAAAGTGAAGGTGATGTAACACAGTAGTAAACATGCTACTGTTTGGGAACATGTTGCAGGCATCAAATTTGGGATCAGTGTAAGTTTTTATCACAGACAACATACTTCATAAAATATAAAAAACAAATATTGTGATATTATACCCTTTTTAAATTTAATAAAGCATTAAACAGAATTTACTAATCACCCCTTTCTGTATTTAGTAGCATTTCACAAACTGTCCCAAACCTTTTTGGAAGTGAGTTTGTAGATCAGCAGTATTGACACAAAATGTGATGTTGATAAAGCGGTCAGATATTACAATGATGATATGAGAATGATAAATTATTATTAAAATAGTGTGCCTCTGACTGGATGTTTACAGACATTTTGATGTGTAAACAGAAGTCTAACTAATCTCTAAGCAAACAGCAAAGTACAAAATTACAAAAGCAACATTCACTATTGCGCAAAATAAAAAGAAAAGAATTACAGCTACTTACATCAGAACTGCAGGCACATTTTCCGTGCATTGAACGGCTCAGAAACACTCAGTATTACCTCAACAGCTTTTTCTAAATGCTTATATTTATTTTTTATATAGGCACACAGGAACAAATAAATATTTGTGTTTATTTGTCTCGTTTTTAAATATATTTGTTGTGACAGTAGTCATTACTGCCACGCACAATACTGGGTGTGAGAAAAATCCTGATGTTTGATGTGTTTTAAAGGCTTTTAGTTCAGGTCAGAGGAGCTTTTGAGCTGTGCACATGTGTGTTTAGTAATTGGCCTTATAGCCTAATGGTTAAGTCACTTGTTTCCCACATGGGAGAGCACTCATCAGGCTTCTAATGGTTTGTGTCAGCAATATAGTGACATCTCTGTGGTGCTGCATGTATGACGTAATTTAGTCTGTTCTGTCATTACAGCTCTTAGTGTGTTTATCACTGAAACTCACATCGCAATAACGATAAAAACACAAATAATCACGCAACCCTAATCAGCGGCCTCTGTGTTCGTTTACCTCAAACTCATCAAAGGGCTCCATCTTCTCCACCCTCTCACGCTCATCCTGGGAGAGAAGATTGAAGTAGAACTGGTTCATGTCCAAGCACACACATTTCTCCCAACCCTGTGAGGACAGAACAGAGAGAAATAACGTCATACACACTCCATTACACCACACTCACGAAGAGAAATAATTAGCATTTCATTGAAGTCACAAAATCTTAATGTTCTTCGCAAAGGAATACAAATGAAACACCAGAACATAAATATAAATAACAAGGGACGCTCCACCAAGACACAAGTTAGCATACAAGCATATAAAAATACAATAAACAAAAAATCAAAATGCAGATATTGCATTAAAATACGTTATGTATAAATCCTCTGCGCCTCAGTCACAGCTATTTTAATCAACCTCTTTAAAGGGCCCATATAACAGAAAACCAGAACTTTTGTTATATAAAAGGGATGTTAAAGCTTTTAAGTAAACCATTTACTCCTCAGTCCATACAGTCCATATACGGAAACTAAGTCACAAAAAACAGCCCATTTTGAATTCACACACAATTTTTTGTGATGTCACAAAAACCAGCAAACATACATATGTCCACTAATTCCTATTCAGGAGTTATACGCCCAGACTGCTTTTAGAGAGAGCTTATTTGAAAATATACACTGTGTCTGATCCACTCAGACCAGCGCAACACACACTAACCACGTCAGTGTTACTGCAGTGCTGAGAATGATCCACCACCCAAATAGTACCTGCTCTGTGAGGGTCCATGGGGGTCCTGACCACTGAAGAACAGGGTAAAAGGGGGCTAACAAAGTATCAGAGAAACAGATGGACTACAGTCTGTAACTGTAGAACTACAAAGTGCACCTATATAGTAAGTGGAGCTGATAAAATGGACAATGAGCGCAGAAACAAGGAGGTGGTCATAATGTTATTCCTGATCGGTGAGCACTGATTGGTTAGCATTACTGCTAATGAAAGCTAACTGACAAACCTGGAGGGCACCTACAGCTCTGGGAGGTCTCACTGTCTAACTAAACTAAAGGCGGTACCTTCTGCAGGAACCTCTGGCTCTGTGCTGAGGTGTTCGGGTACTGGCAGAGCGCGTGGATTTTGGAGTTAAGCTTCAGGAAATGGTTCTGCATGACCCTGCCGAAGGGGTCGTCAGGGCGGATCTGCTCATACATCACAAACAAAGCCTGTGGGAGGATTCCTGCTGCCCAGCCAATCACAGCGTCCGACCTGAGACATGAGTATTTATAGTAACAAAATTAAACATAAATATTACATATATGTACAGTACAGTACAAAAAAGGCATCTAGTACAAGTTACTCATTTCCTGCACCAGGAAAAAGTAAACATATCCAACAGAAGCCTCAACAACTAAATACAACAGCAAATACTTGTATAATACTAGTATTTAGCGTGTCCAACTTTCGCCTCCATTACAGCAGAAATCTGCAGGGATATTTTCCCAGTTCAGTCTTTGAAGTTGGTTGCATTTCCTGCTTCTTACGATCCGATTAATCCCAAACACATTCAGTGATGCTCTCTTCTTTGTCTCCTTTTCTCAGTGAGGGCTTCTCGACATCCTCTCAGACCTGGATGTTTTCAGATCTGAAGAAGCTTGATTTCATCCTCTCTCAAAGAAGTGCTGTTTACCTGGTGGTGGTAGTTTTGGTGTCTACCAGGTCTTCCAGGTGGTTGTTAGGAGCCCCATTTACTCTATAGCATTTACTCATTTGAAAACTACTATTTTTTCATTTATTGTCTTTTGATGTTTCCTTGTGCAACTGGATTATGTCATATCTACAATCTTCAGAAATATCTCCCGAAAAATGAATGTATGTAATAGTATGTGTGGTAAGAATGTACTGCCACTAAAACGTTGATTCTTGAAGACTCAGGAAACCTAAATCTGTGTTTTCTTTCTATGTAGATTATTCTTGTTCTTGAAAACAAACAGTAAACATGTACTAAGTTTATCCTGTTGCAATGACCAATAAATGACCAATATATTTCACTGTATTTCTCTCTTGATGTAAACTGGGCAGTCCCAATCTTAAGTAACGCTTCCGTAAACATTCCCCTGACCAATCACAAGGCTGTGTCTCTTGCCCCGCCCACTCAGAATAGTTTCAGAGTCATAGAAACTCAGCGAAACAACAACTAGCAAGCAAGGCCACCTGTGTGTAGCTGCCTGTTGTCCATCATTTGTTTGTCCATGCACCAACACTGTTTGGTCATCCGTTCCTTGGTCTATCCGTTTGTTTGTCTGTCCGTCTGCACATCTGTTCATCCTTTGCATGTTGTTTCTTCTGTCCATCCTTTTGCACGTCTGTTTGTCTGTGACATTTTTTCGTCCAGTTACGGTCACATGAAGGCTGGATAATGGTTTTAGTTCTGTTCGAGGGGCGGAGCAGGCTGGGAGTGTTAGACAGACAGCTGTCAATCAAGCTGCCCACACAGTCCTCGGACAGGTCTGATTAGCGTCTTTTATCATATTTATATCTTATATTTTTTTTATTCAAGCTTTGCTGGATGTTTAATATAACAATCAAATTTAGTATCATATACACATTTTTAATATTTCACTCTGTGTTTTCTGGGACTTTAAAGCAAATATACCCGTGAAAAAATCATGGAATACAATCCACAATATCATTACTCTGCATCAGCGACGTGAAACGCTGAAGCTGAAGAGCAAAAGCTTCGTTTCGATGCTTTGACTCGATTTGAACTCTTTACCAACAAACAGTAAACAAAAGGAACAAACAGACACGCTGCACTCACCACTCAGTTTCCATATAGGTGAGCACCACCTCTGAGAGGACGAGCGTGGGCCGGTCCCACTGCAGTCCAGCCGCGCTCAAAACCCCCTCGGCCTCTCTCTCGTTCCTCACATCCACACCCAGCAGGTTGTACTGAGCACTGCGCACATACACAGGGCCTGGACAGGGAGGGGCACATGTGCGTTTATATGTAAATGACTTCTGTTCTTATTGGCTACCCTGTATTGTGACTCACTAGCCAAAAGAAACACACCTTATGACTTCAGAGTGAACAGGCGGGGCCCAACTGCTGTAGGCAGATATATGCAAATGAATTTGTTTTTGTGACTTTTTTGTAATTTGGTTTCCATATATGGACTGTGTGGACAGAGTGAACGGTATGTTTTGAAACTACTCGCGATTCAGTTTTCCATAAAAAGGCTTGTTAAAAATGAAATCTTAACTTGCACATAAAAATAATATGTAATAATATGATCAATTCACATCCTACCAGTCTGAGCTAAGAGGTCCAACTCTAGAAGAGAATCTCTCAGACAATCGTTGCCACTGATTAAGGCTGCCTTGCGTCTGGCGACGTCAGGGAAGTCCACCTCAAACACCACAACCCGCTCGAGAGCTCCTTCTGCATACAGGCGGAAGTAGAGGGAGTCGAAGCCGGCCCCTAGACACAGGATCTAAGGAAAACGAGAGAATGAGAAGAAAGAAAGAAGTGATTTTGTGATTTTAATCCAGTGTGAATCTGCAGTGTGTGTAGTTTTACAGTCTGACGGTAATAATTGTGGAGTGATTTTAATCCAGTATGAATCTGCAGTGTGTGTAGTTTTACAGTCTGACAGTAATAATTGTGGAGCGATTTTAATCCAGTATGAATCTGCAGTGTGTGTAGTTTTACAGTCTGACAGTAATAATTGTGGAGCGATTTTAATCCAGTATGAATCTGCAGTGTGTGTAGTTTTACAGTCTGACAGTAATAATTGTGGAGCGATTTTAATCCAGTGTGAATCTGCAGTGTGTGTAGTTTTACAGTCTGACAGTAATAATTGTGGAGCGATTTTAATCCAGTGTGAATCTGCAGTGTGTGTAGTTTTACAGTCTGACAGTAATAATTGTGGAGCGATTTTAATCCAGTGTGAATCTGCAGTGTGTGTAGTTTTACAGTCTGACAGTAATAATTGTGGAGCGATTTTAATCCAGTGTGAATCTGCAGTGTGTGTAGTTTTACAGTCTGACAGTAATAATTGTGGAGCGATTTTAATCCAGTATGAATCTGCAGTGTGTGTAGTTTTACAGTCCGACAGTAATAATTGTGGAGTGATTTTAATCCAGTGTGAATCTGCAGTGTGTGTAGTTTTACAGTCCGACAGTAATAATTGTGGAGCGATTTTAATCCAGTGTGAATCTGCAGTGTGTGTAGTTTTACAGTCTGACAGTAATAATTGTGGAGCGATTTTAATCCAGTGTGAATCTGCAGTGTGTGTAGTTTTACAGTCTGACAGTAATAATTGTGGAGCGATTTTAATCCAGTGTGAATCTGCAGTGTGTGTAGTTTTACAGTCTGACAGTAATAATTGTGGAGCGATTTTAATCCAGTGTGAATCTGCAGTGTGTGTAGTTTTACAGTCTGACGGTAATAATTGTGGAGCGATTTTAATCCAGTGTGAATCTGCAGTGTGTGTAGTTTTACAGTCTGACGGTAATAATTGTGGAGCGATTTTAATCCAGTATGAATCTGCAGTGTGTGTAGTTTTACAGTCTGACAGTAATAATTGTGGAGCGATTTTAATCCAGTATGAATCTGCAGTGTGTGTAGTTTTACAGTCTGACAGTAATAATTGTGGAGCGATTTTAATCCAGTATGAATCTGCAGTGTGTGTAGTTTTACAGTCTGACAGTAATAATTGTGGAGCGATTTTAATCCAGTGTGAATCTGCAGTGTGTGTAGTTTTACAGTCTGACAGTAATAATTGTGGAGCGATTTTAATCCAGTGTGAATCTGCAGTGTGTGTAGTTTTACAGTCTGACAGTAATAATTGTGGAGCGATTTTAATCCAGTGTGAATCTGCAGTGTGTGTAGTTTTACAGTCTGACAGTAATAATTGTGGAGCGATTTTAATCCAGTGTGAATCTGCAGTGTGTGTAGTTTTACAGTCTGACAGTAATAATTGTGGAGCGATTTTAATCCAGTATGAATCTGCAGTGTGTGTAGTTTTACAGTCCGACAGTAATAATTGTGGAGTGATTTTAATCCAGTGTGAATCTGCAGTGTGTGTAGTTTTACAGTCCGACAGTAATAATTGTGGAGCGATTTTAATCCAGTGTGAATCTGCAGTGTGTGTAGTTTTACAGTCTGACAGTAATAATTGTGGAGCGATTTTAATCCAGTGTGAATCTGCAGTGTGTGTAGTTTTACAGTCTGACAGTAATAATTGTGGAGCGATTTTAATCCAGTGTGAATCTGCAGTGTGTGTAGTTTTACAGTCTGACAGTAATAATTGTGGAGCGATTTTAATCCAGTGTGAATCTGCAGTGTGTGTAGTTTTACAGTCTGACGGTAATAATTGTGGAGCGATTTTAATCCAGTGTGAATCTGCAGTGTGTGTAGTTTTACAGTCTGACGGTAATAATTGTGGAGCGATTTTAATCCAGTATGAATCTGCAGTGTGTGTAGTTTTACAGTCTGACAGTAATAATTGTGGAGTGATTTTAATCCAGTATGAATCTGCAGTGTGTAGTTTTACAGTCTGACAGTAATAATTGTGGAGTGATTTTAATCCAGTATGAATCTGCAGTGTGTGTAGTTTTACAGTCTGACAGTAATAATTGTGGAGTGATTTTAATCCAGTATGAATCTGCAGTGTGTGTAGTTTTACAGTCTGACTGTAATAATTGTGGAGCGATTTTAATCCAGTATGAATCTGCAGTGTGTGTAGTTTTACAGTCTGACAGTAATAATTGTGATGTTAATCCAGTATGAATCTGCAATGTATGTAATTTTTTTAGTTTGACAGTAGAAACTGTGGCATTAATCTGGTATGAATCTGTAGTTTGCTTAGTTCTTACAGTCTGACAGTAATAATTTTAGAGTATCCCATATGAATCTCTAGGTTGTGTAGTTTTTCATGGTATGACAGTAATAATTGTGATTTTCATCCAGTATGAATATGTAGGTTGTGTTTTTCCGAATAATCTAATCCAAATTAATTAGCGCTTAGGCCTAAAATAAACCAGGCAGTTTTATGAATTCCATCCTACCTGTCTTCTAGCACAGGACCCAGTGACACGCAAAAACTGTTTCACACAGTGGTCAACAGCTTGCCAGCGAACGTAGTAGCCCCTGAGAAGAAAATATAGAGAACACAGACGGTAATTTTAATTTGAAAACACTCTATGGTGCAGAACTGAGTTTAAATTCTACTACATTGTTTTCCTACCTGTTGATAAGAGGGGCTCGTCGTGACACCTTGCACACAAAATATTGGAGGAGATCATCCTGGAAGTAGCCCTGAGCCGCAGCGGACACTTTACTGACCACACTGCTGTCGTTGGTGCCCTGCACCTGAAAGTGGAAAACACCTAAACTGGTCAACAATGAGGAAGTTAAAGATTATAACAAAGAGATCAGAGACGTTATTAGTAATAACTCAGGGAATTTAGCTGCTTTAAGGTGCACCCATTGCAGGTGTTCAATTGCACACAGCTTGTATAATCTCTGTAGAGAACCACTGACTAGTAGAATGGGACACTCTGGGGGGCTAAGGTCACCAATGCCAAGCTAGAGGGGTATAAAGTATGGCTGGGCAATGTACTGAATATTTGCGTTGTAGTGGGCTGGAGGAGTGGTATGGGGTCGAGGTTGTCAATACTCAACCCAACCACAGAGATAAAGCTAAATCACCACCTGCAAATCACAATACTAATGGCAATCACTGAGGTCCAAGCACCATGCACCTCACGGAGCCAGTAGAAAATAAACAGTGGTGGACGAAGTACACAAACCATGTACTTGAGTTAAAGTAGAGATACCCAAGGTTAAATATTACTCCAGTAAAAGTAGAAGTTCCTCCCTTTAGACCTCCACTTGAGTAAAAGTATAAAAGTATTTGCCTTCAAATGTACTTGAGTATCGAAAGTAAAAGTACTAAAAGATTAATTATGGCTCTAATGTCCTGTTATCATTTTTGTAACAAGACTCGCTTCATTAACTCGTTTTGGGTAAAACTACTCCAGTGTCTCTCTTGGTAAACCAGTCTTTTAATAGAGTCATTAATTAGTGACGCTGATGTTTATTAAAATTATCATAAACACAAAACACTGAAGGCGAACAGGTTCCATCAGGTAGAACTGAGTGGCTCTGAAATCACTTTTTACAAACAAGCAAAGTTTCAGTTTAAGATTTATTTGCAACTTAGTTACAAGTTTATGTTTAATAAAAACTTTAAACTCAGATTCACAAATGAGTTTCCTTTACTAAACTGCATCTGTAGGTCTCTGTTCATAAACATAAACTAGCCCAAACTAATTTACTATAAAATGAAATATTGTTTGTATAAATTCAGAAAAAAGACACGTCAGTCACAACTGCATATGAGTACATATTTCTATATTGTGGTCTATTTACACAAAGTTAGGATAGTTCATCATTTATGTTGAACAGAATTTTACGCTGCTGCACTGACATTGAACCGTTGAACATTAAGTCCACCTCCTTGTTTCTACACTCATTTTATCAGCTCCACTTACTATACAGGTGCACTTTGTAGTTCTACAGTTACAGACTGTAGTCCATCTGTTTCTCTGCATACCCTGTTAGCCCCCTTTTACCCTGTTCTTCAGTGGTCAGGACCCCCATGGACCCTCACAGAGCAGGTACTATTTGGGTGGTAGATCATTCTCAGCACTGCAGTAACACTGACGTGGTGGTGGTGTGTTAGTGTGTGTTGTGCTGGTCTGAGTGGATCAGACACAGCAGTGCTGGGGGTACGGGGGTCCTGACCACTGAAGAGCAGGGTAAAAGGGGGCTAACAAAGTATGCAGAGAAACAGATGGACTACAGTCTGTAACTGTAGAACTACAAATTGCTCCTATATGGTCAGTGGAGCTGATAACATGGATAATGAGTGTCATGAGGTGGTTTTAATGATTACTGGATTAAATCTGTTTGTCACACGCTGTGAAGACTCACCGCAGCATCTTTTCCATGTTTCTGTTTCTGGTTCTTCTTGCTGTTGGTCGCTGGTGGAGCCTCATGCATCTCCTCTCCTCTCAGAGCTTCACCAGACATAAATGTAATAAATGTTTTGCATGACCCAAAACTCTGCAGCAAAGTCCGTAAACCTTTCCACCAAAATCCCAAACTCTAGTGACCTCAGTGAATTCAGAGAGCTCATCCAACCTCATGAGTGACACATGTGAATGAGACGCATGCTGAAAGGACAACCGGAGATTGTAGATGTTTTCAGTGACCGTATATATTTCAATGCAGCTTAAAATTATAAATTTATTAAACGTTTTATTATTTAGCAAATTCTATTTTAATTTTAAGAACGTGTGCGTGCTATTTAGACTGTTTAATTACGATAATTGTCCGGAAGAGGTTGGGACTCTTATCGTATGTGTTGGAAATCATTACACCCGTAACATACGATAAGAGTTCTGGCATCTTCTGCAAAGTTCTCGTAATAAAATGGTCTAAATCGCATATATACGTTCATAAACTTAAAATAGAAGTTATTAAATAATTAAAACGTTATATGTGTATGATTTTAAGAAATTACAAATGCCTTTTACACCGTTTCTCGGGGAATTTTACAGAAGATGTTGGGACTTCTATAGTATGTGTTAGGGAATCATTACACCCGCAGCACCTATGATAAGAGTCCCAAAATGTTTTGTTAAATTATCGTAATAAAACAGTCTAAATAGCATATATATATATATATATATATATATATATATATATATATATATATATATATATATATATATATATATACGTTCTTAAAATGAAAGTAAATAAGTTACTAATAAAAATATTATGTGTGTATATTATGTGTGTATGAATTCTTTTTATACTGTCTTATTAGGAGAATTTTTTCTGAAGATGTTGGGACTCCTATCGTATTTGTTAAGGAATCATCGCACACGCAACACATATGATAAGAGTCCCAAAACGTTTTGTTAAATTATCCTAATAAAACAGTCCAAACAGCACATGTAAGTCCTTAAAATTAAACCACAAGTTACTAATAAAAAAAATAAATGTTTATGGCTTTAATAAAGCATACACTCTTTATATACGAAGGAGAATTTTATAGGAGACGTTGGGACTCTTATCGTATGTGTTGTGAGTTGAACGATTCCTTTTCCAGGCTCTCCACGCTAAGAGGAGGAGGAAGAGGAGTTTGTGTGAAGAAGCCGCTCCGTTTCGGTTTGTAAAGCCCTCTTTTTTGATTTCTAGCTCTTTCAGACCACATTTTCCACAAGTGATAATGTGGAAATCGTTTATATTGAGGTTAAAAACTGAACCGCTGTGTTAGTAATAAGTTACTGTCCTGTAGAAGTTGTTGACTTAGCGAGCGGTGCTGCTGCTAGCAGTGTAATTCCCAAGATAAGCCGGACTCTTTGGACTTTTTAGACACTTCCATGCTGAGATAATGATAATAATAATGATAATAACAATAATTTTATTTATATACCACTTTTCATGCCGGTGGCAGCTCAAAGTGCTTTGCAGACAGGTGATAAAACAGTTACAGAAGAGATCATTAGTGCTTAATTAGAATCAGAAGAAAATGAAGAAGATTAAATTAGAAGATAAAAACCACGAGACATTCTGTTTCAGTTAAATGCTAATTTAAAGAGAGACGTTTTTAGGTGCTTCTTAAAAGTGAGCACTGAGCTTGACTGTCTAATAAAAGGTGGAATTAAGTTCCACAGTTTAGAAGCAGAATAACTGAAAGAGTCTCCCTGTTTTCTGTGTTTTACAGAGGGTGTCTGTAGAAGGCCACTATCTGCAGATCTAAGATCATAAACAGACAGACACTCTGCGATGTAAGCGGTGCTTTAAGGTTGATTTGAGCTTTAAAGACTAGTAGCAGAACCTTGAAATCTATCCTGAATGATACAGGCAGCTCTTTCAAAGCGGGACTGATCTGATCTCTCTGTGTTGTTTTTGTTAGGATGCTGTATGAGTTGTAAAGGATGTGTTGTTTTCTTAGGAAGTCCAGTAAGACGACCATTACAGTGATCAACTCTGCTTGTAACAATTGCATGAACAAGTTTCTCTGCGTCGCTCTGAGAGAGAAAAGGCCAAACTTCAGCTCAGAGTCTAAGATCACACCCAGGTTTCGTACTTCAGGTTTGGTATATGAAGCTAAAGAACCAAGTTTCTCACAAAGCAGCTTTCTCTGAGTTTCTGTACCAACGATCAGTATTTCAGTTTTTTCATGATTTAATTGTAGAAAATTTTGCGACATCCACTGAGAAATATCTGACACACGGCTGGTTAGTCTGTCTACAGAGTCTTGATCTTCAGAGATAGAAATGTATAGCTGGGTGTCGCCAGCATAGCTATGAAAATTTATACTATGTTTCCTAATAACATCATAGATTGTCCTGAACACTAATTCATGATTAAATAACTTAGCTGGGGCAGATAGACACTGTTTGGACAACGTTCACATGAATGCAGTGGGTTAAAAACGGCTTTCTTTCAACGTCAAAATGTTATTTAGAACTTTATTGGCCACAAAATATTGAGACATCGAGAACTAAGTTGCTGTGAAATCCATGCAGCTGTCTACGTGAGGGCTAACTTCCACCAATCTTTCAAAATTTTCTGAGTAATTCAGTCCTTGAGAGGTAAACAGAGTCATCCAGAGTGGTCTGAGGTGAAACGGTTTATTTGCAGAGAAACTTAGACTCTGATTTCTTTACAGTGGTGGTGATAGGAACCAGGCGTCACAATGTCTACAACACAAATATAGACGTTTTATTTACTATCCAAGACCACCTGTGAACCTACACGAGTCTTCTGAGATTCATATGTAATATGTCTTCTAGTCTTCTTTGGAATCTATTTTACCTTAACCCTTCATATATCCTGCCATGAATGGGTCAAAATAAATGGATGGAAAATATGTCTCAGATATCAGGCAGCATATTCATAACTGTTTTATGTAATAACTTTCTGTTATTTCTGTTATTGTATGTGTCTCTATATTTGTGTATATGTTTGTGTATATTTAATATATTTCAGTTTGCTTTTCTATTATATTTTATTTTTACTCATTTACTTTCTGTAGAGTGATTAGCTGAGCCTCACCACAAGCATTTCAATGCATAAATGTCCTGATATGTTGTGCAAATGACAAATAAACTTGAAACTTGAACTTGAACTTTCTGTGAGGGAGCTTTTAGAGGCATTAAACTCATCAGTCATCTGGTTCCTAACACCACCACTCTAAATAATTCTGATGTGGTAAGAAATTTTGAAAAATCAGTGGGGTTCCCCTTTAACCCACACTCTTGGGGCTTATCAGACATGTTGATGTTGAGATAAACGGTGCTGAAATTCATAAGTAAGCTTCATTAATAACTTAGGTAGACGTGACGTTTACATGGATCCAGTGGGTTAAAATGCCATTCGGTTATATCTTTATTTAATATACACTGTAGTTATAGTTGTATGTCCAGGGGTTTGTAGACAACTGCTCATCTTTTGAAATCAAGGGTATTAATAGGGAATTTGTCCCCTTTTACTGCAGTCAGAGCCTCAACTCTTCTGGGAAGACGTTACACTAGATGTTGGAACATTGCTGTGAGGATTTGATTGCGTTCAGCCACATGAGCATTAGTGAGATGAGGTACTGATGTTGGATGATTAGTCCTGGATGGGATGGAACAGTAGCTCTAGCTTGGCATTGGACATTTTAACCTTCGGCTCAGGTGTGGCTGCTCCTGTGGAGATTATACAAGCTTTGTGTGCAAAAACCTGAACATAAAGCAGCTGTATTCACTAATTAAAGGCCTGTCTGGATACTTTTGGACATAGAGGGTTGGTCAGTCGTCTTTGGGGGCTTTGAGAAGATTTGGGATGAATTATAATGGCCAAATTGTTGTTCATAGTATGTGCATATCATTAGTAAGATGCCGGGTGTGGGGAGGTAGTGTTCTCAGTGTTGAGCTGCATTGACTTAGCTAATTAAAACTCACTCTCTTTCCTTCTTCCTCTGTTTTTCACAGATCTCCATACTGCAGAACCAATCATTTGACCTCATCTTGTATCCTGCCTGCAGCTCTACAGGTGAACCCCTGATTCTCTGGCTCCCTAAGGCTACACCTTTCACCTCCGTGACTGTCACTCCTGCACTTTCACTGTTCCTCTATCACCGGTGCCTCCTCCTGCTCTCTCCATCATGACGGAGCCGGAGCTGCTGACGGAGGTTCCGGCGGCTCTGAAGCGCCTGGCCAAGCAGGTGGTCCGGGGCTTCTACGGCATCGAGCACGCGCTGGCGCTGGACGTGCTGATCCGGAACCCCTGCGTGCGAGAGGAGGACATGCTGGAGCTGCTGAAGTTCGACCGCAAGCAGCTGCGCTCCGTGCTCAACACGCTGAAAGGCGACAAGTTCGTCAAGTGCCGCATGCGCGTGGAGACGGCGCCCGACGGAAAGACCACCCGCCACAACTACTACTTCATCAACTACCGCCTGCTGGTCAACGTGGTCAAGTACAAGTTGGACCACATGCGGCGGCGCATCGAGACGGACGAGCGCGACTCCACGAACAGGGCGTCCTTCCGGTGCCCCTGCTGCCACAGCACCTTCACCGACCTGGAGGCCAACCAGCTGTTTGACCCAATGACAGGTGAGTCCCGAGGAGACAGGTAGACACATTACTGTTAATAATTGTGGGATCGAATGTCATTTTTTTGTTCAATTCTAACCATATATTACATACAGATTCTGCGTTTTGAATGGTAAACGCGTTCATTTGAGTGAAACAGTGTAGATGTGATGAGATGCGGTCAGAGCTAAGATAACCTCTGCAACAACAACTTGAAGATTTGAAGCAGGTGCGAATGCAGCACATTGATTTTGATAGTAAACTCTTTTTATCCTAATTTATCAAACTTTCTCAAGAGTAACATTAACTTTCCAAATGAACTTAACAGTGAAATGATCTATTGTTAATGTTAGCTAATGGTTCATATAGTTGAAAATGAGCAGTAAAGTTGGTTTTAGAGCTGAAAGATTAATTGTTTTTACATTGAAATCGCAATTTGAAAGAGTGCAATTTTCAAATCACAAGAGCTGCAATTTTTATTGTATAATACATTATCAGCAATGTTGTCTTAACCTGTCAACTCCTTGAGACCACCAGTGGTTCCAAAACGCTCTTCGTCATATTCTTCATAACTTTTATATTTCATAAGCTACATTCTAAAGGTGGGGGTCGTATGAGAGCTGTAACTGTCTTCTTTCCAGTCAAATAGATGGGTGATGTGATTTTAAACCCTTATAATAAAAGAAGCTGAACTCTGAACTTTTTTTTTTCTACTGAAAGTCGACCCATTTTTCACAAATCTGGGCTATAAACTATAAACAGATGGCGTCTCTTCAGTGATCTGCTCTGTAAAAATTATTTATATAAAATAATACAAAGAGTGTCTAAGATTTTTGGCTTTTAGCAGTAAATTGTAAGCATATAGCAATATGTGTATCATAAAACACATTTTCTGTTAATTTGAGGGGAGCTTTTTTAAAAATAAATAAGTAAATAAAAATTTACATTCATTTCTTGCAGTTACTGAATAATTTGCCTTACGATTTGGTCATGTAAATTCAGATGGACAAACCAAAATAACAACTAATAACACTGAGCTTGTAAGCAGCCTGTAGATAAGTTATACCAATCAGAGGCAACAAATCACCCATGTTCTATTTATGTGACATCACAACTGGTAGTCTGACTCCCTCAGTGTCCAAGCTTCCTGCCAGAAAAAGTGGATATTCTGGTCTTCTTGAGCAAAAAAAAACAACGAGCCTGGAAATTATACTATAATTTACTACAATTTATAGAAAATCACCGCATTTAAACCGCAATCGCAATATTGGTCAGAAGAATCGCAATTCGATATTTTCTCCAAATCGTTCAGCCCTAGTTAGTTTCATTTTCGCCTATTCAGATTTCTTTCTTTATTACCTTTCAAACAGAGGGTGCACAAAGATAAACATGCATTATTGCTTTCAGCCAATATAATTTTCACATGAAAGTGATGTTTTTTTTTTTTCTCAAATAACATCTTCTATGGACTGTTGTAAGCTATGAGCTGCTTAGGACTGCCACCAGTGGCAATCTGTGGGGTCCAAGACATATATAACCATATATAACTTTATGATATATAACCATATATAACTCAAATGATGTCTAGTTTTTCAGACCCCCTTCTGTAATGGTTATGAAGAGTTTTAAAAAAGATGCCTGCCAAATCTTGTACGGAATGACCTTCTGATCTTGGTACAGTAAGCAGTATACTGGTTTCTGAACTTTGACACCTCACCAGTTTGCATGTCTGAGTAACTTGCTCTGTGTAGATTGGTTATATTGTAAAAGTAGCACCCAAAAACCTTTTTCACAGTACAATAACCTAGTAAAAATATCTTGTGGTACTACTTTTACAATATAACCAATCTACAAGTTACTCAGACATGCAAACTGGTGATGTGTCAAAGTTCAGAAACCAGTATATTGCTTACTGTACCAAGATCAGAAGGTCATTCTGTACAAGATTTGGCAGGCATCTTTTTTAAGACTCTTCATAACCATTACGGAAGGGGGTCTGAAAAAACTAGACATCATGTGAGTTCTACTGGCTCATAAAGTTATATATGGTTATGATATGATATATTTGGAAAATATTGTGATTTTTTTATTGTGTGTTTCATCAATATCTCCAGGATTAGGATTGATTCTGCTTTTTCCTGAGATTGCAGTGGCAGAAATATACACTAGATGGCAGCAGAGTTATGAAGATGTTGCGTTCGCACGCTGTGACTTTGCATGGACGAATTTGAAGTCAGTTAGTCCGGGTGGAATTTCTCACCTGTACTAGATCTTAGAAAAAGGAAAGGAAGAGTCAGTAGCCTCAGACTCGGAGCTGTAGCACATGGATGTTGTATGAATGGAGTTGAGCTCTCTCGTGATTTGCTCTGGGTGTTTTATAGTTTCTCTCTGCCATTACTACTGATTTCTTCACCTGTTGAGGAGGGTAAAGCACATACTAGAGCTGCACTTATGTATTTTGGGTAAAATATGCATCCGCTTCTAATGAATTGGAGCTTTTTAGCCTGTCTCTTTGAGCTTTCTATATGGAGTGATTCAGACAGCTACTAAAGCCTAGACTGTTAGAAATAAAGGTTCTGTTTAGGTACATTTTCCGTTCATCAAGGTACAAACAATGTAAATGTTCCCTCAAAGGTACAACAGTGGGTTTAAGGTCTGATTGTGAACCTTAAATAAGTGTTTCCAGGTGAAAAGTTCGTATTTGTTTCTTTTCATAACCGAATGTTTTAAACAGAACAGTAAAATAAAAGCCTGGAGACGAGACGGGGTGTGTGGAGTCAGTACAGCTTAGAACATATCATTTCAGTGGATTATGGTTCAGTTATGTTCCCTGACTAAAGGTACTGAGATGGACCCATGAGGGTCCCACCCCAGTGACAAGAGGGGTCCTGCCCCAGTGACAGTTTAGTACCTTTATTTCTGAGCGTGTGCTAGTTAGCATAAGTGTAAAATGCCCTAATGGCCAGGGGGTCATTCAGTGGGGCCACCATCCAGTCATTACACCCCACTAAACGCACTGCATTTTATATGTGCTTTTGTAGTGGCAGATAGTAAAAAAACAAAGTGTAACTACCACATAAATAGGCTACATTGATTAATACAGGAGGTTTTCCTAAATAAGGAGGCCTTTGATAATTTGGTGTGAAAATGGCTCTCCTGTTTAATTCTCTCCTGCATGTGTGGCTTTAGACCTGCAGTACAGTAGATCTATCAGCCCAGGCTTTTTGTTTTTTCTCCTTTACACCACAGGGTCAGGCTGCAGCCCTCCTAACACTCCTCCAACCCCCCATCCTGGGTCGTCTATGGTTTCTGAAAGTTTTAACCCCAGGTCAGTGTAATGGTGCACAGGGCCTGAAATTCATTTTTCAAAATGGGGGGAATCCCCCCCTTAAATGTTTCACATGGGGGGAAATATTCTGAGCCAGTTAGTCTGAAACTTGTCTTTGTGCTGCTGCTTCACCTCGCTAACGTTACTGTTACCTGACTGAGGATCCTGAGGATTAATATTGACAACGCTAGCCCTGCTGTTTGCGCTAACGTTTTGGGTTCGGTGTTTTTTCTGAGCGCGTTCCAGGGTTTTAGCCAGTGGTCCGTGTTTGCAGGCCTTCAAGTCCACATAATTGAAACCTGCCTGTAAATGTTAGCGAGAGGTGCTGCAGCAGCAGAGGGCGCTCATTGGCTCGTAGATAGAGGGAGAGAGAGCGCACCGAGCGTGTTGTCCAGAGCAGAAGTCATTCCGTTCAGCCAGTCGTCCCGCATTCCACACTGGTGCAAACGTTGGCTGAACATTATTAAACATCGCTGTAAATGTCTGCAGGGCTTTCCCGCATTGTGCGTGTTCGGTTTGTGGGAAACGATGGAATTACGCGCAATACCCACGATCCCGCACTGAAATTCAGGCCCTGGTGTAAGGGGACAGTGTCAGTGTAAGGGGACGATTAAACTTTGGATTGTTACTGTTGATTAGGGATGCAGCGATGCTGACTCTGGTATCAGGTATTGATCTGATACTGTTCTCATTTACTCGCACCCACACTAGTATCCCATACTACCTGCTACCCTGTGGTATAAGCCTACTGTACACTACTGCGCTAATGAACAAACAACTCAGTCTGGCAGTGAACGAGGATCTGCTCACACAGAGGAGTGTTGCTGACGCAACGTCGTTGATCCATTTTAATGTTGGGTCATTCTACAGTAATGTCCATTTTTGTGTCCCCAGCATTTACAGATATATTACACTTAAAAAAAACATGTTAAGGTTACAATTTATTTACATTTTCAAATAAATCAATAAGCTATTTTAACAATTATACCTTCTTGAGCCATCACTTTAGCAGTATTGGCTTTTAAATCAATTATCTAGAATTCCAAGCACCATAGAAGTGCTTGTCCTCACAGTCATGTGTGAAGGCTGAGGCCATATTTTTAAGAAAAAAACACATTTTTCTGCAATTTTAACTACAATAATCTATACATGAATGTGAAATACATTATTTAAATGACATAAAGAAAACAAACGCCAAATAAATATTATAAAATATATAATGAAAGGTGTTGTCCCCAGGAGTCGTGTCACTGGTGTTACTGCATAACAAAAAATCTCTTATTTTGAAATAAAAGTCCCACTGATGACATCACTCGACTTCCTTTTACCTGTTTTCTGAGGGTCTATGAAGAAAAGCTCATGGTGAGTCTACTGTGTCTTTCAGTTATCACAGATTTTCTCATTCAGCTCATGATTTCATATGAAGCTTTTAGCTGAAGTCACTGGCGTGACCGACTTTATTCTGAGGTCATTGTGAAAAAATAGAATACAAATGGATTAAATTCCATATTTTAGTGGATATTCCATGATGGACAACATGTGGTTTGATGCTCTGTAGCAGTTATTTTGTGAAATGCGTTTTTCATTACAATGTCTCTGGTGTTCCTTTAGGTGTAACACCAGTGAGGGTCAGTAACGCCAGTGAGACAGAAAAGTGGACGTTTCTGTAGGATGACCCTATTGCGTCTTGGCAGATTCCTACCAGGAATAAACTGTGTGATTTTACCCCGTTTTTTTAAACACACACAGACACAATCACGACCGCTTCCCCACCACAGGTAGAGGTAGGCGACTCCCTGTGACTGTGAAATGTAAATGTGCAGCTTTATTTCATTAATAGTTAAAAAGCTGAATCTCACTATCCCACAGATTTGCCTTTACGCATGAATTTACACGATCACTGCAGGTGATCACTCCAGCAGGCTGCCCACCCACATACATACACACAGCTAGAGCTGCACAATACACTGTTAATCATCATCATTATATTGGCTTTGTAATAGGCTGCAATATGCAGATGAGCACTGTTTCTCACTGCTGAGGCCGGTCTTAAACTACTTCCTGTTTTTACGGCTGTTGTGGTAATCGTGCTATTAACTCAGTTTAAAAAAAGATCAGAATTTGCATTCTCAATAAATCAATAATAGTCTGTTTGCAAGTTGAATGACAGTATTGCAAATTTCAAATTCTCTCAGTGTTGCTTTGTGTTAAAGCAGCAGTAAGAAACAAACACCATATAGTGTTTATATACGGTTTTATGCAAAAAGTTTGGGCCCCCCGGTCAAATTACATAATTTTCAAAGTGAAAATAAGTTAAAGTATTATCTACAGAGAACACACTTCTGGATGTCTTAACCTATTTTCACCTAGAAGGAGGCGAAATGAAAGTTGCTGCAGGCATGCTAACGTCATCTGTCACCACAGTTTTTAAAATGACTAAAAAAGTTCAACAGAGCCAAAGTGCGAAGTATAAACCCCAAAATAAAATTCTCTCATGTTGACATTAAATTTTTTAGCACACACTGTAATAATACTTAATATAACACTTATATACTTATATTTAACGTAATAATATGTAAACCTTTGTTTGTCAGCTTTTTTCTTTCTTTTTGATCGAGTGTGTCCTAAGTTTCGGAGTTTTTGTGCATAAGTGTGTGTGTGTGTGTGTGTGGGGGGGGGGCGTATGTATATGTACATACAATGCAAAGAGCAACAAGCATTTTCAAATTATGTCAAAGACTGAAAAACGAGAAAAGTGGAGATACAAGGTTTTGTTCTAACAGCAGCAACATATATGTATATATATGTGTGTGTGTATGTGTATATATATATATATATAATATATATATATATATATATATATATATAATCATTCATCATGAACTTTTGAATAATGTAAAGAGCAGCCAGCATTTTCAAATGATGTAAAAAACCAAAAAAAGTCACCACATTTTCATGCAGCTTGATAACCCATTGATAATTTGACTAATAGCTCAATCGGAATAGAATACATCCAGGCTGGACTAGTCTGATTGAGGCCGTTCAGAATACAATTTCCAATTGAGCGAGGTGGGAAATCCTGTAAATAATCCATTAAATAGAAGAATAATATCCGTGTAAACGCCTGTATCTGATTACATTCCCTATCGGAAAGTTTAAGTCCGTTCTAATCATGTTCGTCACGTCATAGTGAAAGTTTATACCGTTCCACATGGCGGAGCAGAAACTGGTCTGCAGAGGAGACGAAGTTTATGCTCTGATCTTTAAAAGACGGCGGTGGGACGGACGTCCAGCTTATGTGTCTCAGAACACGACGTCTTCCTCTCGGCCTTCTTTAATAAGGACGTGCGAAGGACGTTTTCCTGAGTCTGACATCATTTTAAAGCAATTAAACCACAAGCACTGCTCACTGCTGCTCATCTCACTCTGACTGGACTCACGTGATGCTCGTTGTCATGGTAACGTCTACACTAAGTGGTTTTCTACACATGCACATAATTTTGGATCTGATTACGTGTAGTGAGCATGTAAATGGAGATTTAACAATGAGTACTGAGTAGAGTGAGCATAAACACCTCAGTCTGAATCTATAATCGGGATGTGTTCAGTCAGATTGGCAAAAATATTTGCATGTAAACACACAGTGAGTCTTTGAAAGGCTGTGCATCGATGATTTAGTTCTGTTCGTTTGTACTTCTTGTCGTTTTTTGTAAAATCGTCAAAATAATCCGGAGTCTACTAGTTTAATAGTATGAACAATAGTCACAACCCAGAAATGAACGATTAACCAATATGTTTGTTCTATGCTTTGCAACATACTGTTAAATCACAGTGAGTAGCGAGGGTAGGGTTAGCGTATCGTTAAAGCAGAGCAGAGAAAGAAGAGAAACGAGTGTGAGACAAAAGAGTTCAAGGAGTGAGTGATGCGTGATGGAGTGATGAAGTAGAGAGGGGAGGTGAAGACCCCTGCAGTCTGCTGCCAGGGGGGAAAGGGGAAAGGCAGGCAGGAGAGGCGAGCTGTTGCTAGGATACACAGCGGGACGGTCACGCAGGCAGGTAGGTAAAGAGCAGCCGCACCGCTGACCACGCCGGAGAGAGTCTGACCCGGAGGCACCTCTCAAACATGCACACGGTCTCACCACAGCGACGTCTCTGCCCATTGATTCCCTCTCTGAGAGAGCTGTTGGGTTAACATTGCTTGTGTCTTTATTTCCATTGATTAAGCCTTCACATCTGTAGTTGACAGCCATCGACGTTGTGGAGTTATTATTGGATGTTTCCCTTTTGTTTACCCAAAAAATAATGTATTTTTCACAAAGTTGAGTGAAAATATTGCAGTTTAAAACAATAAAAATGTCAATAATGTTATTATTTTATTGTGGTTTGATTCTGGTTTCTGCTCCAGTGTTTTGCGCTGCTCTTCAGGTGGTAAACAATTAGAACAAAATAAAGGTGCGGTTAATAAGGTTGTCTGACAACGCGTACTATCTAATTGATCATATTAGTCTTTTTTACAATATCAAGTAAGTCCGTTTATGCCTTTTTAACTTGTTTGTATGTTTTGTATCACATCTGTGACTCTATATCTAGAGTAAACAAGTTAACAAACTATTTTTATGCAGTTTTTATATCTGTACTATCTAGCTTTGTTTAAAAGTTTTCATGTTGCATTGAGGTTACTACACAGCTGTATGACCACCCGAAACGCTTGCCCAGCCCATACCACAACAAATCTATCAAAAATATGACAGCTTGGACAAGTTTCAGCTAAATTGGACAGATTGGACAGTCTCTGTTTACATGCAAAGATTTTTGCCAATTCGATTGAACACATTCCGATTATAGACTAAGACTGAGGTGTTTATTCTCACTCTACTCAACAATCTGATGGAAAATTTCCGTTTACATGCTCACTACAAGTAATCAGATCCAAAATTATGTGCATGCGTAGAGAACCACTTAGTGTAGACGTTACCATGGCGACGAGTATCACGTGAGTCCAGTCAGAGTGAGATGAGCAGCAGTGAGCAGCGCTTGTGTTTTTAATTGCTTTAAAATGATGTCAGACTCAGGAAAACGTCCTTCGCACGTCCTTATTAAAGAAGGCCGAGAGGAAGACGTCGTGTTCTGAGACACATAAGCTGGACGTCCGTCCCACCGCCGTCTTTTAAAGATCAGAGCATAAACTTCGTCTCCTCTGCAGACCAGTTTCTGCTCTGCCTCAATCAGACTAGTCTATTCTGATTGAGGTGTAAACATGGACGTATTCTATTCCGATTGAGCTATTAGTCGGATTATTAATGGAGTGTTAGACTACATGTAAACGTGGCTATTAGTTAAAAAGTTAGTGGGTATAATACATTTGTTTTACATCTCTGTCCTGCTTTCCACTTTGTTGGAATACCATTTATCCATATTGTACAGAAATGTAGTGGCGATGGAGCAGGACATACCGAATGAATGACAGCCACCTGGTGCAAGTGGAGCATGACATTGCAAAAACTACAGTTGACTAGGGCCAGTGGTGCAGGACATCATGAAAAAAAGACACCTAACGACTGCTGACAGCGGTGCGAAACATTGCAAAAGTTATGAGTAAGTAGTGCCAACAATGGGGGACGAATCTCAAAAACTACAGCTGACTAGTGGAAAAAGTGCAGGACTCACAGGAAAAACTATAGTTGACCAGTGCAAGTGGTGCAGGACATTGAAAAAACTACAGCCGACTGCTGCCAGCAGTGCGAAACATTGCAAAAGTCATGGATGAGTAGTGCCAGCAATGCAGGACACACTGAAGACGACAGCCGACCAGTGGCAAGGGTACAGGACACACTGGAAAAACGACAGCCGACCAGTGGCAAGGGTACAGGACATACTGGACGAACGCCAGCCGACCAGTGGCAAGGGTACAGGACATACTGAAAACGACAGCCGACCAGTGGCAAGGGTACAGGACATACTGGATGAACGACAGACGACCCATGGCAAGGGTACAGGACACACAGGAAAAACGACAGCCGACCAGTGGCAAGGGTACAGGACACACCGGAAAAACGACAGCCGACCAGTGGCAAGATTACAGGACACACAGGAAAAACCACAGCCGACCAGTGGCAAGAGTACAGGACACACCAGAAAAACCACAGCCGACCAGTGGCAAGGGAACAGGACACACCGGAAAAACCACAGCCGACCAGTGGCAAGGGTACAGGACACACCGGAAAAACCACAGCCGACCAGTGGCAAGGGAACAGGACACACCGGAAAAACCACAGCCGACCAGTGGCAAGGGTACAGGACACACCGGAAAAACCACAGCCGACCAGTGGCAAGGGAACAGGACACACCGGAAAAACCACAGCCGACCAGTGGCAAGGGAACAGGACACACCGGAAAAACCACAGCCGACCAGTGGCAAGGGAACAGGACACACCGGAAAAACGACAGCCGACCAGTGGCAAGGGAACAGGACACACAGGAAAAACGACAGCCGACCAGTGGCAAGAGTACAGGACATACTGGAAAAACGACAGCCAACTGGTACCAGTGGGACAGGACATTGCAAAAACTATGGCCAACAACTGCCAGCAGTGAGGGACGTTGCAAAAGTTATGGCTAAGTAGCGCCAACAATACAGGACACTCCACAAAAACTATAAGTGACTAGTGGCGAGAGAGCAGGACACCGGAAAAACGACAGCCAGCTGGTGCCAATGATGCAGCACAAACTGCATGTGCAGCGATGAGGACTGACCACACGGCTTGAGTCAGCAGGTTTATTTGATTGGACAACTGCCAGACGTTCCTCCTCTGATCTCGGCTTTGATTGGTCAGCTGGCAGGAAAGATAAGGAGATTTAAGCTTTGACTGGGTCAGAGATGAAAGACAAGCTGCTCTCTGATAACCGTCTTGCCTTCATTTTCACTCTCACACTTTCCCCCGTGCACGTTCTATTCAGTCGGCCAAACTTTTTCAAAGTCATCGACCTCAAGGTGTTTCTTTCAGTGTCTCGCATCGGCACGTTAACGAAGACGCGCGCAGATGGACGTGATCGAGTACTGAGATTCGTCAGAGGGTAGCGTTTGTCAGAAATAGAAGGAGAAAACGGCGTAATTGTGTTTTATAAAACACGGCGACCTTTTCATTTTTTGTAATATGGCTAAGCTTTTCCTCTCCGCTTGTCGAATTGTACCGTGAGTACAATCACAGTCATCTTTTCTCAAACTCGTTTTTATATTTTTCTATGGTGCTTTTGTTCCTAGTCTTACACAAGAGCACGGAGCTCCCTCTGGCTTTGAAAGGAGCCGTGACGAGGCAGAGAGCGAGCGCTGTGTAATTTAGCACAGACTTATTCATATATGATAAAAAGCATAAACTATCCACACACAAAGCTCCACGATTTACTCTGTGAAAGACTTAATGAAGGCCTGCGCAGCTCGCAGATACAGTGTTCTCTCAGGTTAGTGTGTGTGTGTGTGTGTGTGTGTGGTGTGTGTGTGGTGTGTGTGTGTGTGTGTGTGTTGCGCTGAGTGTTTGATGGCTCTGCCGTTAAAGCCGTATTGCTCCACTCTGTCATTACCTATAATTGTCTCTTCTTGCATATTAAAGGACTAAAATGATTCCTTTTCATGTCTTTATTACTTTTAGGCTTTTAGGCTTTATCACTCTTCTTTTTCCCTTCCCTCTCTTTTTCCCTCTTACTGTCTCTTTCTCTTCTCTCTCTTTCTTACTGTCTCTAACTGTACATCTATCTTCCCTTCTTCTGTTCCACCCACTTTCTCTCTTTCTCTTTCCTTTTGTGTCTCACTTTCTCTTTTTTCCTCTCGTTTTGTTTCTTTCTCTTTCCCCGTGCTTCTCTCTCATTCTGTCTCTTTCTGCTCTATTCTTTCTCTCTCCCCCTCTGCTTTTTGTGCCTTTCTCTTCCTTTCCTACCTCTCTTCCTGTTCTGCCTTTCTCTCTTTCTATGTTCTGGTTCTGTTTCTTTCCCCTCTCTCTTTCTCTCTGTCTGTATTCTCTTTAACACTCTACCTCTTTTTCTCTTTTTTGTGTCTCTTTTTCTCTCTTTTTGTGTACAACGCTTTCTATTCACTGCCTTATTTTAATCTCACTTCCTCTCTCTTTACCTCCCTCTCTCACCCCCTCTCTCTATTTCCCCCACCTCTCACACTTTTTTCTTTATCTATTCTGTCTTATTTTAATCTCTCTCTCCCTTTCTCTCCCACTCTCTCTCTCTCTCTTCTGTCTTGTTTTACTCTCTTTATCTTTGTCTTGTATCTTTTAGTCTGACTTCCTTTCTTTCTTTCTTTCTCTCTTTCTATTCTTTCTCTTATGTTAATCTCCTTTCTTTCTTTCACATTGAATCTTTTTTCATTCTTTTTCTTTCATTCTTTCTCTTAGTTTAATCTCCTTTCTTTTTTTCTTCCTTTCTGTCTTTCACATTTTCCTTTTCATTCCTTTCTTTTTCTTTCATTCTCTTTCTTCGTTACTTTCTTTTTCTTTCATTCTCTTTCTTCGTTACTTTCTTTATTTTCTTTCGTTCTTTTAATGTCTCTCTTCCTTTTTCTTTCTTTGTCTTTCTTTCTTTCTTTCTTTCTGTCTCTCGCCCATTTTAATGTCTTCCTCTTGCTGTTTCTCTTTCCTTCTATTCTGTCTTATTTTAATCCCCCCCCCTCTCTCTCTCTCTCTCTCTCTCTCTCTCTCTCTCTCTCTCTCTCATCTTTGCTTCCTAACTGTCAGTAATTGAAGGCTTATTTGTACAGGTGTTCTGTGTGTATCTGTAATTGACTGTTAACATCGTGTTGATAACTTTTGTAAAGTTTCTCTCTCTCTCTCTCTCTCTCTCTCTCTCTCTCTCTCTCTCTCTCTGTCTCTGTCTCTCTCTCTCTCTCTCTCTCTCTCTCTCTCTCTCTCTCTCTCTCTCTGTTATCTGCAGTTGAATTGAATTAAACTGCTCTTCCTGACTCTTAAGTAATGGAAGATGCAGCCGAACAGGTGTTCTGGCTGTGATTTAGTGTTAATTTGGGGTTGATTATCTTTTTAAACTCTCTCTCTCTGTCTCTCTCTCCCTCTCTCTCTCTCTCCCTCCCTCCATCTCTCTCTCTCTCTCTCTCTCTCTCTCTCTCTCTCTCTCTCTCTCTCATATCACTCCAAGCAGGCTGTTTTGTGTAGGCTCATTTGGGAAGTACATACCAACTAATTTTAATATTCGAGTATCCGTAAGACTTAATGAGCGGATATCCAGGTAACCACAGGGATGGATTAGCAACAAAAGAAAGGAAAGAACTTGGACTTCAGCCAAAGTTTGCGTAAGGCTGCGTGTCGGGTTACTTTATAGATGATGTCACTGAAGGTTAAAATTTGACATGTTTATTATTCAAAAGTAGCCAGTGCATGTTCGTGGTGTATGAATAACAGAAGCTGCCTCTTCAGATGAAGGACACAGTGCTGGATGGTGATGAGGACCAGTCGTCTTCTACATGAAGTCGTTTCTTCTGCACAGCAGCACTGCTGTGTCTGATCCACTCAGACCAGCGCAACACACACTAACACACCACCACATCAGTGTTACTGCAGTGCTGAGAATGATCCACCACCCAAACAGTACCTGCTCTGTGAGGGTCCATGGGGGTCCTGACCACTGAAGAACAGGGTAAAAGGGGGGTAACAAAGTATCAGAGAAACAGATGGACTACAGTCTAACTGTAGAACTACAAAGTGCACCTATATAGTAAGTGGAGCTGATAAAATGGACAATGAGCGTAGAAACAAGGAGGTGGTCATTATGTTATGCGAGATGTGTGTGTGTAGTCAGGTTGAATAAAACTAGTTAATTTACTGGAATACTGGCACATCAAACAGTTATCCGAGTACTCGAGTACACATGCACATCCATAAGTCTCGTGGCTGTCAGATGGGGTCAGTTTGATGAAGGCTCACAGTTTGTTTCCTTTATTTATTTGACCGTTTACTGTTTCTGCTTACTGCAGTGTTAAGATATTGACGGTAGTCCAGGCTGTATTGCTGGTAAAGACAGGAAGAGCAGTTTTCCATAGACAGGCTGTACTGAGAGGTTCGGTGAGCTGTGTGTGAAATCCCATGGTGTGTTGGGATTTCCCTGCTTGTCAATATGAACTCTGTAAAAAGTGGTGAAAATCTGTCTTTTAAACATTCTGATCTCTCTCTCTCTCTCTCTCTCTCTCTCTCTCTCGTCAGATTGTATTCTTTCCTTTTCCCAATCCGTAGATCGGCTGAAGGAAAACACTGTAATGAAAGCTCAGCCGGAGGTGATTGTTTTTCGAGAGTGCTTTCACGGGCCTTGTCATCTTGCCAGCAGAGCTTTTCAAAATGGAAATCACAACAAATCATTTACTGTCCAGCACAGAAATCGGCAGCACTTCTCTGGCCTTACCTCATCCTGACAGAATGGCTGCAATTCAACCTGACCACAGCCTCAGCGGCTCCGCCCACGCGATTGCATGGACCGTCCGATGCTTATTGAATGCTAAGATGGACAGAGCTATAGGAATTTTGTCTGTTGCACTTAACCATTAGCCTATACAGCCAATTATAAAACATACGTGCACAACTCAAAAACGCCTACTTCCTGATGTAGGAACCTGTTGTTCTCAAGCCAGTATTTAATTTAGTATAATTTAAGTAGTGCTGGGCGATATGGCCTCAAATCAGTATCACGATTAACTGAATGTTTTTACCTCGATTATGATTAATGAATGATTATTTTGTGTTTGGTTTTTTTGTTTGTTTTTTGCACTCATAGTTCACTAACAAGGTTTGTACTGTAAATATGCTCCGCATATCTGAACGTAGATCGTCTTTCACACGACAGCCAGATCGGATTTCAGTCCAGCTTGACAGAAAAAGCTGTTGAAGTAATGCTGATTGTCTTTTGCCTTTCAGTACCTGCAGTTAGGATGTAGGTAGCCGTTAGTATTTCTTTTTGCCAAAAAGCGAATGGTGCTTTCGTAATGTTGTATTTTGCTGTTTAAGGTAGAGGTGAGATTTCTGTAGATTCCTCCAGAAAACAAAACATTCAGTAAACATCCGGTCAGACGAACACTATTTTAATAATAGTTTATTACATATTTGTGATATCCGAAAGCTTGTCCATATCCTACAGCCCCAGATTGCAACTATTAAAATACTCTGAACGTGTTAGAGCACCAAGTTAGAAGGTAGATTCTTTTTCTTTTTTATAAGCCCTTATGATGTCTGCCTGAATGTTTATTCACATTTATTAACGAGTAACGACTGTGGAAAATGACTGCAGTCACCTTAAATAGTTGCAACCATCTCAAATAATTGCGATTAGGCGATTATGTAATACTTGTGACGGGCCTGACCTTAACATAAACAACACAAGACCAGCTTCACAATACGCCACTTCTGCGTCTGTTTCTGCTAATTAGTCACCTTTTCATGCGCATCGCCAGTAATAAGTGTCTCACTATTTTTCTGAGCCTCTCTCTTTTAGCAGCGCAGCTCATGCCAGCTTACTAGCATTCTTAGAGCTCATTTATACTCATAATTAATACTTATCTGCACTGATATTTACAAAATTTTATACACTTTACGTTATTTATCTATGAGATTACACACACAGAGTCCTGCTGTGTCTACTCACATCAGAGTGGCTGTAAATAACTTCAGTACCAGATGGCCGACCAGCCCAGCCCCTCATGCCAAGCCACCAGACACTGTGTGTGTGTGTGTGTGTGTGTGTGTGTGTGTGTGTGTGTGTGTGTGTGTGTGTATATATATACACACGCATGTTGGTGTGTGTTTTTTACTGTTTTTTTTTCTCATACTTAGATATGAAAATGCGTGTTTCTGTATTACTCATTTGAGGTGATGGAATATTTAGCACAAATGAGACCAGCTGTCAAAAATGCTGCCATTCCTGACGTTCGGTTACCTTCAGATGAATGCATTTTCCCTTAAAGGGCCTGTATCATGGGGAAAGGTGTGTCCCTTGCTTTTTGTAAATGAAAATATGGTGTTTATGTTTTTTAAACAATGCCCAATTTTTAAAACGACAGTTCATATATAGAAATTAGGCTGCCAAAACAGCCCACTTTGAATTCATTATATTTGTGATGTCACAAAACCATTGCGTTTGTGCTTACCCCCTTTCAGCCTGTCGCAGTTTAACCTCGCCCATTAACGCTGGTGTATATAAGTAGCTTTATAGCCCAGAATGAGGCATGATACAGGGCAGGCAATCATAACAGAGGTCATTTCCTTATGGCGGTAACAAAAACAGCCTGTTTAGTTCTTAGGGATAAAGAGAGTTTGGAAAATGGTCATGCAAAAATGAATTATGACTGGTTTTAGTGCTTAAACCCAAATACATGTAAAAATGGGACCTCGGGAAAAAATAAAATGCAAGAAAAATGTAATGTATTGTCCCTTTGACCTCTGTTATATTTATTATTTTTATGTATAGCATACATTTTTTATTTATTAATGTATTTTTTTTTAAATAAACTGAATTCTTAATTTTTAAAGAAGTTTTTATTTGTATTGTTTGCATTAATCAAACTCTCTCTCTCTCTCTCTCTCTGATGACGCAGGGACGTTCCGTTGTACCTTCTGTCAGACCGAAGTAGAAGAGGACGAGTCTGCTGTCCCAAAAAAGGACGCCCGGACGCTGGTCGCCCGCTTCAACGAGCAAATTGAACCCATTTATGTGTTGCTACGGGAGACCGAAGACATCAACCTATCGCACGACCTGCTGGAGCCTGAGCCTACGGAAATCCCCGCCCTGAAACAGAGGTTGGCTCCGCCCATTCTGAGTGATTCGGTCACTATTGAGATCAGCTGTGTGGTTCATGTTAGACTACCAAACTATCCAGACTAGCACATTCATTATAAGAAGGTAAAAGGTTTTATTTTCCATTTAATGAGGGCAGATTTTAGTTTTTCCTCCTCAGTCAGTTCTATGGAAGCCCTGAAGGTTATGTTTCTAAGACGTTCCACTTTATTTATATTTGTTCTGCCTGTATAACTTACAAAATAGGCAAAATATTTTCTAGCATCACTTGTTGAATTTCAAATCTTTCCATACAGTTTATAGAAAAATATGGGTTAATAGTTAGCATGTTATAGTAGCTTTGACCAGGAGGGGGCGGGTTTTTTTTCATTTATTTTTTTTTTCTCTCTCACTAGTTCTGACCGTTACTCTAGTGGTCAGAGAGATTCTGGAGAGGAGAATGACCACTCTGTAATGTCTTCCAGGTTTCTCAAACACTAGAGGGCGCTCCTGAGTGAGTCCAAAATGAATGGGTTAATATGGAGCATTTGAGCAAAATCATAGTTTATAAATGCTTAAATATTTTTAATGTAAAAGAATTCGATCACTGCCTGAACACAGAACAGCATAAAACATTTTAACACTGCTGTTATATTTTTAAGAGCTTTTAAACTCGAGTTATAGGAGTTTAAAGCGGTGCCTCATGTATGTTCATGATGTCAGTGAGCACGAACAGCCAATGAGCTGCTCCGCTCGCCAACCAATCAGCACTCAGTAGCAGTAATGTTAGCGTCCTGCTGCCCAAAACCTGTTTACTGTAGAAACAAGGAAACATACAGGTGAGTTTTCTTTACTTTTAAGTAAAATACAAGCTACTACTTTCTAAAACAAAAGTTCTGGGCGAGTGATTAGAAACTATTTTAACTTTTCGATTTTAGCCGTTTAGCTCTATTCACTCCCATTCATTGAGGACTCGCTCGCAGGCGCCCTCTGGAGTTTTGCTGTGACGTTTTTGATATAGCGGGGGAAATAGGAAGAGGCCAGACTCCTCATAAACCGGCTCTGTCTAGTTGCCTCTGGATTGGTAGTCTACTGATTTGAAAAAAGTTAGCTAAATCGGCAAAATCGGTCGCCCCCTGCTGGTGCAAGTTGGTGTAACGTACTGAGTGATAGCCAGTATTTATTTTTTCGTGCATTTTCCATCTCCTGCACCTCAGTAGTGGGAAAAAAACTGAGACAATCCCTCATGCTTTTCTGTGTTGCATGGGCGTTAACCCTTAAGCCTAGAAATAGTATCGTCTTGCTGTAGTAATGAAGTACATTTACATAATTTCATCCCTGCATAGTTACGTAGTGAACATTACATTACATTTATACAGGGGTGGGAAGGTACAAAGTATAAGTACTCGTTACATTACGAAAGAAAAACTGTACTTTCTACACACTGCATTTTCAAACCAGGCTTACATTTTTAATCACTTTATTCATCAAATTTCTTCCGCTGTGGATCTTCCGCATTTTTCCCACCATAGATTTTTCCATCTCGTGTCACTTTTCACAAGGTAACTAATCAAAAAAGAGGGAGCACAAAATTGAACCACAGAGTGGACGCGGGCTGCACGGCAGGACATGGTTGCTAAAAACCTTGAGAAAGAGACGATGAGTACCCCTCCCCACTGTGACCTACCGAGTAGTTATATATGAAATATGATATAGAAATATGTTGTGTCTCTTTGCTAATCGTGGTGTTCTTTTCTCCGCAGTAACTGCTTGTTCATTTAGTCAGTTTATTTACCGTGATGTGTGATGTGGTGTTGAACTTCACCACCGGCCATAAAGATCCACTCCGCTGTTTAAAGGCAGATTTCTCGCAGTTCAGATGCTTTGTGTGGAACACAGACCACCGTCTGAACGCAGCAGAATCCAAAGAGAGCGATAGTAGCGAGTTAGCTCATATTCTGGAAGGTGCAAGAATTAAGATTAAGCGACCCTTATTAGTCCCACAGTGGGGAAATCTCACCTCCGCATTTTAACCCATCTGTGCAGTGAAACACAACATACACAATAGTGAACACAGACACACTAGGGGGCAGTGAGCACACTTGCCCGGAGCGGTAGGCAGCCCTATCCGCAGCGCCCGGGGAGCAGTTGGGGGTTGGGTGTTCCCCCAACTGCTCAGGGGATCGAATCGGCGACCATCCGGTCACAAAACCGGTTCCCTAACCTCCAGCCCACGACTGCCTCTGAAAATGTCAGGAAAAAATGGCCTTATTTGTAAGAAGTATTTGATCTAGTTGGTTCAACAAACAGTTTGTGGTGTTTTGCTCTACAAAAAAGAACGATATTAAAACTGATATTAAAATTAGTTTGCAGATCTAACATAAACCAATTTTTGCACTTAATATCATGGTCGCGCACATCTAATTAACACTCATTAAGGACGCCTGTTTCAGAAATTGAATTAGAAACACTTTTTAAATTAAAGAAAGAAAAGGAAGGTGAGTTTTTTCCTTTTTTTTTGCGAAACAGGACTGCACAACAATGATCACACTTTAATAAAGCATCTCCTCTTACACCAACACAACTGTGGTATGAATTGAAAGTTTAGAATCTGCACTTTCTGCACAGTTTCTTTCATTTCAATGAGCTGTGAGTGAAAACTAATGAAATTACAGCATTCTTCTGTTACTGCTGACTGCCTGGGGTCAACACGTATGAGACATGCAGTAAATTCAGGCTGTTGTTTCACACGCAGCCTCTCTCTCTGTCTTCCCCTGCAGCCGAGAGCGCGCGGCACCATCCGGCGGGGGTGTGGGCGCCGGAGCAGCCGGCCACGAGGTGTGGAAAACGAAGGGCTCGTCATACGACGACCTGTACACACAGAACGTGGTCATCAACATGGAGGAGCAGGAGTCGCAGCAATCGGCCGAGGCAAAGGCCCCCAAAGAGAGGCCCGTGTGGCTGACCGAGAGCACCGTGCCCGGGTCATACGACACGGAAGCCCTCAAGACCCGTGAGTACAGTCTCGGCATTGCTATCGATTTGTGTCATGGTGATTATTGATACTATAAAGAGCTCAGCTGTATTTCTATTAAATGAATGTAGTATTTAATATGAGATGACTTCATTAGGTTACGTTAAAGAGTCCATATCATGGAAAATCTTATATAAGATGTAATAGAGTAGAAGTGTGTTTGTTGTATAAGGAAAAAGGGCAGTTTTTGTTTTTTTTTTGCTAAAGGCATTTTGTGTTTAAGCAACATTAATAGTTTTTTAAGCTCGAGTAACACAACTCACACATCTCTGCTTCAAATTAAACACTTAAACTTTTTCTAGAGCGCCCACTGTTTAAATCAAGGGTGTCTAACTCGACCACTGAAAGGGCCTTAATAAAAAACCTCAACAAATCTGAGGGCCAGAGAGCGTTTACACCGATCAGGCATGACAAAATGACCACCTCCTTGTTTCTACGCTCATTGTCCATTTTATCAGCTCCACTTACTATATAGGAGCACTTTGTAGTTCTACAGTTACAGACTGTAGTCCATCTGTTTCTCTGCATACTTTGTTAGCCCCCTTTTACCCTGTTCTTCAGTGGTCAGGACCCCCATGGACCCTCACAGAGCAGGTACTATTTGGGTGGTGGATCATTCTCAGCACTGCAGTAACACTGACGTGGTGGTGGTGTGTTAGTGTGTGTTGCGCTGGTACGAGTGGATCAAACACAGCAGTGCTGCTGGAGTTTTTAAACACTGTGTCCACTCACTGTCCACTCTGTTAGACAGACCTGCATTTTTGGTCCACCTTGTAGCTGTAAAGTCAGAGACAATAGCTCATCTCTTGCTATACAGTATGAGCTAATCATCCTCTAGTCCTTCATCAGTGGTCACAGGACGCTGCCCACAGGACGCTGTTGGCTGGATATTTTTAGTTGGTGGACTATTCTCAGTCCAGCAGCGACACTGAAGTGTTTAAAAACTCCAGCAGCACTGCTGTGTCTGATCCACTCAGATCAGCGCAACACACACCACACACCACCACCATGTCAGTGTCACTGCAGTGCTGAGAATGATCCACCACCCAAATAGTACCTGCTCTGTGAGGGTCCATGGGGGTCCTGACCACTGAAGAACAGGGTAAAAGGAGGCTAACAAAGTATGCAGAGAAACAGATGGACTACAGTCTGTAACTGTAGAACTACAAAGTGCACCTATATAGTAAGTGGAGCTGATAAAATGGACAATGAGCGTAGAAACAAGGAGGTGGTCATAATGTAATGCCTGATCGGTGTGCATGTGCGTGTGTGTGTGCGTGTGTGTGTGTGTGTGTGTGTGTGTGTGTGTATATACACACACATTTTTTATTATTTTTAGACTTTATTTTCCATGATAAGGGTCCTTAACAGTAGTTTCTATTACTGTACTGAGACAGAAGTTTCCTGTTTGAGTCTCAGAATTGCTTGTTTTGGTACCGCAGCTGGTGAAGACTCCATGGTAACCCAGGAGGGCGTGGCTGGGCGTGGCCCTGCGCAGGACGAGAACGAGGAAGTGATGCGTGCCCTGCTCATCCACGAGAGAAAGGTTAGCTCTGCCCTGGGGGGCGGAGCCGTCGCCAGGCCCAGCGCCCCAGCGGCCACGGGCAGCGACTCCGAGAGCGAAACCAGTGAATCGGACGAGGACTCTCCGAGCCAGGCTCCCGTCCACGTGGCCGCGGCCGCCCCCAGGCCGGGGAGGCAGGACGTAGAGGACGAGGACGAGGAGGATGACGACTTTGAGGAGGTTGGAGACGATCCGGTTGTGATGGTGGGTGGGAGACCGTTCTCCTACAGAGAGGTGAGCCAGCGGCCAGAGCTGGTGGAGCAGATGAGCGCTCAGGAGAAGGAGGCGTACATCGAGATGGGCCAGAACCTGTTTCAGGACATGTACTTCTGAAGGGTCTCTCTCTCTCTCTCTCTCTCTCTCTCTCTCTCTCTCTCTCTCTCATTATTGTTGCCGGATCAAGACTGTCTATCAGCTTTTTTGTTGTCTTATTTAATTACATCTTTTGAAAATGGCAGTTGCCCTTTTCATTGTGTGAACATTTCATGATAAATGGACCAATAGAAATGGTCTAAAATTACTTGATATTAAATATTACATCTATTTTTTTTTTATTCATCTATTTTCATAATCTCGGCATAGTTCAGTTGGTAAGACGTAAACAAAGCCATCCAGAATAGTTTGATGTGAAACGGTTAATTGCAGAGAAACTGTCTCTGATGTCTTTGCAGTGGTGGTGATGGGAACCAGGGGTCATGATCTCTACAGCACGAATATAGCCATTTTATTTAATATCCAAAATGATGACTGTGAATATAAAAGCGATAAATGTGAACTTACACCTGTCTTCTGGGTTTTTAATGTCGTGTTCACGATGGTAAAATGGTGTTAAATAAAAAATACATGCTGTTTTGGGACTATATTGCCTTACAACGGCCTGCATGTACCTCTTGCCATTGAAATATAAGTTTTAGGCCAAGAACTATCATAAACACGATCTCTGACATCGGGCAGCGTATTCATAACCATTTCATGTTGCATGAGGTCAGATTTAAAGGCATTAAACTCCTCAGATGTTTGGTTCCTATCACCACCACTGCGAACAGTTCTCACTTTGTTTACATCTTAATCGTTTAATTAATCGAGGTTTTGGGGGAAAAAACATTTTTTTCTTCTCCTGTGAAATTACCGAAGTTTTGTTCCGTCAGCAGCTGATCTCTCTGTTCTCTCTCTCTTTCACCTGCTATATTCTGTCTTTGTGCCTCACTCTCTTTTCTGAGGCTCCTTAGTGGTCACTCTGCCCCTGCAGGACTGCAGGACTCTGTTCCATCTTTTTACAACAGCACGTTCTGTTGAGTTGTGCTGGAAGTTGGACCCCAGCGGAGAGGTGAAGTATTCTTCTGTGGAGCAGGACAACTGCTTTTCTGCTCGTCCATTCCGCGTCTCTCCTGCTGGACTCGGAATTGCGCTAGTGCCAAGCAACTGAGGTATTTCTCTCTTCCATTTCAGGATGAATAAACACACAAACGCTGTTTTTATTTGCTTTTCTTTCACACACCAAGACGCTCTTGGGCAAATGGCAGAGAATTCAGTATTTCTGTGGTAACTGCTGGAACCAGGTGACCCGCCAGAGTCAAAAAAACGTACACAAACGTAGGAGCGTCCTGAGCTGCTGGCCACTGATTGACAGTTAAAAGTGTCTTTTCCTACTCAAAGTCAGGTTCTGTGACAAGGCATCAGCATTCCTGGACGTTCACTGTTCTTCTCGAGCCTCTCTCGTCTTTTCGAGACAGTATTTCATAGTACAGAAGGATTACAAAGAGAGTTTAACGGTGTTACGAACATTTATAACGTTGCTGTGGTAACAAGCACTCGTCGGTTCCTGTGAAGAAATGTACTTCTGATGGTTATCAGGGTATGAACAGGTGATTTTGTTTTTTGTTGTAGTAAAGTGACTTCTTTAACAGCAATAAAAAGCTGCTGGTCAATTATTTTGTGTGGTTCTGCTGAATTTGGCCAGTCTAAGGCCTAAACCTCCCACCCATCCCCAACAACTGTGTCCTAAAATCTGTTCTTGGTTGCACAGACGTTTTACACCTTGTATTGTTTGTATTTCACATCTTGTATTTTCCCAGCAAACAGTGGAATATTGAAAAGTTTGATTTATAAACAACAATAAAAACGTGAATAAATCCACAAAGACTGATTTAGTAAGCTCTATAGCTAGGTCTAGACCGGGGGTCGGCCACATGCGGCTCTTTTACTGTCCTGTTGTGGCTCCACAGCAGAATCAGGTTTGTAGGTAATAATAAAATAATGCTCCTTTACAGTAAAATAAAGCTCTGCTGATCGTTCAACACAGTTTAACAATAAATGGTCTTAAACTCTGGAGTTAATGTAGAACTGCTGATTCACCCTTTAACCCTGAAGGTCGGCGCAGACTGCTGGTCACCATAGCAACACAGACAACTATCTCGCCTAGCTGGTAGCTAACAAAACGGCAAAGAGAAAGATTTAAGACAAACATTGATAATTTGGAGACAAATGGACTTATTTTCATTTATAATCACTCCAGCTGGTTTTCTGATATGTTTAATCTGCAACGAGAAACTGTCAAACAGTAAAGTCGCGAAGCTGAAGTCAGCTTCTTGTTTGAGTTTTAGTGTTCCACCTTAAATGGTGCAGCAGTTACATTCTGGCATCTCAGGCACCATTTAAGGTGGAACGGGAAAATTTGAACAAGAAGCTGGTGAATGAGAAGCGACTTCAGGCTCATAAAAAGAGAACGTTGAGAGACATTTTACAAGAAACTTCTACTTTTGAGGAAAAGTTTCCTGCTGGAGATGCGAGAAAAGCAGCTATAGCTGAGCTAAAGCTGAAAGCAGAGCAAAGTGAGTCTGTGTTTTTTTTATTTATATTATATTTTTAGCCTATACTAGCACATCAGCACATACTGAGACATATTTACAGCCCAGATGGTAAAATGGATATAAAAGGTTGTGGCTCCCAAGGTGGTTTGTTTTTTGTTGAAAGGACAAAATGGCACTTCTTAACATTTGGGTTGCAACCCCTGGTCTAGACCCTAGCATAATAATCGCTTTCACATGAACACAGATCTCTACAGTTACACAAAATCGTGTAAGATCAAGCAAATGTATTGTTTTGAAAGTGTAAAATATGCTATAAGTTTCTAGCATATATACTAATCATGCTAGCATCAGAGCTGCCAAACTAGCTAGCATTACACTGACTCACAATGTGATTCATTTTAAAAAGAGAGATTGACACTTAATAATATGCAAGTTTACATTAAGGTGCACTTAGTGGTCATAAAACAAAAGGTGCCTCCAGTATCCAGCGGAATACTCAAAGTACTAATAATCACATTTTAAATGCCTAATTCCCGTGTAATGGTGTTACTGAAGGAACCCTTGACAGTCTTCAAGTTCTTACAGGAACCTATAACTACCTAACTGGAGTCCATCAAGCACCACGCTTTAGCTTTAGGTTCCTAGAGGAACCCTGTTGTTTTGAGTGAGCCCTCAAGCAAGATTCCTAGAAGAACTTGAAGGCCTAAAATGCTTTATTTTAAGAGATCTAGACTTTCCTGGAGCTCTTCAAAGTCCTCTTGTATTCTAGCAGTAACCAGGAGGTTTGGGGAGCACCTACATCCGAGAAGGTTCTCTGTGGTATTACAATATGTAATACAATATATAATAAATACATAGTAGTAGGTCCCGACCCCCAAAATGAGCTTAAGGTTCTTGAAGAATCAAACAACATGGTTTAAACATGGTTCCTTGAAGCATCCAGAGGTTACAGACCATGCTGGGTAGATCAGTTCCTCAAGGAGCCCAGAGAACTGCCCTTTTCAGAAGGGTTCCTCAAGGCTTCCACCAGTGTGGCTACCTGAAGAACCTCAAAGGGTGCCTCGAGGATCCTTTCATTTTTACAGTGTAGTGTATGATGGCTTTCTCCTCACCTGGAAGAGTAAAAACACTGCTAAATAACGCTGTTTATACTGTGAGGTGAGCATTTAAAGACACAGCTCGAGCTCAATAAAACTCTCAGTACTCACCGCTGTTACTGAGCCATTCATAAGGAAGAGCTTTGGTTGTTTTTCTAAGATCCCGTTTCAATAAATGCATGTTTTTGCTTCATTCGTGAATTGTTTGGTAACCCTTCCCGAGATTATAAGGTGATAGTCATTTAATTTGGTGTATAGCACCACCTACTGCTTGTCTCTGTTTCAACAATGGGTATCAGTCAGTCAATCAGTGACTGAGTAAGAGACAGGCTGCAAAAGAGAAGGGAAATCTGATAAATACTGCTTCAGATCTGCTGATCAGACCTATCTGAGAACCGTCTGCATGATTGACATCCCTCAGTCCAACACTCCCAGCCCCCTGAACCACCGAAGTAGCTCAAGTGAGGGGAAATGAAACAGCCATATACCTGCCATACCACAAGATGAGTCTGGTTGATGTAATCCCTATAACCCCTCCTCATCAGTCATTGTTAAATAGAGGCCGTTCTAAAAAATGAGTGACCATCATTTGTCTTATACACCGATCAAGCATAACATTCTGACCACCTCCTTGTTTCTACACTCATTGTCCATTTTATCAGCTCCACTTACTATATAGGTGCACTTTGTAGTTCTACAGTTACAGACTGTAGTCCATCTGTTTCTCTGATACCTTGTTAGCCCCCTTTTACCCTGTTCTTCAGTGGTCAGGACCCCCATGGACCCTCACAGAGCAGGTACTATTTGGGTGGTGGATCATTCTCAGCACTGCAGTAACACTGACGTGGTGGCGGTGTGTTAGTGTGTGTTGTGCTGGTACGAGTGGATCAGACACAGCAGTGCTGCTTCATATGAAAAGTTTGTTTCCGCACAGGCTGAGAAATACGAAAGAAATCTGAGTAAGAGTTTACATGAGCTGAGAAATCTGATTACTGAGCTAAAATCCAGCTCTCTATATCGGATTCCTTAATCGGATTTCTAGATCGGAGTATGGTGCTTACATGACCATTTGAGTAATCGGATAACTGCAGAAATCTGATTATGATCGGATTATTGAATGCATGTAAACACACTCGCTGTGTGGCGCATTTGCGAGTGAGGACAGTGGGAGGGGGAGGTGAGACATTATTGGTTAATATTGTGCCCCGCCCACTTGTGCACGGTGACATAATTGTAATTGTATATTGTGTGCAAATGAATCTAATTAAAAACATGGTTTTAGGTTTCTGGGGCTTTAAGGAACATCTGGATTTGCCGTAACGGTGTGTAAATGTCTGTTTGACGTACTTTTGATTGGGCAGAACAGAAAAGTGACCACACTAGCCTACATGCAATAATGGTGGTGGTAGCACATTTAAAACAGGTCGTTCTTCAAGAGTTCTTTAGTAAAGGCAGTTCTATTTAGAACCATTTTCTTCCTGTAGCAAGCTTATCATAACAATGGCAGAACCCTTTTTGGTGCAATATAGAACCATTTTCAGGTCCCATACACTGTACAAAGTGTAAAAAGTAAAAATTATGTGGCATCAAGTATATTACAGTGTACAGAACCATATACAACATTCTCCATCAATCTGAAGAACCATTTCATGCTTAAACGGTTCTTTGCATGGTGACATCGTTCTTCAGATGGATGTAGAATATGTTGTATATGGTTCTGTATAGGACCTTTTTGAAAATGGTTCTATACTGCACCAAAAAAGGTTCTTCTTTTGTTATGATAACAAGCTTGCAACAAGAAGAAACATATTTGGTGCTACACAGAACCATTTTCAAAAAGGTTCTATATAGAACTATATACAACACGTTATCCATCAATCTGAAGAACCATTTCATGCTTAAATGGCTCTTTGCATGGTGACATCATTCTTCAGATTGATGGAGAATGTGTTGTACACGGATCTGTACAGGACCTTTTTGAAAATGGTTCTAGATTGCACCAAAAAAGCTCTTCTTTGGTTCTAACAAGCTTGCAACAAGAAGAAACATTTGCTGCTGTGTAAAACCATTTTTTAAAAAGGTTCTAAGTAGAACCATTTAATCACATTTTCCGTCAATCTGAAGAACGATTCACTATGCAAAGAACCATTTAAGTATGAAATGGTTCTAGATAGAACCATCTTAAGTATGTAGCTATTTAATGTACCATTAAAAAAAGCCCTGAACGTTCCTGCAACGGTTTTCATCCTTACCGAAATCTCCCCTTCAAAAGCAAAGCATGCCAAACTCCTCATAAAAGCCTGGCCGGCCGTCAAGCAGCCGGGACAGACGAGATGAAATATTCTGTTCTCGGTAAAAGCCGCCTCCCAGGACACGGGAACAAATGTCAGCCAAAAGAGCTTCGCTCGTCCCTCCTTCATTCCCTCGCTCTGTCCATCAGTCTGCTTGTTAAGCTTTTCTCCTCATCTCTCATTCCGCTCATCACAAAAGTCTTTCGGTATAAAAGCCTTTGAACTTCATAAGCGAAGAAAGAAAGAGAATTGCTCAGGACTGAGCGGCAAGATCTGAACAAAGGCAGGCTGAAAGGTAAGGTCACTGCTACTCACTCCTGCCGCATCTTACGACAAAAACGTTTCAAAGTCACAATGAATGTCCAAATAAACGCGCCAACCAATAGATGGTTCTTTAAAGAAGAACCTTTTCAAAGTTTAGAGAACTTTAGTATCAAGATTAAAGATCAGTGTGGATAGAAAATCATTGAGTGCGTTTACATGCACAGAATAACCCGATAACTGCAGAAAATCAGATTTTGTCAGTAATCCGATCAACATGTTTACATGCACTTGAGTAATCAGATAATGGGGAAACTCCAGGTCTACATGAGTCTGACAGTAATCAGATTTCTGCTTTGCAACCAGCCAATAAACTTACAGAAGAAGACGTGATGTAAACGTAACGAAAAACTCTGTTGTGGCTTTTTTTTAAAAAAAACATGAAGCCTCTGTACCTGAAAATGAACATACATCATCTAGAAGATGAAGAATATTAAAATCCTTTATTTGGTGTTTGGTTTCAGCATCGCTCCGAAAGTGTTTTGCTGCATCTCGCAGCGACGCTGCTGGCTTATTTCCGGTACCGCAGTCTGTTTTCGCACATGCTCAGACTGAGAAATCTGAAAGAAATCAGAGTAAGAGTTTACATGCACTGAGAAATCTGATCAGTGCGCTAAAATCCAGCCTCTTTATCAGATTTCTTAATCAGATTTATAGACCTCACTCTGATCTAAGAAATCAGAGTGTGCTGTTTACATGACCATGTACATAATCAGATAACTGCAGAAATCCGATTATGAGTGCATGTAAACACACTCACTGTGTGGAGCGTTTGCAGGTGAGGATGGTGGGGGGGTGAGACACAACATCATTGGTTAATATTTTGCCCCGCCCACTGGTGCACTGTGACATAATCATCAGAAGATGTTTAAGAGTCCAGACACGTGTCATTGATGGAAGATTAACTAATTAATTAATATGATGTGATGAATGATGCTTGATATGACCAGGATATGAACTAACAAGTTAAGAGTTAGAATTTGATTTCAGGTCAACTTTAAAAATACAGGTTCCTAAATGGTTCTTGGCTTGGTTGTAGGGTTCTAAGATCCTTCAACTGGGCTAGAACATTTTATTTGGTTCTTTAGACGATTCTTCAGAAGATTCTTCATTCTTGATTGCCAAAAGAATCACACCAGTTGGTTCTTCTATGGCGCTCCAAAGAACCCTTCTGGCACATTTAATTGCAAGAGTGTTTTTAGCTGTAACATGCCAATTTCAATTCTACAGCAACTGTTTAGCAGAGCTCAGTAACACTGAGATTAATAACTGATCACATTGATTTATCAGTCTACTCAGGCTTTAGCAGAGCTCAGTAACACATTAATAACTGATCATCTCATTGATTTATCAGTCTACTCAGGCTTTAGCAGAGCTCAGTAACACTGAGATTAATAACTGATCACATTGATTTATCAGTCTACTCAGGCTTTAGCAGAGCTCAGTAACGCTGAGATTAATAACTGATCATCTCATTGGTTTATCAGTCTACTCAGGCTTTAGCAGAGCTCAGTAACTCTGAGATTAATAACTGATCACATTGATTTATTAGTCTACTCAGGCTTTAGCAGAGCTCAGTAACACTGAGATTAATAACTAATCACATTGATTTATCAGTCTACTCAGGCTTTAGCAGAGCTCAGTAACACAGATTAATAACTGATCACATTGATTTATTAGTCTACTCAGGCTTTAGCAGAGCTCAGTAACACTGAGATTAATAACTGATCACATTGATTTATCAGTCTACTCAGGCTTTAGCAGAGCTCAGTAACACTGAGATTAATAACTGATCACATTGATTTATCAGTCTACTCAGGCTTTAGCAGAGCTCAGTAATGCTGAGATTAATAACTGATCACATTGATTTATCAGTCTACTCAGGCTTTAGCAGAGCTCAGTAACACTGAGATTAATAACTGATCACATTGATTTATCAGTCTACTCAGGCTTTAGTAAGAGCTTCAGTGTTTGTGAAGAAGCTGTTAATTGAGGGCCTCTTTAAAATTCATCTAACGAGCATGTTTGCTGCATGCCATAGTTAATAGTTAAATATGCGTTGATGGTTGATGGGTAAGAATTCTAAAAGTATTTTCCTACAACTGTAAAAAGTAACTGAATCCTGTCTTTTCAGAAGGTAACTTGGAGTGAAAACATACTTAATTGCTGTAAGTTCATCCCCGGGGGGGGGTTGAGATCTGCTATGCTTGTTCTGTAGTTCCTTTAGAACAGCCATAATAACTGAACTGGAGCAGATCTATGAGATTTGAGACACACAAGAGAAAGAGAGGCGATAGTGAGGTAATGTGATCCCTCAGGCCGGTTAAATCATGATGTACAGTGCCTTCCGCTCTTGCCCACACACACTCGTAAATGGTTCCCTCACAGGGGACCTGAGTGACAAGCGGTTGTGACACACAGTGAAAGGAGCTTTCCTGAGAGAGAACAGTGGACTGTAGCACACAGGCATGCAATGAATCACCGGATTCTACCTCCTGAACAGCCATGACTCAAATGCATTGCACCCGTAACAGCGTCAAACCACTCAACAATCACAAATACAGGACTAGAAATATGGACAAACAGCCCAAATGTGGGATTTACATTTAGCTCCAGAGAAAATGGGACTCCTAACAACCACCTGGAAGACCTGATAGACACCAAAACTGCCCCCATCAGATAAACAGCACTTAAAGCTTTCATCTCTGAGAGAGAGGAGAAAATCAAGCTGCTTCAGATCTGAAAACATCCACAGGTGTTTCTGTCCATCCTTCCACTGTGAGAAGACGACTCAGCGCTGTGGGTCTGAAAGGATGTGTAGCTGTCAAGAAGAACCTCACTGAGAAAAGGAGACGGACACATCAAACAAAGAAGCTGAACAATGGACTGACCACCCCAGAGTCCAGACCCTCAACACCACTGAATGTGTTTGGGATTCTTTGGATGGTCAGAGCAGAAGGTACAACCAGCTTATAAGACTGAACTTTGGAGGTGTGGCTGGAGATTTCTTTGAAAAACTCAAAACGGTGCCCAACCCCTTTTCACCCTTCGCCCTCACCGCTTAACCCTACCCCTCCATTTTGCGTGTTCAAGTCTAGGGGTAGGGTGTCCTGATTCTTGTTGAGACAAAGGGGTGGGGTAAAGTGTTAGGGCTACATGGCCCTCCAAACAAAGGTTTTTCAGAGACTCCAAACAGAGAGATATGAGAAAAAAAGAAAAACAGGCAAGATGGAGAACAAGAGACCAAAGAAACACACAAATGTGAGAATTTTCTCCTTAAAAATTACGACAACCACTGTATTATCTTAGTTTAAATTCATTTCAATGTATTCTGGTCCTTTTCTTCATAACAAACACAAAAATCACTAGTAGTGCTGATGTCTCAGTAGCTAGCTAGATAAATTTCCTGTTCCACCTTAAATAGTGCAGCAGTTACATTCTGGTGCCTCACCATTTAAGGTGGAATGGGAAAAATCGAACAAGAAGCTGGTGAATAGCCGACTTCAGGTTCATATCACTGAAGAATTAGGGGTGGGTGATAATAAATAATTGCCCCCTCTTTGAAGGCATATGATGCCCTAAATGTAACTAAAGCCCAGCAGTGAGGAGCTGAACTTTACCCTCCTCTGCTGTCACTGCAGACTGGCAGGGTCGCCTACAGAGCAGCGCTAGTAGCTGTTAATGAAGTGATGCTCTTTTTATTTGAGGGTCCCATTTCAGAGGGAAGATTTCAACCAGTAACTCAGTTCCAAGGGGCAAAGTGACACTCGAAAACAAAGGATAGGGGTAAAAATAAGTAAAGGGCCTGGGTCTCCTGAAAAGAGTGGAAGCTGTAATAAAGGTAAAGTGTGGCCACTTTTAAGTGCTGAAAACATAGATATCATGTCTCACATGAATTCAATGTATCCTAGAAGATCCAGGATGCAGTAAAATATCAGTTCTGATCAGACCAAAGCAGCCACTTTTATTGATGTTTTTAAGTAAATTTGACAAAGCCTTATATAAATTACATAAACAGTCACTGACCTAATAGGCCCAGTGCACCGCTATCATCACTGAATGCTCCATATCGCAATAGAGGCTGACGAGTGTCCGTATCCCCCCCTCCGAGCCGGCTGGTGATGTGTTAGTGTGGGAAAGCCTGTGGAAGAATCAATAAGAGGAATCAGGCTGGTAATTTGTTGCAGTCAATATGAAGAAAAGCTCTAGTAAGAGCTGAAGAGAGGGCGAGAGTGAGTGAATGAATGATTGACAAGCAAATAAATAAATAAGCGAGTAAACAAATCAGCAGTAGTAAACAAAGAATAATAGCATGACTGCGCAGTAGAGGACATGTTTGTTCCGGACGCAGAAGCAGAGGGAGCAGTAGAGGAGGAGTAATGGACTTTAAATGACTGACAGACGACAGTGTGGTCTCACCTAATTGAATGCAGCAGCCCAGCAAGTCCAGAAATAACCTTAATAACTGGATCTTTCCTTTAACTCGTTCACCCCCCCCCCACTCTGTCCCTTACTCACTCCTTCACTCTTTACCTTACTCACCCCTTCACTCTGTCCCTTACTCACTCATTCACTCTGTCCCTTACTCACTCCTTCACTCTTTACCTTACTCACTCCTTCACTCTGTCCCTTACTCACTCATTCACTCTGTCCCTTACTCACTCCTTCACTCTTTACCTTACTCACTCCTTCACTCTGTCCCTTACTCACTCATTCACTGCTTCCCTTACTCATTCACTCTGTCCATTACTCACTCCTTCACCCTTTACCTTAGTCACTCATTCATTCTGTCCCTTACTCACTCCTTCACTCTGTCCATTACTCACTCCTTCACCCTTTACCTTACTCACTCATTCATTCTGTCCCTTACTCACTCCTTTACCCCTTCCCTTACTCACTCCTTCACTCTTTACCTTACTCACTCATTCACTCTTTACCTTACTCACTCCTTCACTCTTTACCTTACTCACTCATTCATTCTGTCCCTTACTCACTCATTCACTCTGTCCCTTACTCACTCCTTTACCCCTTCCCTTACTCACTCATTCACTCTTTACCCTACTCACTCCTTCACCCCTTCCCTTACTCACTCATTCACTCTGTCCCTTACTCACTCCTTCACTCTTTACCTTACCCACTTGTTCACTCTTTACCTTACTCACTCATTCACTCTGTCTTTACTCACTCCTTTATCCCTTCCCTTACTCACTCATTCACCTCTTTCCTTACTCACTCCTTCACTCCTTCTCTTGCTCACTGCGTCATTCATTTCTCTATACTTACTCATTCTCTTTCTCGCTCCTTCACTCCTTACTTTATTCACTCATTTATTCCTTCCCTTACTCATTCCTTAACTCCTTCCCTTACTCAATCACTCCCTTACTCACTCATTTACTCTTTCTCTTACTCAACCCCTCCCTCTTTCCCTTACTCAGTCCTTCACTCCCTTATTCACTTCTCCCCTAAGTAACCTTAGCTAGCCCTCCTCACAGGCTAACTGACAGTACTCTCTAGTTCTGTTACTGCTTGGTCTTCAGACTATCACCCTCCCATAGCCTCCAGTGTCGCTCCAAACGGAGCCATTTAGACAAACCTCCACTTATATTAAATAAGTGCTGCAGATATGGATCCTTCTGAGTTGCCTGGTCAGTGTCAGGTGGGCCCTAAATGCAAAGCTACAACCCCCCCAGCCATAGCAGTAGCTACAATACAGTTAGCTATGCTTATTGGCTTTGGGCCTTTCATACTGTATTTTATTCAGGCCAGAATTAAACAACAGCGCACAAAGTTTCCCCTCCAAGGCACTCTGGATGTGGTGGACTCACTCTTTTAGAGATTTGCATCTGTCGCAGCTTAAAGGACACTCCTTTAAGTTTCTCCTCAGCAGCTACATCCCGACTCCAGTCCCTTGGCAAGTAGTAACTGTGACATCTAGCCTCATGTCACTGAGCTACGTCTGCTTTCCCCCAGTGTCTCTCTACCTTAGCGCAAGAGCTAATTACTATGCTCCCAGCCCAGTTTGCGGCCGTGACACTGCCTCTTTCATAAAACTGCCTGTACTGGCTGTTGGGCTCACCATGGCATGTTTAATTCAGCTCACTGCAAATTATTAGAGCCCTATGGTGGCCACCAGCCTATCCTTTGTGCCTCGGTGTGAATCATTTTTAATGGGCCTTTGCCCAGCTGCACTTGAAATGCAGCATGATGTCAATGTCACAGAGGCAGGAGCTAAACTAAAACTGAAAACTGAAGCCAGACTACCATTACTGACAGCCCTCGAGCCAATAAACAACACCAGAACTACCTTTGCAGAAACGAGAGGGACTAGAAATCAGAGATGGGGGTTTGACTCATGAAACGTCTTGAATAAAACAGTAAATTAGAATCACCAAGGAGTTTTGTTTCTAACCTTACTTGTGGGACGTTTTGCTCTAATCATGTGCAGTCATTACTGCAACGCTGTCTTCCCACAGCTTGCAGCCGCAACAGGTTCAAAGAGCCTTTTGTTATAGAAAAAGCTTCAGTCTGAAGGACGAAACTGAAGCGCTACATGTGGTAAATGCAGTATTTAAAGGAAAGAGGCAAAACAACCTGAAACAGTTGGATAGCAAGCATGTTAGCTAGCGCAATAGTTAATTTAGCTAAGTTGTCAGCGAATAGTTAAGGGTATCTGAGCGTTTTAAGTCGTTTTGCCTTTTTCTTTTAAACACAGCGTTTATTGTATGTAGTGTTTCAGTTCTGTCCCTCAGACTGAAGAGTTGTCTGTAATGAGAGGCTTGTTATTTGAGGCCTAGTCAGGCTGTTAGTTGGGTTTACTTTTAGAAAGCAACGTCTTCAGCTAACAGCAAGACTAAAATTCTTACATCAATCCTTCACTCCCTCCCTTACTCAATCCTTCCTTTACTCACTCTTTCAATTCTTCCCTTACTCACTCCTACACATTCCTTCCTTCACTCGCCGCTTCACTCCTTCCCTTACTCCCTCCTTCAATTCTTCCCTTACTCACTCCTTCCTTTACTCAACCCTTCACTTCTTCCCTTACTCCCTCCTTCCATCCTTCCCATACTTACTCCTACACATTCCTTCCCTTACTCGGGACTTCACTCCTTCCCTAACTCAAGTGTTTCTTTACTCAACCCTTCACTTCTTCCCTTACTCACCCTTTCAATTCTTCCCTTACTTCTGCCTTCAATCTTCTCTTACTCACTCCTTCCTTTATTCAATCCTTCACTTCTTCCCTTACTCGCCCCTTCACTTCTTCCTTTGCTTCCTCCTTCAATTCTTCCCTTACTCAAACCTACACATTCCTTCCCTTGTTCAACTCTTCACTTCTTCCCTTACTCACTCCTTCACTTCTTTCCTTACTTACTCCTTCATATTTATTCCCTTACTTGCCACTTCATTTTCTCTTCCTCACTTCTTCCCTTACTCACCCCTTCAATTCTTCCCTTACTCATTCCCTCCTTTACTCAACCCTTCACTTCTTCCTTTACTCACCCCTTCACTTCTTCCCTTACTCCCTCCTTCAATTATTCTCTTACTCACTCCTTCCTTTACTCACCCCTTCACTTCTTCCCTTACTCCCTCCTTCAATTCCTCTCTTACTCACTCCTTCCTTTACTCAACCCTTCACTTCTTCCCTTACTCGCCCCTTCACTTCTTCCCTTTCTCTCTCCTTCAGTTCTTCCCTCACTCACTCCTACACATTCCTTCCCTTACTTGCCACTTCAATTCTTCCCTTACTCACTCCTTCCTTTACTCAACCCTTCACTTCTTCCCTTACCTGCCACTTCACTCCTTCCCTTACTCAATCTTTCCTTTGCTCAACCGTTCACTTCTTCCCTTACTCACTCCTTGCCTTACTTATGCATTCCCTTTCTCACTTCTTCAGTCCTCACTTTATTCACTCATTTATTCTTTCCCTAACTCCCTCTCTTACCTGCCTCGTTCCTGTTGTTTAGAATGAAGAGTTATTATAATGAAGGGCTATTTATTTGAAACCATGTCAGGCTGTTAGTAGGGTTTTTTATAGAATGCAGCGCCTTCAGCTCATAACAAGACTAAAATTCACAGCTCAAAACTCCAGACTTGTTTCTCACTCACACCTCAGAGTCTCAAGACTTGCACCCACACCCTGAAGACTCGAGACTCTACTCTGACTCGCATGAAGCATCTTATAAACAGCTCTGCTAGAAATCACAGATTGTCACTGGTGTGTAAGGTGATCTCCAGAGTGGGACAGCTAGTCCCTGTTCATGACTCCACTGCCATCCTTTACCGCCTCTACAGTAGAGCCCCCTGAAGTGACATTTAAATAGGACGAAGCTCCCTCTCCGTCTGGCACTGTTGCCTTTTTTACAGCTACAATAGATTCACTTAAATACAGTTCCCTTTAAGGACAGGAATGAGTTTCCATGGGGAGGGGTGGTAATGTAATTATCACCAGAGCAGTGACTGTAGTCCTGTCTGAATCAGCCGTCAGTAACATTTTTATGGACTGTGAAAAGATTGTATCAATCCTCTGTGAATTGATGCTGGTCATCAATCATGTGGTCAGAGAAAGGAGTTTTTACATTGTATAGAGGCACTCAAAGAAGCTTTTCGCTGCTGTCAGAACAAAACCTCGAAAATGCCTGTTGCCTTTTATATTGTGTGTAAATTTCATGATGAATGGGCCAAAAGAAACGGCCCAAAATGACTTGGGAAAAAGTCTGGTTCCATTGACTTACATTAAAAGTACAGTAGGTTTTTCCTTCTCCTGTAAAGTTACCATTTTGGAGATACGAAGTTTTGTTAAGACAACAGCTTTACCTTAATCAAACTAGTGGGTGTTGTTTTACATCAAGTGTATAAATCTGAACATTAAAATTTGTAACACCTGTTTTTTGATTTTGTGGCAATTTTGAAGTTTACCTGCAAGCTTTCTAGCTAATGACACGCTAATGATACACAGCATTCACTAAAAACCACAAGCCAGGCAGATGTTTAGTAAATTTATCATCTTACCCAAATTCCAATAAATGTTATGTCTTGTTTTTCCTGCTTTTCCTGCAGGAAATATTTCTGAGAAGATTTGATATAATAAGGAAGTAGAAAGTCAAAGTAAAATGACTAAAACAATGGAGTTATAAAAATGATTAGAAGCTCCAAAGAAAAGGGGGCTCCAAACAACCACCTGCAAAACCTGGTAGACATCAAAACTACCACCATCAGGTAAACAGCACTTAAATCTTAAAGCTTTGAGAGAGAAAAGATAAAAAGAAAAAAATGTGGACTAGAATGTCAAAACTGGACAACCAAGATGAGTGAGATGAGGAGGTTTGATGGTTTGAGATCTTTGGAAGTAGCAGAAGGCAGAACAGCCAGAAAAGCCTTGGGTTCACTACACGACTTTTAAAGTCTGAACAGGTTATAAAAGACTGGGCGTCTCACACTATCCGACTTTTTTTTGGGTGACTGAAATATTGGGGATCCACACTGAACGATTAGGGATCCCACAATACTCAACTTTTCAGCTGTTGCTGAACCGAACAGAGCTCACTGAACTCTCGCGAACTCATGCCAACTCTTGTGTTCTTCCCTTACTAGGAGACCCAAATAAACAAACGTGGAGCTGCTGCTACTGTTTTCTCTGCTGTTTGCGCTGATGCAGTAAAGAAGCAGCAGGTAAACATGTTTAAGTGGATCATGGATTTAAAATGTGATCAGTGTGGTATTTTTTAGAGTTTTAAATGTATATAAACTCGATTGTGCCTTAAACTTAGCGTGAGAGACTTTTCACCATTTTTCCTTGGTTTGCTTGCTGTATTTTCTTCTTTCGTGCTCTCACTTTTCATTGGCTGTTGCAGGAATCTGTTCAGATTGAGTTGCTGACCAGTTTACACTAGATTTTGCTCAGAGTCAGGTCAAAAAAATCAAACGTGTTGGATAAACTCTGATGAGTCTAAAGGCCAAAAATTTGAGTCTGCACCCCTCACACACGACTTGACTCTCTCTCCAACTGTCGACTCTGACTGCCCAAAAAAATCTGCAGACTAGAGCCGACCAGCACAGACTCAGCCTAAATGAAAACCGGGGCTTAAATCAGGGTAAAAGTCGTGTAGTGTAACCCCAGCTTTAGTTGAACATGGTGGAGGATCAGCACAAGTTTGAGGATGCATAACATTTGCTGACTTGGGCTTCTTATTGAAGGCATCAAGAATGCAAACTTTAATACATCACATCTGGAAAAAGTTTGATTTTGAAGAAATTAGTTGTACAGCAAGATGAGAAGATCAAGATCTATGTCTCAAACAAAGAAGCTGCTGGTGTTCTCAGAGCAATGGACTGACCGCCCCAGAGTCCAGACCTCAACATCACTGAATGTGTTTGGGATTACTTGAATCATGTGAAGCAGAAAGTGCAACCAACTTCTAAGACTGAACTTTGGAAGTGTGGAAAATTATTCCCGAAAAACTGAAAGCAAATATCCAGAAAAGAATGGAAGCTGTAAAAAAATGTGAACATGTATATTATTTTACATTGTTGCAGCTTCTACATAATTTTGTATTAAAAATGTTTCCTGGTGCTGAAAAATGAGTAACGTACTTAATGGCTGCTTTGATGTGAAAGGCTAGTCTCTGACTTCTGCACAATATTGCATGTCTGATTATTAGTATAGAGGCTCTTCTATTGTGAAGACGGCCCACCTCTGTCTGGCGCAATACTGCATAGCTCTAAACAGCCTCAGACTCCCTCTTTGATCATCACACCAGTGCTGTAAAGCACCAGGTGCTATAAAGAAGCCTCCCAGTCCACGTTTATTTCTATAATGTATTATGTGTATTAATCACGTGTAGGTTAGCTATCCCTCGGTGCACACAGTTGGTTCAGTGCCTTTCCTAAGGGCATGTGGTAGCTTCGCTTCTTGCATTCACTTAAAAGTCAGGAGTGGAATTTATACTCGGTGTTACTTTTGTACGAACCACTCTTTGATCTACTGTCACATGAGGGCCTCAAATGGATTTCACTGAAGTCTGCCTTTCCACAGGGGATTACCGCAGCTAAACGTGTGGCACAGCTGGACGTGCTCGCTTCTGAACCTGCTGTGCTTGCAGCAGAGTCCAGATGCCTCTGGCCGCACTATATAGCCAGTCTGGCATTTCTCTTAGTTTGTAAATCAGCGTACTGAGTTTGCTTTCTTCACGGTCAAGCAAGGTGTTCCAACTCAAGGCCTTCTGGAAGTCCTAGATATGCCTGTGAATACGAGTGGCAGCCTAACCAGGTTTCAGGCAGTTGTTAGAAATGAAAATGGAAAACATTAATTCGTCCTCTAAGCTTATCCTCCTGGGTCGCAGGGGGTGCTGGAGCCTATCCCAGTGCTCAATGGGTAGAAGGCAGGAAACACCCTGGACAGGTCGTCAGTCCATCACAGGGCAGGTACACAGACATACACAATCACGCACACACCTAGGGGTAATTTAGTATCTCCAATTATCCTGGCTTCATGTCTTTGGACTGGGGGAGGACGCCATTCTCCATTCCGTTCTTTTCTGGAGACTCACTTTCACTATTCCAAAGAAATCTGCAGGGACAGTATTCCACACCTCCAAAGATCAGTCTTAGAAGTTGGTTGCACTTTCTGTTTCTCACCATCCCAGTAATCCCCAACACATTCAGTGATATTGACCTCTGGACTCTGTGGTGGCCGGTCCATTGTGCTGAGAACACGGCAGCGGATTATTTTACATCTAATTTCTTCAGAAATGTCTCCTGAGAGAGGAATCACTTGTACTTAATGGCTGTTTTGACTGGAATTAAAATAAATGAAGGTCATGGAAGGGCATGGTTATTCAAGTGGGCCGGTACATTTACTCTGCGTGACGCAGCAAATCCTAACAGCCTGTAGGATCACATGTTTCCTGTGAAAGGGAAATACAGCAAAAGGGCAGAGACTTCACATTTCACAGTTTCTTAGAAGATCCATACACCGAAAAGTAATGTTCATGTGGAATGGCGAGGAAAACACAGTTTAACATCTCCTTTAATGCTGATTATCCTAAACAAACTAAAGAACCACCTTAATTGAAGTAAATGTTCAACTATTTTACCCAAACACCACCAATAAAAGGTGCCATCCCAAAAGAAATGTGGACCATTCCTGGATTCTCCATCCTCCGATGAACTCAGCTGCATTGTTTCAGGCTGCTGCGTTCTTCTCCGACAAGGTCGACCAAGTCTGTGGGCTGAAGCTGTCTTGTGCTGAAGCAAACAAAATAAGTAAAGTGGTCAAATTGAGCCATTTCTCTCTGTCTCACTCGCACACCCTCCCCCTCCGCCTCCCCCCAGCAGCAGATGCCTGTGCTGACGTCACTCCAGAGCTGGAGCACGGCCCCCTGGGACTCATAGGCTGTTCTGGGAGGGCTGTTTTCTCCAGCGCAGGCACGCCAGGGCTGCCAGCAAGTCTGCAGCAGGGAGCTAAAGCTCAGGAAACCAGCTCTTTATTAGCCTTATTACCTGTCTCTCTCTCTGTCCCTCTATCCCTCTCTCTCCCTGCCACCTCCCCTTCTCTTCGTCTGTTTAACGCACGGCAATGATCAATGGGCGCAGTGGAAGAATTTGCTAACCTCTGGTCAGCATCTGATATGCTGAACGTCCTGACGAATGAGGTTCTTGTTCGATCCGGACACCTGTAAGAGGAACACGTCTCTTATTTACTCGCCAAATAAATCATGCAACCCCAGGAACGAGAAAAGGGAAACCTGTCAAGTCACAGTTGGGGAAAAAAACAGGCTTGTCCAGACCATTAAAAGCCTTGTTTCATCTCCTCTTTGGTCAGATCTAATCTAGCCGGCCTCATTAGGGCCTAATTGATGTCGATATGCAATTATGTGATCCGGCGCATTGGTTTTCATGCTGAGAGGAAATGCTACTCTCTCTGGCCTTTGATGTGATAGCTGCTCTCCCGATTGAGGCTCTCTACCAGAATGTAGGTACAACGGTCGCTTGCCAGCTCATACCAAGCCTGAGAAATCGAGATAGACATATATACTGTGGGACTCTGGGAGGAAAGAGGGGTTCCTCGCTGCTTGGCATTCCCAAAGGCCTGACCATATGTCCACACACAATCTTCAAAGCGTCCACAGGGAGGACTTTGTGTTTATGACTCAGTGAGCACCAGCGCTGGAGTGCTTTAGTTCAGGACTCGCACTTGAGTTGAAATGTTTGGCCTTGATGGGCTCGTGTCCAGGGTTGGGTGGTAACAGAATACATCTAACAGCGTGATGTACTTCGCAGTAACCTGCTGTAGTAGAGAGTGGAGAGAGATTATTATACAATATATATAGCTACTTTTCCATCATGCTGATGAATTCAAATGTGTGGTCAATAACATTGTGACTGTATGATAATGTCAGGGCCAGTATTAACTTAGACATGTGGCTGCAGTATTGAACATTAGCTGAAGTTAGAATTGAAGTAGATGTTAAAAACTAGCCTGAAATGAGAAAATAAACACATTTAGGTGTAATAAATATATCGTTTGTAAAGATGGACATTTTACCGTTTACTGTTTCATTGTGCCACTGAGGGCGGGGTTACCCAGAATTCTTTGAGGCTTTAGTTTCTCTTAATTACCCCCTAGGAAATTTAAGCTTTTAACCTTTTTGGGTTACATGTTATCTCCATGATAAAGCATCCATTTAGATACATTTAACATGCTTTTGTTATGGTCAACATGACGGTGCTGTGATTAAATTTACCAGTACAGGTAAATGTAATAACACTAAACAGGAGGTGACTTTAAGTTTAGCAGTTTGCAACTGGGCTCTTAATATAAGCAACTTTTATTGTTTTGCTCTAATGTAAGGATATCACATGTTTGATATGCTGACAATGACCACTGGGATAGGCACCAGCTCCCCCTACGACCCAGAAGGATAAGCGGCTTAGATAATGTGTGTGTGTGTGTGTGTGTGTGTGTGATATCCTGACAGCCCAAAAAAGTCACTATATACTGGGACATTATTAATGATATTTCTGTTGATACCGCTAAATGTTCAGGTCATCGATAATGGCTGACTACAACTTTTATTAACCACAACAATAATCATAATTATAATTACGAGAGTGGATAAATCTGTGGTCTCTATGGATTTGTTTCATAATTCTGACAAACTAATCTCCTGCTATGTCAGAATTATTAATGCTATTTTTGTTGATACCGCTAAATTTGCAGGTCATCAATAATGGCTGTCTACAACTACTAATAACAACAACAATAATCATGATGACCATTACGGAGTGGATAAATCTGTGGTCTCTATGGATTTGTTTCATAATTCTGACAAGCTTTATCTACTGCTGTGTCATGAATAAATCTACAAAGACTGATACAAATGTCTCACACAAATGTCTACAATTACTTAGAATCATGTGCAAAGTGGTTTTGGCTTGAGACCGTAAAACTGCACGCAAAACTATGTATTCTTTAGCCATTTTTATCCATTCTTTAATGGATACATTGAAGTATTATTCCATTTAAGTGCACTTGGTGGTCATGTTCTGGGACTTGATGACTTTATCCTCACATGGAAGAGTAAAAACATTGCTGAATACATCAGGAATGCTCCTGAATACATCTGCTCTCTTATATCTAATATATAGCTATAAGCTATAGCCCCAAAATGAGTAGAGGATAGGAGACAGACGAACGACCTCGCTTCATTGAATTAGGTGTATAGTGGCACCTACGGTTTGTCTTGGGCGATGCTTGCGCATGCATGTTTCAACAATGGGTATCAGTCAGTCACTCAGTCAGTCAGTGACTCAGCAAGAGCCTGGCCTGCTAGGCGGTCCAGCAGAAATACTCTGAAATAGGGGCTTCTGAATGGTTCTTGGCTTGGATGTATAGTTATAGGAAAAACTGTTAATTGGTCTGGAACCCTTATTCAGTTCTAGCAGATTTTAGTGCTTTCCTTGCTAATTTGTGAGTTTACTAGGTGTACTGGAATTTGCTGGACACAAGCCCTCCAGGACCAGAATTGAATACTCCTGCTTCAGATCTTCACACATCTCATTTACAAAAATAATTCTTTAAAGCAGCGCTGGTTACCCTGGTGCAGGATTATCCTGGTCCTGCATATTTTGCTGTTTTACTCTGTCTGATGCACCTGATCCAACAAATGAGCTTATTACCAAGACCTGCCTGAACTGAAGTGGATGTGTTAGAGGAGGAAAACACCAAAATGCAAAATGTGCACAACAGGGGGCTTCAGGACCAGGGTTAGAAAATACTACCTTAAGTAACCATCCATTGCAAAGTTCTGTAGGGAGCTGTGGCTGCGGGGGAGTGTTTGAGCATCAGCTGACGCATGGAGAAGTGGTCCTGGTGAACAAGTGGATGATGAGTAATGGCCTGCACCTGCATGTTGTTAACATTACTTAGGTGTGTGGTTCTCTCACAGTAGGCTGCTGAGGATTAGAGACAGGGAAATATCAGCTCAGAGCCACAGGGAAAGCTGAGAAGTTCCTAGAAGCATTTTCTTTTGTGTTTATGGTGGATATTGGGTGAGAATGTTGAGACGTCTGATCCCACTATTAATTCCAAAAAAACAGCTCTGCATCTCCCAGAACCTGCTGATCAAGTCTAGAGTGTTACAGAATCCAAAAGTGGTTCTGCTGTGGCAGGGGTTGGTCCTGAACGGCTGGTGTCCAGCACAGTTTGGTGGTCACCCCGCTCACACACACCTGATTGACTCATCTGTAAGTTGCGAGACTTAGTAGGTGAGTTTGATTAGGGTGCTCACCAAACTGTGCCATGCAACGGCCCTCCAGGACCAGAGTTGGAGGTCTCTGTTTTGTGGTGCTTGCTTTTTTGGCAACTTTTTTTTTAGGTTTTTAGCATTTCCTTTTACCTTCTGTCTATGACTGAAAATGTGTATTTTGTAATGAAATGTATCCTTCAGCAATTCAAATTCAATTGACCATTCTATAAGTTCTAGATGACAGTCCCAGATGAGCTCCAAGCATGGTACACCTCAGGCATCTGCAAACATATTGAGATCTTAGACCAGGGCATTGAATTGAGTCCGTTGGTGTGGTTTAATGAGGTGGAACGCTATAGTCTGCAGTTCTGTTGCCACCTGTCTTGTACCAAGTCATGTAGTGACGTTCAGTGCAGTAACTTTGTCCAGGAATCTCCTTACTGGTTCTGACTGATGGATAATTGTCGTGGTCATCTGCAATCAGTCATCAGATACATTCATGACTTAGTACGCCATGTTGTTTTTGCTGTCTTTCAGCAGTGGTTGATGGATATCACCAATGTCAAACAGAACAGTGGTCCTGAAAAACCCCCTGCTCTACATGTTTAGTGTAATCTTTGCTCTAACACACTTGATTCAACTAATCAGTTAATTAACAAGCCCTTCCTGAGGTGAAGTGGGTGACTAAAAGCAGGGAAAACACTAAATTTGCCTTGAGCAGGCAAATACAAAGGTAGCACTACTGGGCATGCTGCATGAGATACACCCATATTGAATTTGTAGAGCAGGACAAGAGGGCCATGCCATTACAGTCAGAGCCAATTTGGGTGACCAGGTTTGTATGTGTGCAACTCTGCCACATGTTTAGCTGAGGTAATCTGGAGTAAAAACAGGGTCTTCAATGAAACCCACTTGAGACAGGGACTTAGAGAGTGGACCATGCAAGATGTCTAACAGCAAGGGCAATTCTCAAGTGAGTATGGACGGTGAAGGTGCTGTGTGTCCTTAAGGAAGGCAAGTTAGTCCGATGTGGAGCTACCTGGTTGGTTGGAAATCTGAATTCTGGTGTAAAGCAGCCCATTTGACGAGCTGCGCACCAACACATCCAAGGCAGATTTAATAGGGAGAACCACAGGTGGCTGTGGGTTTGCAAATTTATGAAAACCACACCATATCTGTCGCAATTCATCTACACCAATTCACCACTTTCCTGCCTCGACAGTCAGTCCACCACCTGGATCAACAGGCCAGGCAGATGAGGAGCTTGCAATTAGTCAAAGCTCGGAAATGCCCATGTCAAGAAATGGTATACAAGGCAAAGGGAGCCCTCAGCCTTGCACCTGCTGAGTGGTTGATGTAGAAAACCCAAGCCATGTTTTCTGACCACATTAGCAAATGATGGTGCTGTAGTATTTACTGGACATTGGCAAAACTAGAGAAAGAGCACTTGGTTATTTGTTCTGAGGCCAGGATCTGGAGTTTCCATGGATACCATGCTGGTGCCAAACTATACCTCAACCTAAGAGGGATGCAATGGTCATGATCACCTACCTGTACAATGGGATTGACCACAGAGGCACATTGGCAAGGAGAACATCTATGTTTTCTTTTTATTAGGGTCACCATTCACCGACATATCATCATCACCATGATATACTTGTTTGATCTGCTTCAGATGTGAGCTGTGCAACCACATCTGGAACCAACAAAACTACAATGTGCCCAAGGATCCAAGGAGACAACTACTGAAGCTGTAGTTACCATTGAGAAATCTGATGCGGGAAGGAAACCCAAGAATGTCTCAAGCCCATTTAGGGATCAGTCAGGTCAACACAGAGCATCCAAATCCAGGCCTGTGAACTAAAGTTTATGTAAGCGAGCACTTCTCCTAATTTGGCTTATGGTGGAAGCACATACAAGCTGTTTGTCCAGGAGACACTGCTTACTCTCAGAGGACCTAACATGACCTGCAGACCATAGTGTGAAGCACAAGTTTGGGGAGGGGATACAGCTAGGAAGAATTCCTTCCCAGAGACACAGCTGCAGTAAGGTTGACAACCAACTAGCCTACACTTGGCATATATATCTACAATGAGTGATGTCTTGTTTTTTCACAGTATTGAACTTTTATTTTCTTTGACATGGTCAACTTTACTTTCTACCTAGCTCATTAACTAAGTAGCTAAGAACTAGCATAGCTCAGCTTAGTTCCCACAATCTGCAGAAACAGTTTAGTTGGGTAATCCTGTGCTTGCATTTTAGCCTGGAAAAAAAAAGCAACCATTTATAGATTTGGTGTAAAACTGCAACAGTATGTGACCACTGGCAGAATGCAGCCATGTAAAATTTGATCAAAGGAGGGCTTTAGCGGTCAATTTAAGATGGGAAAAAATGCAAGATGTCTGTGTTATAAGTGCGCAAGATGAATTAAGACTAACAATTTCATTGGCATCAGGATTTTATGACCAGTCAGAAACAAGGTGTCTCCATGGATGCTTTCAACTAAGAGGGCCCAGGCCCTCAAGTAGCTATGCCCCTGTGACATCTGGTGAAAGTCCTTTAAACCTTCAACTATGACAATAATTGTGTCATTGTCCACTTAATTATAAACTGCACTGTATCTAACATGTTTGAGTTCAGCGTAACTAAAGTTAGAGTCTATTCAAACTTAAATAAGAACTGTTGGGATTAAGGCTGGAATCAATAGTGCAATCGCCTGAAAGTTAAAGAGGAACTTAACAAGTCATTAACAAAAAACTCCAGCCATTAGACTATTAACAGTAAACTTTTACTAGACTAATCATATAGTGGCACCCTTTCTAAAGGGTGAGGGTGACCAGGCCTGGTTTGATACAGCAGAAGCTGTATGATCTGTTCTCCACTTTTTCCACCCCTTAATCCCTTCACAAATGATCACTCTCCAGGGCCACATTGATTCCTAATGCTCCAAATGAGCTCATCACTTGCTAGAGCTGCTAGAGGAACATAAAACTTCAGCAGTAATTGCAAACTTAGTGAAGGCGCAACACAAATCCAGTTGGCTAATCCCTCTGTAGATAAGACTGACCTTAGCTAAGCCAGATTTAAGGTGTGGGGAGCATTAGTAGGCCATTTTTGTTGACTGTCCTCCAAACTTTATAGCCTGAGCTCTCTGTGCTGGTTCTAAACAATCAATCAGTCAATCAGTTCATTAACAGAACCTTTAAATGGCCAACATCATGCTCAATGAAGGATCCATATTAAAGAAAATATATGAGGGGGTTGGTACCGTTAAAAATGCCAGTCCAGTTACTTTTGGTTTACTGTGCTTGGGATGGCAACCATATGGCACGTGTAGGCTTGACCGTCTGATTTATGGCAAACGAATGGGAGGTGGTGCTGCGATTCATGTGATTTATATGATTCATGTGATGCCCATGTGTGTTAGCGAGAACCAGGGATGTAGCTAGAACCTTTAAAATGAGGTGGCCAGGTAAGACCCAGAAATTTGAATGAGGTGGTGCACTGCTAAGAAAAGAAAAAACAAAAATAGCATTGGTTTTTACTCTGTACATAAGTAAATCTGTCCATCATTTCCTCGTGAATAAAATATTACACGAACTATTGCTGAAAGTAAACTGGAAAGACAAAAAGATTTTATATAGACAGACCATAGAAGTTATTAATTTAAGCTGCATTCACTACAGGTTATACAATCTAGTCTAATGCTTACACCACACTGTGTAAGGCAACATTCCACACATGCCTGTAAAAAGAAATGAGCATAATATGTGATTATATTGACCTTAATATAATTAAATTATGACTCATTTTAATTAAATGATGAATTTAATAATCTGCCTCATAATATAGCTCCCAGAGTGGTGCTAAAGGGACCGAGTGCACTTCACTCGCCTGTTTGCTGAGTAAATTAGCCTGAAATTAGTTAGTGATCAGTAACTACCGATGGCAGATTTTCACCATAAAGCATAAGATGTTTTATTCATAATGGCCAACTGATGATGGCTGACTTTCCATAACTGCGGTGGCCAGAAGAATGGCCAGGCTTCATTCTAGGGTAGGCCTGGCCACCCCGGCCACCCCTTCAATGATTAGACCAAGCAATTTTAATGGGATGGCAAACTGCTAATTCAAAAAAAAGCTGTGAGGTAACATTACGAGGGAATCGTACTCAGCTACGTAACACGCTAACCTACTGTAGAATACTCAGCACTGGATTTGCCTCTAAAGAAATCTAGCCTGCATTATTAAACGCACACAGACTCAGCTGCTAAATGTTTTTAGCTTACATGATAAATGATAGACATTACTGTACGATAGTAAATGTCAGTAGGCACTAATTGTTTTTTAATTTTTGACCTCATCTTACCATCATATAACCTACTTCACATAGTGTAGCTCACAGAGCAGCACTGCTGAAATGTAGTAAGTAAATTATTAGGGTGGTCATAATTCAAAGCAAGATTAACAAAATAACAGTGTTATGAATAGTGGATAAATACGTTTTAAAATACAGGGTGATTCAGAAAGACTCATCCGATTTCGAAGAGCCATATTTTTACAGTCATGAGGCGCCTAGGAACCAATCACAATCCAATTGAAAGAGGGGGTCGTAGAGTTTCTGACTGTCAGTGGAAGACGGCTCCCTTTAGTCTGTGAGGTTCTGCGTTCTCCGCTTCAATAAGAGTGAATCCGTCATAACTGTGCAGTGTGATTTTCGTGGGCAGTGAAGCTCCAACAGCTCAGAGCGTTCGTCGTTGGTTCCACAACACTGGACGATCTCCAAAATCGCACTGAAAGAGCCGTGAGTGCAGCGACACCCGACATGCTCAATTTGACTATGGTGTTGATGTTGTCTGTACAGCTGGAGGAGGTTCATATTGAGCACTTATAAAATTACATAATAAACTTTATGTTCATTTAAACCATTTACAGTTTACTGCACTGTTCTGTAATGATTTAGAAGTAAATAAATCATTTTGAAATTGGATGACTCTTTTTGAATCACCCTGTACAGTTTCACTCTGCAAAAACTGAAAGTGAGTTCATCCTGTTTTCCATTTATGTCATGTGAAAACTGTGGTTCTCTGTACTATTTCTACTCTGCTGAACACTGTGAAAGTCTTCAGTCACAGTAATGTTACAGTAATCCATGTACAGCACAATGTGCAACTAAAATACATTGAGGTAGAGATTTATTTAGGTTCTTTTAAATGTTTTCCTAATGTAGAAAACCAATGGTAACTGCTTTCCTAAGGAAAAGGAGCTAAGGTTTTTAGCAGTGTTCACACGGCTGTGAGATACGCTGATTACTGAGTGTGGTGTCAGATCATAACTGATTGGTAAATGCCCTGAATGCAAATTTTCACCATGAAACTGTTCACACATAGCAGAACTTTTCCATGGTGGTGCTTCATTGATGATGGCTGACTGACTCACTTTGTTTAACTAGGGTGGCCAGAAGGGTGGCCATGCTTCACAGAAGGACAGCACTGGCCACCCTGGGCCACCCCTTGGCTATTCCCCCAGCAGTGTGGAAAGGTCAGCTTGGGAGGTGGTTTGACCAAAGCTTTGAAAATGCTGAGCAGGGATAAGCAGAGCCAGGGTAAAACAACAATTGTCCCGTGTTAAAGTGGAATTCCACCAAAATATCTGTGTAATTCAGTGGTTGAGGTGTAAACAGAGTCATTCAGAGTGGTTTGATGTGGGATGGTTCATTGTAGAGAAACCTACAGACTCTTTACAGTGGCGGTGATAGGAAGCAGGGGTCACCATGTCTACAACACAAATACAGCCATTTTATTTACTATCCAAAGCTAAATTTTCCTCTTTTGAATTCATCGGTTTACACAAAAACAAACACATTTACATATTCAGGCTACAGCAGTTCAGCCCCGCCCATTCATACAGAAGTTATGAGTAGTGTTTCAGCTTAGACTGATTTTTCAGTGAGGCACACTGCAGATGTTATTTACATCAGTCTTAAAAGCATAGTAACAAAAAATACCCTGTTTAATTCTAAGAAATAAAGAGAGACTGAAACATGGTTGGAAAATGAATGTTTTTGGTACATAAACCCACACAGGCATCATAAGTGAACTGCAGAAATAAGATCTTGACAAGAAATCTTCTCGGATTTAGCCAGTATAGCGGATATTTGTCATTATGAGATGGTTATAAGAAGCTTATAAGATTATTGAATATATTTCTTGACATTTTTGACTTGTTGTAAGTCATGTTATCTATGTGGTCTTATTCTACTGGCAGATAATAAATTATGTGCATTGTGTTTTGTGATAGCATAAGACAATTTTATGAGATGAAATGACTTTAAACAAGTAATCTCTAGATTACTTGTTTAAAGTCATATATATATATATACACACACTGATCAGGCATAACATTATGACCACCTCCTTGTTTCTATGCTCATTTTATCAGCTCCACTTACTATATAGGTGCACTTTGTAGTTCTACAGTTACAGACTGTAGTCCATCTGTTTCTCTGATACTTTGTTAGCCCCCTTTAACCCTGTTCTTCAGTGGTCAGGACCCCCATGGACCCCCACAGAGCAGGTACTATTTGGGTGGTTGATCATTCTCAGCACTGCAGTAACACTGACGTGGTGGTGGTGTGTTGCGCTGGTCTGAGTGGATCAGACACAGCAGTGCTGCTGGAGGTTTTAAACACCTCAGTGTCACTGCTGGACTGAGAATAGTCCACCAACCAAAAATATCCAGCCAACAGCGTCCTGTGGGCAGCGTCCTGTGACCACTGATGAAGGTCTAGAGGATGACCAACACAAACTATGCTGACACACATGAGCTGCTGTCTCCTTCACATCTACAAGGTGGACTGACAAGGTAATCGAGTGGACAGTGAGTGGACACAGTGTTTAAAAAAAGTGTCTGATCCACTTGTACCAGCACAACACACACTAACACACCACCACCAGATCAGCGTCACTGCAATGCTGAGAATGACCCACGACCCAAATAATACCTGCTCTGTGAGGGTCCTGTGGGGGTCTTGACCACTGAAGAACAGGGTAACAAAGTACAAAGAAACAGATGGACTACAGTCTGTAACTGTAGAACTACAAAGTGCTCCTATATGGTCAGTGGAGCTGATAACATGGACAATGAGTTGTGGTTTAAATGTTATGACTGATCAGTATGCATGTAAAGTGATTTGAAGGGAAGGATAAGGATAAATGTTGGTGCACATGTGAAATGGATTTCACTGCATGCTGCCTGAAGGGTGAGTGAAGCTGATTAGCAATTGAAAGCAATGCATTGTGACACTGATCTGCAGCGAAGCAGGAGAGAAAGCAGAACGTGCTTGGATGATCCATCGCTCTCATATGAAATGCGCTGGATCAGTGTAACCTAGTTAAAGCTCAGAGTTTTGTTAAGATGTCTTGATGGTGCACTTCATTTCTTGCAGTTGTCATAAACATTATTCATGGCACCATGACGTGTAGCTGGATTCAGCAGTTTTGGCAGCTGCAGTAGCTGTGGCTTCACTCTGAACACTGAGGATGTGGATTAGTTGAGCCTAATCTGATGTTTTTAGGACATTTGGCTGAGGCCCACGTGTACAGTTGTATGCATAAATTTAATGACATATAAGTAGGTTTACACATCCTCAACAGAGAACAAAATTATCTTTTTTTTGTGAATTTTAATGCACATATTTTGTTTTTCGCTGAGTTTAACACGCTGACAAAAAGACATGAAGTATAAAATGTGCCGTAACTTTTGCACAGGCCATATTTTATGATTTAATTTTTCCCAATATCTTAAATTCAGCCAATCAACAGTAACTGTGCATTACAATGATTAGAAAATCAACAAAGTGTCATTTGACTGGGGTGCCAAAACTTTTGCACACCTTTTGCATGCAACTGCACATATTTTGGAACCTGAGGTCCAAAAGTCTGAAAAGATTTGGGATTCATTTAAATCTGGAAATAAACCTTTCCAAAATGTTTCAGAGGCTGAAGCTGGTTTCCTATTCGGCTCCTTTCTCGAATTTTCCTGTTCCACCTTAAACCGGTGCAGCAATTAAGTTAACAAGAAGCTAGGAAGCCGATGTGGGCTTAACATACACCCAACTTTATCTTGACAACACTTGATTGAAAGGTTCTTTCGGAAACCAAAAGTTGTTCTTCTGTGACATCGCTCCAGAGAACCCTTTTTTGAAGAGTGTATAGAAGCAGTCTGTGGCCTTTAGTCCGTTTGACCACAGCTGTGTGACAGTGCGGCTCTCCTCTCTGGCATTGATTGGTCTGATCTGACCAAATTTCCCCGAGGCCCTGCACCTTACCGCGACCCTGTTACCTAGCAACAAACTGATGTGCTGCGAGACAAACATCTGGAAAGAGAGGGTGCAGTGGAGAAATACTGTAGGGGAAAAATAAGTGAGGGCTCAATAAAATTCTTAACTATGAATTAGTTGGCATTTCTGAGGGTGGCTTACCTGAGGTCACTAAGCAGCTTTCAAGCTAGAACCACAAAACCTCGCAGGATTGTAGAATCAAAGCCTAAACACCTTACTTACCACCTTGGCAACCACAGAAAAAGACGAGTAACACCTTAGCAACAACCTCGGATAGCAGATCAATGGCCTAGCAACACCTTATCAACCAGCATGGATATAATAGCAATAGCATAGCAACACTTTACCAACCCCCTTGGCTACTATGACAACAGCCTAGCAACACCTTAGCAACCACCTTGGCAACCACAGAAAAGACTAGCAACACCTTAGCAACCACCTGTGATAGCATAGCAGTGGCCTAACAACACCTTAGCAACCACCTGGAAAAACACTTTACCAGCCACCTAATAACCACCAATCAATACCCTAACAATAAGCTGAAGTACCATAGCAACCTTGTATCAACACCACAGCACTTACCTGGAACCTGATTATACCTCTGTTTTTATCTTTGCTCTGCCCACAATTTCATAGCTATCGTTGCTAAATCCCATTCAAACTGCTGAGAAACTCAACTATGTAACCACTGCATTAATAATTTCAAATGATATCTATTCTATATATGTGTGAAACTCACTCTGTTAGGTGATATTTGTGTAATCACACTGTGTTAGCATGGTGGATAATTCTATGTTGTCGTTGTTTCCAGCATGGCTAGTTTTGATTAGCTACAACAACAAAATACCATCAACATTATTTAGTGAATATGAATTCCAACCTGAATTCATTAGATTGGAATTTGAATGGCCATTTGAGTCATAATTCCCACCCGAAAAGTCCAAGAGTTCTGAGTTGCAGCTCTGTGATGTCACTCCAACACTTCAGTGGTGGACGAAGTACACAAACCATGTACTTGAGTTAAAGTAGAGATACCCAAGGTTAAATATTACTCCAGTAAAAGTAGAAGTTCCTCCCTTTAGACCTCCACTGGAGTGAAAGTACAAAAGTATTTGCCTTCAAATGTACTTAAGTATCAAAAGTGAAAGTACTAAAAGATTAATTATGACTTTAATGTCCTGTTATCATTTTTGAAACAAGACTCGCTTCTTTAACTCATTTTAGGTGAAAATACTCCAGTGTCTCTCTTGGTAAACCAGTCTTTTAATAGAATGTCATTAATTAGTGACGCTGATGTTTATTAAAATTATCATCAGCACAAAACACTGAAGGTAAACAGTTTCCATCAGGTAGAACTGAGTGGCTCTGAAAGAACTTCTTACAAACAAGCAAAGTTTCTGTTTAAGATTTATTTGCAACTTAGTTACAAGTTTAAGTTTAATAAAAACTTTAAACTCAGATTCACAAATGAGTTTCCTTTACTAAACTGCATCTGTAGGTCTCTGTTCATAAACATAAACTAGACAAAACACATTTACTATAAAATGAAATATTGTTTGTATAAATTCAGAAAAAAGTCAGTCACAACTGCATATGTGTACATATTTCTATATTGTGGTCTATTTACACAAAGTTTGGTTAGAGTCAGGAGTTTCTTCCATGATTTATGTTGGAATAGACTCTCCCAAACTTTTATGCCGTTGAACCGTGTGCTGCACTGGGTCGGTATGTCCAACAGGTCAAGACAAGCTCAAAACAAAGTGGGCGCTGTGCCCTGATTGGTGTTTTTGCTTCGCGCTTCTTTTGTTTTGACATGTTACGTTTTTATACACACACAAACCAAAAGGAACGACAGATTTCTCATAATGTAGTGGAGTAAAAAGTGAGATATTAGACTTTGAAATGTAGTGGAGTGAAAGCAAAAAGTCACCCAAAATAGAAATAATAGAAAAGTATGGATACACAAAAAAAACACGTAAGTACAGCAACGAATTACATTTACTTCGTTACTGTCCACTACTGAACACCATAGGACAATTTGTAATAATGTGTTTTTAGCTTTTTAGGCAGCCTTTTTAGCGTATTTTTACAGTATGATATCACTAAATACAGAGGAATACTTAGATAACTGCAAGGTTAAATCATCCTGTGTAAGATTTTAATCAATCTGTGTGCTTTCATGTGTTTTTCAGCTCTGTGTTAACTGTGAAGTGCCACAGCCTACATCCACTTTTAAAATAAATGAAGCACTAACCAAACAACTCTTTAACTCAGGCGTAAAAGCTTTTTAAGAGCTTTTATACGCCCACAGCAGCCAAATGAGAGCTAGATTAAAGTGAGCATCCATTTTTTTTCCTGACATTAAACAGTTGAAGTTGACGCTTTGAGGTGGGGAGTAGGAAGCTCAGAGTTTCAAAAAAGTATGAGTTCCAGTCGTCAGAAAAGAAGCATATTTACTCACCAAGCACTTTATCTGGTAATGATCGCATCAATCAGAATGAGGAAAAAATGATTGTTGGTGCCAGACAGGCTGGTTTGAGTGCTTCTATATCTGCTGAATTGCTGAGATTCTCACACACAGCATCTCTAGAGTGAGTCAGAATGATGCAACAAAGAAGAAGCATCCAGTGAGTGGCAGTTCTGCGGACAGGAAAGTCTTGTTGATGAGAGAGGTCAGCGGAGAATGGCCAGACTTGTTCGAGCTGACAGAAAGTCTACAGTAAATCAGATAACCACTCTGTACAACTGTGGTTAGCAGAAAAGCATCTCAGAAGGCACAACACATTGAACCTTGTGGTGGATGGGCTACAACAGCAGGAGACTATGTCGGCTTCCACTTCTGTCAGTCAAGAACTGAAAGCTGAAGCTGCAGTTGGCACAGGCTCACCAAAACTGGACAGTTGAAGACTGGAAAAATGTTGCCTGGTCGGATGAATCTCAATTTCTGCAGAGGCACACAGGTGGTTGGGTCAGAGTTTGGCCCAACAGCATGAATCCATGGACCCATCCTGCCAGGCTGGTGAAGGTGGTGTAATGGGGTGGGGAATGTTTTCTTGGCACACTTTGGACACGTTAATACTGATCTATCATTGCTTGAATGCCAGAGACTTTTTGAGTATTGTTGTTGACCATCTTCTAAGTAGCCACAACCATGGCTACTTCCAGCATGATAATGCACCATGTTACAGAACAAAAATCGTCTTAGTTCAATGGTGTTCCCAATCACCAGATCTGAATCTAGTAAAACACCTTTGGAACGTGGTAGAGCGGGAGATTCACAGCATGGAAGTGCACCTGGAAAATCTGCAGGAATTTCATGATGCAATCATGTCAACATGGACCAGAATCTCAAAGGAATGTTTCCAACATGTTGTTGAATCCATTCCACAGTGAGAGTCCCTGCTCAGTATTACTACAGTGTTCCTAATAAAGAGTTCAGTGAGTGTACAGTCATATGCAAATTACATGTTACATTTTAAGCAATGCATTTGTTACCATAAACAACACATGATGCACTACATTAATATGGGTTAGCTAATATTAACTAAACAAGTATAAGAGCAATAATTTAAGTAAGAGTTACTGTAGTAATTGTTTTACATAATAACGTAGCATTATATGTTTTTAATGTTAACAAATGCATTAGTTACTGTTGGTCAACACTTAATGTGAAAACTACATTAACTGATGAACTGATTTTAGCTATTAGATATTAGTTAACTTGTATCAGTGTAGTATCTTGCGTTGTTCATGTTAACAAATGCATCACTCAATATTAGTTAGTAAACACTTATTTTAAAATGTAACCAAATATGTTAACACATCCTCTACAAAGAAAAAACTTAAAATAAAATATAAAATGTGCAATGATTTTTGCACAGGTCACATTTTGAAATTTTTCCCCCAGTATGTTAAATTCAGCAAATGAACTGTGTGAAACTTATTTTCACTTGGAAAATCAACACAACATGTCATGTGACCAGGGGTGCCAAAACTTTTGCATACAACTGTATCATAACACACTTCCCTCAGACTGTGTTGTCGTGATGCTCTTAGCAGTGACGGGTTATGATTACAAAGTGGTGGAAAACATTTTTTGGCTGACTTTCAAGATGGACTGTGGCTGCCAAAATATGGAAGCCCACTCCTGCCAAGTAATAGAATAAAAAAACACACATTTTTTGTTCTCATTCTTCATTTCTGGTAGCAGGATGAGATTTTGAGACACTATGTCACAAAAATGAGATAAAATTTCAAGAAAGTAAGTAATGAGACATTATTTCAAGATACTATAACAATAAGTCATTATTACAAGATACTATGTCAATATTTTGAGATAATAAGTCATTCTAATAAGTTCAATATTCATTCAGTATAATAAGTCAATACTGTGAGAAAATGTCATTATTTCAAGATAATAAGTCAATATTTGGTTAAGATGAGTCGTTATTTCAAGATAAGTCAATATTGTGAGGAACTGTCATTATTTTGATATAGTAAGTCAATATTTAGTTAAAATAAGTCATTATTTTAAGATAATAAGTCAATATTGGGAGAAAATGTCATCAGTTTGATATAGTAAATCAATATTTTGAGAAAATGAGTCACCATTTCAAGATACTAAGTCAGTATTTTGAGAAAATAAGTCATTATTTTTAGATTTTGACATACTGGTACAAGAACAGAGAAGGAGGGAAAATCTTAGGGCGTACATCTTTACTTGTTGGGCATCTATAGCCTAAAAGTATAGATTGCAGACGGTATGAAATGAAAATGAACGGTCTTATGTGTGTATTGATCCTGGTGTGATGATCTGGAAACCTAAGGACAGGCAGGCACAGTATGTTACAGTTGAGAGAGGGAGAGCGAGTGTGTGGTGTGTTTGATATTATGTTATTGGTATATTAGATTATGCTGCTGTATATTAGCTAATTATGTCTAATATATATCCAGAGCAGCTGGCATGAAGACACATCTCCAGTGAGTAGGTCCGAATTGCTTATTTTTTCCCAATTCATGAATCCAAAAAAATTATGTGTGTATATATATATATATATATATATATATATATATATATATATATATATATATGGGTTTTGGATTCCACTGCTAGTGGCTAAAAGCTTCCATTCTTTGTTAGCTACATTAGCCTTGTGGCTTAAAACAAAAGAGGCTTTAGTTTTAGTGATCAAACATGTCTTGGTTTATTGACCATATGTGGCACTCGGATTTTGGCCTGAATCATCTCTTTGAGTTCACAACATATCAGAGCAGGATGCTAAGTGTTTAACTGTAAAACACCATGATGCTAATGCTGATTCTAATGGTTAACTAGGGCGAGTTGTAGTGGAAACACTTCCCCTGCTGTTCATATTAAGGGTAGCATTTTGTGCTGTACCCAGCTGGAGGTCCTGCCTGTTTGTTCATGTTTTCTCCTGAAGTTATATGACATCACTGCTGATGACGGTTTTGAATGTTTGCTATTAGTGAAGGCAATTTTTCGGGGGCCAAACTGCTGATCTTCCTGTTGTCGGGCGCTGATGAGGATGGCTTTGTTGCTTTGAGGGTAGTAATTTTATTTTTTGACTGTCACGGGGTAAAATTACTAAGCGGCGGGCGACGCTTTTTTTGGCTGACTTTCAAAATGTACCGTGGCTGCCAAAATACAGAAGCTCATTTCTGCCAAATAAAGGAGTGTTTTGTTTGTGTTTTTGTGCTACTTCTCTGTCCCTAGTAGCAGCAAAGCATGTCAAAATATTCACTGAGTATCTCATAATAACTACTTATTTTTCCTGAGATTTAGAGACACTATATAGAAAAGATGTAGAGTTGCTACATTTCAAGTAATTATTTTAACACAATAAGTCATTATTTATGAGATATTAAGTCCATATTCTGAGAAGAAAAGTCATTATTATGAGATACTAAGTCAATATTTTGAGAAAACGTCATTATTGTGAGATACTGAGTTAATATTCTGAGAAAATAAGTTATTATTATGAGATACTAAGTCAATATTTTGGGAAATAGGTCATTATTATGAGATACTAAGTCAATATTATGAGAAAATAAGTCATTATTCTGACATAGCAAGTCGATGTTTTGAGAAATGAAGAATGAATACTAAGTCAATATATTGAGACAATAAGTCATTATAATGAGATACTAAGTCAATATTTTGACAAAATAAGTCGAAAATAAGTCATTATAATGAGATACTAAGTCAATATTTTGACAAAATAAGTCGAAAATAAGTCATTATTATGAGATACTAAGTCAATATTTTGACAAAATAAGTCGAAAATAAGTTATTATTATGAGAAAATGTCATTATTATGAGATGCTAAGTCTATATTTTGAGAAAATGAGTCAAAAATAAGTCTTTTGTAAAATGCAGCGCCAGTGTTGTGTTTTTGATGAAAGTGTTTCCTGCGTTCGCAGCTCGTTTTTTATTTGCAGGTTGTTGGGTCTTCTCAGTCACAGTAGAAATATCGGCCTGTTGACAATCACATATTTGGGCTGAAAATTGGCTGATACCGATACACAGCTGATCAATCGTTCCATCTCTACACTGTTGGAAATGAAGGTTCTGTTCAGGTACACTTTTCGTTCATCGAGGTACAAACAATGTAAATGTTCTCTCAAAGGTCCAACAGTGGCTTTAAGGTCTGATTGTGAACCTTAAATAAGTTTTTCCAGGTGAAAAGTTCGTATTTGTACCTTTTCATAACCGAATGTTTTAAACAGAACAGTAAAATAAAAGCCTGGAGACGAGACGGGGTGTGTGGAGTCAGTACAGCTTAGAACATATCATTTCAGTGGATTATGGTTCAGTTATGTTCCCTGACTAAAGGTACTGAGATGGACCCTTGAGGATCCCACTCCAGTGGCAAGAGGGGTCCTGCCCCAGTGACAGTTTAGTACCTTTTTTTCTGAGAGTACTCAGAGCAGAATGCTAATGCTTTCCCGCAGGCTAACACGGAAAGGCAGAAATGTAGAGATGGAGTGATGGAGTGATGCAGCACAGCTCTGTCGCTCCGTGATGCTAATTTTTCTTTCCAGACACGACTCAATCCAGAAATTACATGTGCACAAAGCATGATAAAGACGCAGTCTCCTCATTACGGGCGTGAAATGTTTTCCTGAGGATCATGATTACGTTTAAAAAGATGTTTATCATGCATGAGATTAAGATAATCATATGGATGAAGACTTGTATGGAAACAGCACATCTACCTCCTGTCAGATCTTATAAAGAACTGCAGGGGGGAAATGCAGGGCGATGAGGATAAGCTTGTACATGTTGAGCACAGTGATAGAGACGTGTCTGCCTGTCACTCCTCATTGCCTCCTCTCCATGTCAGCGCACAGAAGTGATGCGGAGAGCGAAGCGTTCTCCACCTTAGCGTTCTGTTTTGATTAGCGCCCAGCTAAGAATCTGTCTTCAGCTAAATTTCTGCCGTTTAAAAGACAGTGAGGTACAGTCCTACTTATATTTCTGTACTGTCCGAGTCATCACTGAGTCCAAGACAGTAGTGGACAGGGCCTCGTCCCTGAAACAGCTCCCTCTAAAACATGCCTTTGCCTCCCAGCGACCATTTTAGCCTCTTATTCTACAGCAAACTGTGGTTTGCAACCTCATATCTGACTCAGTACACTCTTCAAAATGAGAGTTCTTCGAGGGTTCTTTGGTGAACAACTCAAAGAACCATTTGCATGCTTATGCTTAGGTTCTTCAGAATGTGCTATATATAGAACCTTTTTTAAATGGTCCTATATAGCACCAAAAAGGTTCTGCTATTGTTACAATGTCAAGCTTGGCACAACAGAAAAACCCTTTTTGATGTTATATAGAACTCTTTTCAAATGTTCTATATAGAACCATATACAACACATTCTGCATCAGTCTAAAGAACCATGTCACCATGCAGTGAACCATTTAAGCATGCAAATAGTTCTTTGGGTGTTCATGGTTCTTATACAGAACCACAGTTCTAAAACATGCCTTTGTCTTCTAAAGGTTCTTCAGACTGATGGAGAATGTGCTGTATATAGAACCTTTTTGAAAATGGTTCTACATAGCACCAAAAAAAAGGTTCTTCTACTGTTGTGATGTCAAGCTTGGCACAATAGAAGAACCCTTTTTGATGTTATGTAGAACTCTTTTCAAATATTCTATATAGAACCATATACAACACATTCTGCATCAGTCTAAAGAACCATGTCACCATGCAAAGAATCATTTAAGCATGCAAATGGTTCTTTGAGTGGTTGTGGTTCTATATAGAACCACTGTCTTTACTAAAGAGCCCTAGAAGAACCATTTTTTCAAGAGTGCAGGGAAATTGTTCTGTGCTTATCAAGATTTGAAATCTTAGATCTGAAAATATGAGATTAATTTTCTTGCTTTAAAAGTTATTTACTAGTTTCTGCCGTTTAAAAGACAGTGAGGTACGTTCCTACTTATATTTCTGTACTGTCCGAGTCATCACTGAGTCAAAGACAGTAGTGGACAGGGCCTCGTCCCTGAAACAGCTTCCTCTAAAACATGCCTTTGCCTCCCAGCGACCATTTTAGCCTCTTATTCTACAGCAAACTGTGGTTTGCAACCTCATATATGATTCAGTACACTCTTCAAAATGAGAGTTCTTCGAGGGTTCTTTGGTGAACAACTCAAAGAACCATTTGCATGCTTAAAGGTTCTTCAGATTGATGGAGAATGTGCTATATATAGAACCTTTTTTAAATGGTCCTATTTAGCACTAAAAAGGTTCTGCTATTGTTACAATGTCAAGCTTGGCACAACAGAAAAACCCTTTTTGATGTTATATAGAACTCTTTTCAAATGTTCTATATAGAACCATATACAACACATTCTGCATCAGTCTAAAGAACCATGTCACCATGCAGTGAACCATTTAAGCATGCAAATGGTTCTTTGAGTGGTTGTGGTTCTATATAGAACCACTGTCTTTACTAAAGAGCCCTAGAAGAACCATTTTTTCAAGAGTGCAGGGAAATTGTTCTGTGCTTATCAAGATTTGAAATCTTAGATCTGGAAATATATGATTAATTATCTTGCTTTAAAAGTTATTTACTAGTTTCTGTCTTTGAACTCATGGTGTATTAAAGCAATAAGCCACAAGGGGCTGTGTGCTCGAATTTTATCACGGGTTAAGGCTGTTCTTAGGCACGACACGAAGGACAGTAGAAGTGTACATTGCGGTCATTATATGAACATTTTAACTTTTTGTTGTAAGTCAGTGTATATATAATAACACAGCACTGTTTAATGCAAAAACCTTCGCTTTATAAGCACGTTTTGGTCACCAAATTACCACTGCGAGTCTTAAATAGTGCCAACCCAGTGGCACCCCTCCTCCCACACTAGAGCTGAATCTCAAATGTCTCCCTGCTCCCTACATAGTGCACTATGTAGGAATTTAAATACTGGATCCTGCAGCCCAACAGTGCTTAATATCACTAACAAGTAGTCATTTGGGATTCAGACACATCCACACTTAATTAATGCTGCACTGTTTGGCTGGAGAAGCAGAATTTTCAAAACTTTCATAGCTAGAACACTATTTAGGGAGTACAGAGCCACTTGGGATTCAGTCTGGGTTTGACGCGACTTCTGACTCAAACATGAACATTTGAAGCGTGTGAGACATTCAAATGACATTTTTAATCTTTTATTCTGCTGTTTTACAGTTAATCATACCGTAAGTACTTCAGTTCAAGCCTGTGATATTAATGATGGAGTTGTTTAGGCTGTTGGCTATCTTTTGACCTGTTAGCTAGCTGACCAGCCTGGTTCTAGTTAAGAACATAAGTTGCCAGCCCCTCAGTTTAAGCAGAAAATGGGTTCTTACTTATTCCATTAACAGCGCAAGGACTTTCCATGAGGTGGCGCAGTAACACAGAGTTCAGTTGTTGTGAGGTCATAGGTGTGCGTATATACAAAGGCTTTGAACGTGGCTCAGCCAATCAGATTTTAAGACCAGAACTATCTATTTTGTCTGAAATTGATCTTGAATGTCTTTTCTGCCTCAATTTGTCAGGAAATCTTAAAATTTAGTTATTTACTAGTGAAACAAGCTCCATTAGATGGAGTAGTAATTGGTACTGTTCTCTTTCACCGAAAAACTTTTTCAAGATTCAGCGACACAAACTCAAATTCATTTGTTTGATTTAAGAATCACACATAAGGCATTTTTTGAAAAAAATGTTTTTATTCAAAGGCGATGGCCCAACATGCTTCACCGACCAGGAAATGAAAGGCCACTTTGATTTTCACTGCTCAAACTTAGGTGACCCCAGCTTCTTAGAAATTCAGCATCACTGTTTGCAGTCTTGCGGTCATTTGTTGCCATGCACTTGTGCCTGACTTTGCTCACTAGGACATCCAGTTTTTCTTCATTTTCAGTGTTTTTTCATTCCCTGTTATCAGGTTCAGTTTTATTTTATTCAGAAATAATTTTCTCTCTGATGTTCAAACAGAACATCCTAGTATTTGGATCATTCTACCAAAATTTTTCAAAGCCAGAGTTGAAAAAATACAATTCAGATGTTTAACTGATTTGGACTTTAGACTCTGTACCTTAATTATGTTTATTTTATTAAAACAAATGATTGAACATTCCATTTTGTCACAACCAGAACAATCTTAACACTATCGAAACTTTACGAAATGTTTCAGTAGTGATTGTTTCGGTTGTGACAATTTTAGCTCATTTTGAGCAGAACTCAAAAACGCAGCCAGTATATGACCATCAAACACAGCTTTGAACAGCTGTACACATAAAATCATCATATTTTTCATTAAAACACAAAAAGTTGACTTACTAGCAGAACATATGTGCTACAGCAATGACAGTTCTTAATGTTCCACACTGATTTTCAGAATTTGGGACACATTTACTTCAAAACAATGGGATCTAACTGCTCACCATGTGGTCATGAGGGACAGGGATGCAGCCACACTTCCTGCTCTAAAATGCAGGGGCGTGGCTAAAATAAGGCTCCACCCAAATAGTAAAACTCTGTGTTTCGGTAGTGATATGAAAACGTGGGACAGCACTTTTTTTTTAAAAAAGGTTTTTTAAATTAAAAATTGAACTAAAGGTAAATCTAAATCTTCTAAAATTTAACTTTAAATGAAATAAAAAAAAATGTGTATAATTTTCACAAATTGAATTTTAGGTTTAGTTAGGGTTTGGGACAGACACCTCCCAATAGAAAGTACCCTATTAATGATAATTTTGTATAATTTTAGCTTATTACTGTCTCAGTTAATGCGTTTGGTTTAAATAGATCATAATCTTAATGCCTGTAAATATCGTAACACTTTACTGTAGAGTGCTGTTCATAAGGCTACATGACACCTCCATAAGGTTGTCATTGCAACTGACATAACCCTACATAACTGTTCATAAATGCTTATTACAACAGGCGTCATCTGTCATAAAGGCTACTTTAGCTGACTTTGATCAAAATTGGCCAATGTAACCTTTATAGCGAATGACGCTTATTGGAACAAGCATTTATAAATGTCAGTTGTCATGACAAGCTTATGTAGGTGTCATGTTGCCTTATGAACATCACCCTACAGTAAAGTCTTACCTAAATATCTAAGGTCTGAATACTAAATCATTTATTTTATTGTGGGACTGCAGCTTGAACTAATCCAGCTGAGTGGTCCATATAGGCTCAAGTATGAAATGCAAAAATACCTGATTTTTCAATGACAGAGCAACTGACTTTAGTCTGAAACCCAGATGCACTTTATACTGCAGCTTCCAAGGACACAGCAGTGGAGTTTAAGAGCCCGTGTGACTCATTCGGGCCTAAAGTCATGCGAAACTCTAAACCACTGTTAAGCTAATGACGAAGGCTAACGTCCTCAGGCTTCTCAGCAGCGCTGCTTGTTTATGTTTGGGAATTATTTGTGATGTTTAGCCTTAATGTGTGTTTTTTGGGCTGCTTTTCGTTCGGCAATTGAAATTTCGTGCCCATCTGTTCCGCTGTGCCTAAACATGATGCTTTTCGCACCGAAACGAAATGCTTGCCGCCATCGCTAATCAGAAAGGGGAAAGGCACTCATTAGCCTCTCCTCTGAGCCAACCAAGCGCTCCCTTAATGGCAGGGATGCGTTTACCAGCCCATTTATATGCAAATCGGAGCAATCCCTCAAGGGACAAGCCCCTCCCCTCTTTCAGCCAGATCTTCCCCCAGCGTTGCTCAATTACCGACGCTCCCGATCCGAATCCTCAATCGATAGAAAAGCGCACCTTTCCCCTTTGTGAGCAGGACCCGGAAGACTGGGCTTTGCCTGTTAAGTAGGAACTTTATCAATGGGGCTGCAGAATGGTGCCAGGTGGCTTAGAGGTCGTTCTAGTTAATGGACCTAAGATCAAACATCGTGACGGACAATGGACTTAATCAGTTTGTAATCAGTGAAGCACAAAGGATACAATTTAATTCATTACAAGCGTAGCCGGCTTGTACAGAGGTGTGTATAATTAAAATGCGGGAAATGAACGTGTTGGCAAAGTCACATTAGCGGTCACCTCTTGTGCTCTGGGAAAACCCTGATTCTTTCCAACCCATAGAGCAAAAAAAATCAAATGCAAGCACAATTTGCTAAATGTTTATCGTCTCATGACAGCAGAAGCACTTTGGCGCTTCCTCAGCATGCAGGTGTGCAGACAAACACATCTGTGCTGTTGTGAGACCATGAAACATTTAGCAAATTATGCTAGTGATGTGCTTTTTTGTGCTTGCTATGTTGTATTTTTTTTAATTCAGCACTTTAAAAGCTTTACAAGTTGGGGGGCTTGTTTGTTATTATCATTCTCTCGAACATATGTACACTAATTTCTAGGGTCTTTATCATGGAAAACCAAGTTTTCTTCACCTTAAAAAAAGTTTGATGTGGAATGTAAACATTGTTAGTGTTTCAAAAACTCCCTAGTCCATACAGTCCGTTTACAGAAAGTAAAAACAGGCCCTTTCAACCCTTGTGTGGAGTTCAGGTCTGTGGGACCCATTTTAAATATTTACCAAAAGAAAAAATTATGTGATTTATTATTATTTCAACCTCAGATTCTTGGCCTTTGCTCATTTTCTGTGAAGAACATATAAAATAACCCATTTTCAGTGTCTTCACTCTGTTCACCCCCCACACATTTATATTACACATGTGGTGTTGGGTGAACCTGCGGGGAGTAAAAGTGTAGAGGTGCTGTGTCCTTCACTCTGTTCTCCTCCTACATGGCCTGCTGTTAGTGTGTGTGTGTCTGTGTGTCTGTGTGTGTGTGTGTGTGTGTGTGTGTGTGTGTGTGTATGTGTGTGTGAGGGTGGACAACATGGACAGGCTGCTGATTGGCTACAGCTGCTAAAGGAGAACCCTACGCTGGACACATACGCTATGTGATATTTTAAACATCTGGTATTTTTACATAAATTGTTACGGCTGTATTGATTTAAAAAAAATAATAATGTGGTGGGTCCAGCAGACCACTGAGTAACACACACATCAACACCACACAAGGGTTAAATTCACTGTTTTTGACGTCATGAAAACCAACTTCTGTTCAGCCTGCAGCAGTTTAGCTGCGCCCATTCATGCAGACGTTATAAGGTGTGCTTCAGCCTGGCCTATTAAATAAGACACGATACAGAGCAATCAGAGTGGAGGACATTTACATATGTCAGTCTTAAAACCAGTCTGTTTAGGTTGGAAACAGATAGAAGGGTTGGAAAATTGTTATGCAAAAATGAATTATGATTGCTTTTGGTAAATAAACCTCAACAAACACCATAAATGGACCTCAGGGGTGGGGGATGGGGATATGGAGCCCTTAAAGGTGACAAATATTACACTTTTTATTTTAATATTGTTCCCTGTGCTTTCTGAAAGACAACTGTGAACAGTGTAAAACAAATCAAACCATAATTCAGTTCTGGTATGATGTTCTCACTGTCAGAACACAATCTCCATTTTTGTTATGTAGGATGGAGCAGTGCCTCCAGGGCAATGGAGGAGTTAAGTGCCTTGCCCAAGGGCACAACCAGGTATACCTATCAATCCTGGGATTTGAACCCACAACCTTCCAGTTGTTGGCTCACTTCACCAACCACTATGTTGAAATATTTTTTTACTTGCATGATTTGAAAAGGCCAGAGGCTGTTTACACCAGTGGTGTGGGCATAAATAAATCACTGGGCCTATGACAAAAAGTGGGCAGGCCAACTTGGTAGATATAATTTCCAAATACTCTAATGTCTCTTAATGTCATCACATTAGGCTGTAGCTTATGGCTGACAGCAGTGCAGTCATCACCCTACTTATTCCAAGGCTGCCGCCTTATGGACATACAAAACGAACGCAATCAACCAGAAGGCCTGAATCATATAAACACAACCAACACTGCAACATCCTTCACTATAAAGCATGTGTCCATTCACCACAGGCTCATTTGCTTAATGAAGATGACCTAAGTTGAAAACAGACAGCTGACCTGTACAAAGATGAGGACAACACAAACAGCAAACTTAAAAACGTAATCATCCTAGGCTAAAGCATACTGCCACAGCAGAGGACCCAAAGGAGATGACATGACTGAGATAAAATCAGACAGCTGAGATGTGCAAAAACAAGGAAAAACAATACCGCAGGCTTAAAAACCTGAACCTAATGATGGTGGGCAAAAGCATACAGCCACAGTGGGCTTTAAAAAATTAATTTTGTTAAAATGTTTAGTTTAAACATCCATTTATGTCTTACCTGTGGTGATTTGTTAGATGTTTGCTTTGACATTTCCACAAAGCCCATTTCAGCCTTTGTAGTAAAAGAATAAAGTACGTATCAAATTTGCAAGAAAATGACAATGACGGCTCCTTTGTTTTTGGCTTTGTATGGGGAAAAAATGACACTCTATGGCCCTTGTGTCAAATACAAGGTCCGCCGGCCAGATCAGGCCCGCCACACAATCCTATCCGGCCTGCAAAAGCATTTGAATTTTCTGTTAATATTAGCCTGTTTCACAGGGTGCTGCACTACAGTCCCCAGCATGCACTGCAACATAATGCGCTCAGACTCTTCTACCCCAACAACAATCTACGGGACAGCGGTTACATCTCAATTCTACACAATTCTGAGCAAATCCCAAGTCATATCACCAAAATGCATTTGAGCTTCAGTTCAACCAACATAAACACTTAATGTCAGCTCAGCAGCTCAGAAATTGAGCCCACGTCTTAATGAACTTGCAGCAAAGAAAGGATGCCAGGTGCCTAGTTCAAGCAAATAGGTAGGTTTTAAAGGCCGAGCACCTGGGAACATTTAAATTTTGAATTTTTCAAGTGTCTGTATGTTACTGTTAAAGTTTTTTGCATATTTTAAATAATCAATGGCCAGTTTGGGTTATGTCACAACATGAATTAATTTTTGAATATAACCCTTTTACTGGTTGAGTTTGCCCTGCTCTCTGGGATGGAATCTCACCTTTAAGGTACATTTTTAACTCCAATTGGAGCTTTGAATTCAAACACTAGCTGACCCCAAACTGAAGGCTTGAGGCAATGGCAGATAGCAACAGTTGCTAAGCTGTGATTGAAGGGCTGAGGAAAAGCAGGTGGACCTTTTTCAGAGAGCGTAATGATTTGATTGGCCAAAATAATCATGAATAAAAATAAGTTTTCTTTCCCCATTTGATTGGTTATGCCTGTGATCCATCTGGGTGCTCTTTTTAAAGCAGGAGTTCTCATCCCTGGTCCTGGAGACTCTCCCTCATTTTTTCTAGTTATAGCACATGCTCTTCAACTCGGGATGGGATTCTTAATGGACTAATTATTCGAATGCTGGAACAGGGGGTTCTCCAGGACCGGGGCTGAGAGCCATTGCTATATATTAAACATTTTCTCCAGAAATGGACAGTTCTACACACACCACACACCCACTCCCAGGCAAACTCTGAGCCGGGAGCACTACAGGACGGATGCTTTGTGTCACAGATGCTCCATGTGTCCACCGTGTGGTCAGGGCTCTGATGAGTCAGCCTGCCGGCTGTGCAATGGCAACACTAATTCTGTTGTGACAGAGAAAAGAGACGTCCGGCCATGCCTTTTTCCCACTGGGATGCCAGTCGAGACACATTGAAACCTTCAGATTCTTCCCTCCGCCTTGTCAGCAGCTGTCATCACCAGCTCTGAGTGCGTGGACTCTACAAAAACACCAGCATCAGCACAGCAGTGCTGTGAGAAAGGTCACTCAGTTGTACAGTCTTTCAGAAAGGGTTCGTAAGACTTTAGTTCAGCACCAGCAGACTGCGATGGACAGTGCTTGCGAGACACCTATGTATAAATCAATGGACAGCAAACTAACAAAAGCAGCAGGACAGTGGAGTTACAGTTCCCCTTCAGAGCTTCCACTGTAACAAGGATCCAATGGCTGAATGAACTCAAAGGAGTTGAGCCATCAACTGTATATATGTAGTTATGTTATGACTGAAGTTTGGGGAGAGGAACATGCCTGAAACCCCCTCCTTCTTCCAATCTAACACCCTATAAATTCACATCCTCAGCTTCTGTTCCCATGACGAAGCGTTTGCAACCCCCACCGCCACCCCATCTCCTCCCTGTTCCTCAGTCCAGCATCAGTCCTACTACAGCTGTGAGGGAGGTCTGGCCTTCTAGCTACAGGCAGAGGCTGCCTAGAACTCAGGCCCAAGTTCTCAGAGCCCTCCCCACTCCCTCAATCAATCTTCCCTCATACTACCACCGCCATGTTGAAGGCATGGTCTGAACTCACTGGTCTGATATATTTGATATATACTCTCATTCGTTAAAACCAGCAGCCACAATTGGAAACTGTGTTCACCCTATGGAAATCACGTGATTTTCACGTTCGGGTTCATATACCTGCTTATTTTGTCCACTCACAAAGCTAATAAGCCCCCTGTGGACTATTGACTCTGGACTAGTCATAGTTTTGGACTCGTCTTGGACTCACCGAAGGTGGTCTTGACTCCAGTCCTATTTGAAACCTTGATAAACCTTCCACAAAGTCCAGTGCTGTTTACAAAAGATTTCTTCCTCATTTATGAGGTGCTGCATGCAAGACCGACCTTAGATACATGGTCCATGGTACTTCTTAACCAATTACAACGGGGATATGAAGAACGTGTCCTAGCTTTATGGACTGCGCTGGAAAAATGATATACTGGCAAGTGACATCTTAAATCTCATTAATACATTTTATGTTTCTCTTAATGAGAATATTATGAGGTTATTCAAGAAACATAATGAGATTTCAGGAAATTAGATGGATCATTTTCCTTTTTTGAGGAATCTTCCAATAGAACAAGACACCTTCTGTAGATAGAATGACTACAAATGTGTAAAAAACTCTAGAAATGAGAAATAACAACCTCAAAATGAGAAATATTAGATATATCAGCTAAATTTACAAGGACCTCACTTGTCAAGATACCATTTTTTCTCAGTGTGAAGTCAGCTTGTTCTTAGCAATATCATGCTTTGCTCAATGGCATTACTTCAAAAGGTTCATATAGAAAAAAAGCAACTTTTCAATATTTTGGAAGATTTTGATGTTGCAGCAGACGCTGCTATAGGAAGTCTCGTTGCTGTAATCACAGGCCAGCTCTGTGAAGCAGGAGCCGTTGAACGAATGGACTCCTACAGAGAACACTTTTCTTCAGTTTCACTTTAATCTCAGAGGTGCCAACCAACAGCATGATCTGCGAGTGATTCGACGGAAAGTCGCTGAAGGTGAGAATGCTGGCGGCCCCTTGTTTTTTTTGTACCATGTTTATGAAAGGATGCATTAGACTCTGTGATGAGATGAAGGTGATGAGAGCAGAATGAAGTCCTTTCAGAGCTTCTGGACATATTCATCGGCTCTCCGGCTCAATCTTTGAGAGGCCGCAGCCGTTTAGGATGAAAAGAAGGCATCATGATGGAGACACGGATCCCTTCTTTTCAGAGTCTTCAGCATCAGTCTGAAATGCATGTGTACTTTTTCAAAGGTTTTATTATCTTCTCTTCTCCTCCTTCATCTCACAGTGCCTCATTCAGCGTTTTTCCCCTTCATTCTCGCTCTTTGCTGTGCCTTTTCTCTCCGGTCTCCTCAGGCTCACAATTTTAGGGCCAGTATTCTACATTTGTTCTCATATTTTCTTGTATTTTTGCCCTGAAATACATTGGGCCTAATTCACCAAACACCCTTAAGAAGACATTTCGGTAACACTTTCTATGAATGTCACATTTGTAAGCATCAATAAACACATTTATAACATGTTATAATGTATTCATAAGGCCTTATAAACATGGTTATAAATATTTTTTAAAAACAATTACACTGAATTACACTTTATAGCCATGTTTATTATACATTATGAATTGTTAATATAATGCATTATAAATAGTGTTAATAACATGTTATAATGTCAGTGCCAAAGAAGTCAGTCCCAGCTTGGAGAGCATAAAGACAAATACCAAGCTAACGGTGGTGAACATTACCTTTCCCACATTGGGTAAAACACTGATGCAGCACTAGTTTAAACTCTGACAGTTGAAGCCTGTAATGTGCTTTACTGTTTTAGTGTTTCAGTAAATCCTTCAGTAAATACTTCAACTTGTAGCCTCACTCTTAACACTGGAGGAGGCTTTAGTACAGTACGCTTCACTTTACTTAGAGCGGACAAATACAACTTATGAGCTCTTATAATTTGTTATGATCAGTACTTATATTGTATTATGTTAACAATTCATAATGCATAATGAACATGGCTATAATATGTAATGCATTTTTATAAATATTTATAGCCATGTTTATAATGCCTTATGAATGCATTATAACATGTTATGAATGTGTTCATAGATGCTTACAAAGGTGACATTCATAGAAAGTGTTACCGAAATTTCTTCTTAAAACCCACTTTTCACGAAGACTCTGACATTCACCAACGTTTTTTCTTATTCAGGATTTGTTCTTAGGTAAGAACAGAATCCACACACACTCAAGAGCACAAAGGTGAGAACAGTTCTGCGTCTGTTTAAGAACACGTCACGAATCTGACGTAGGCTTTTTCTTAGAACCTTTCTCAAGAACACATTTAAGAACAAACCTAGGAAGATATTGGACAATGAGGCTCAATGTTACTAAATTGTTACTGTTTCTTTAAGACTGATGTATGTAAATGAGCTCTGTTCTGATTGGCTGCGTTCCAAAAGCTAATATTGTTTAAAGTAAAACTTTTAGTCTAATGTTCAAAGAACGTTTTATTGATGTTTAGCATTTCAAATATTACTCCTATACGTTTACGTGTTAATATTCTAAGACATAACGTTTTAATTGCAACTTTTGGAGGATGTTTTGGGTCCACAGATTATGTAGCATGATGATGTTTTTAGAGAACGTTCCCAGAAGAAGGAAAAAGGCTTCTTGCTGAAAACATTAATAGAACATGTGTAATATTCTGAGAATGTTGTTAGAACTAAAAACGTCTAGCTGGAATTGTTTCTAAAGGTCCTTTTTCAGTACGGATGGACTACATGGACTAGAGAGTGGACAGTGTGGTTGATTTACTGATTTTACACACAAAAAAAAGTAATCTCCATTTGATATTCAATCATATCGTCACTGTCAGTCTCCAAAAAGTAACTTTACAGGAGAGGGCAAAAACACTCTGACCTTACAATGTAAGTCAATGTAAAGAGATTTTATTCCAAGTGATTTTAGAGCATTTCCATTGGTCCATGCATCATGAAGTTTTTACACAACGTGAAGGACAGCTGGTGTGCTGAAATGATGCAGAAAACTAAAAAACATGGAAATACATGGTTTTCTTTGGACAGTGACAACATGGTCCCTTCTTTGTTTCACCTGTGTCTTGTTCGTTTCTCTCTGCAACTCCTCCTTTCTTTCCACCTGCAACCATCAGTGAGTGAACGTTTCATCTGGGAACTTTCAGAACAGGCACTTTTTCACCTTCTGGGTGGTGGTGGTGGTGGTGGGGGTGGTGTTGGGCTGCTTGGAGAAAAGCTTGATCCAAAAACAGTGAGCGCATGTAGGCAGTGAGATCGATACTAAGCGGACAAGCAAAAGTAGCTGGAGGCTCCATGGATCCAAGGTCAAGTGGTGTGTTTTTTTTGTTTTTACCAGCTGGTTGAAAGGGTTTAGGCAAAATATAGGCCTCTTTGCTATGACATCATTGAAGGACATCGCCTTAAACCATCTCATGTTCAAGGATTCATTAGCGTGACCTCACACGTCTGGGGCCTCGGCTGTTAAACTACAGAATGCAATGGGACAGAAATAGGTTAGTAGTTTAGAGTTATGTAAAAGAGAAAGGCACCCACATCTGCAGTGAATTTACTGTTACATCCTGTTGAAACTAAACTTGAGTTTAGATGATGAAGCACCCCAGTGGTTATGTGGTCTCAAGCACAGTATAATTAGGGTCCAAGCACTTAACTTAGTGCTGGAACCCTGATTGTTTTTGATAGGATTTTTCTTATTATTATTCTGATTCTTGAATGGAAACTTGAATGGTGTGTCCATGAAGGAAGTTTATATTATCCTGGGAAGTTTCAAAAGACTCATGTTCTGAACACTCAAATCTAGTATATTTCACTTATTCTTATTTTAACTTATAGACATGAAATTGGACTCAGGTAATGCTTTGCAGTGAGCTTTGCAACTTTGCAACTCAAGTTCTTTAAAAAATTGCAGCAAAGTTCACATTTGTTATTTGTTTAAAAACAGCTTTTTTCAAACTAGTCCTAGAATTTTAGGCCAGTTATTTCAAAATTGGTCTTGAAATAATCTGTGGCTTCTGTAGGAAAATAATTCTGGTTAGCAATGTTGCTAACTAGGGTCTAATCGTATCAATCAATTGCTGTGGCCTTTGCATTTCTGATTAAAACTCAAAAATAGTTAATCTGATCATTTCAAAATGTAATACACTTACATAGGTTGTTCTTTAGGGACTGCTATAGCACAATGGGTATTACATGTTTTAAATATCTTATTACCACTAATTTTTTGTTCAAATGGATAAGTAATTGTGTCTTGTTATTCAGATTTTTAAGCTGAATTTAGCACTTTACAGTTACAATTTTTGCCACAATTTGGACAATTTATAAATTATTTCAATTATATGTTAAAAGCTGCTTAGTATACCAAGGTCACCCCTAAGGTAAACCCCTCATCAGCACTCATGACAAGTGGAGCTATCTTTTGAAAGTCTGACAGTTTTCACTTATCTTGCGTTTGGAAATAGACCCCATGCTTTCCCCAAAGGCCTGATTGTGCTGATTCCATATATTTGCAGCCATATTTACCTGTTATTTTTGTAAAGCTGAATGATTGGCAGCCTCTGTTTGGATTCGCAAAGATAAGCACGGAAAACCTCACCAATATCACGTTAACACAGTTAATCAATATTCATTACTCTTTTTTCCAGCTGTCATGGTGCGTATGTGTGTTAGCGCATGTCTCAAACAATCCTGACTCTTTAAGGCATTGACCCAACGGTTCAATACCTGAGCCCTCTTTCAAAAAATCCCCTTATTTGAAGAGAAGCAGTAACCTTAGCAACGACGTGCTGGAGTAATTAAGAAAATCAAATCCGTTCGCGTTAAATTTCCGCGGCCTTAATTGAAGAACAACGGCTCTATCCTGAGTGACTGGCCTTTGTAAAGGCCTCTGATTGCGAGCGACGGTGCTGATTGTTGCCGTGGAAGCCACGGAAGAAGGACGGGCGCACAAAGGCGGCCCGTCTCGCAACCCGACAATTACATTTTAGTAATCGTATTCGGGCCGGGAGTTGATTTATGACCACAGGAGGCCGCGAGGATGTCCTTGCAGAAACGTTAGAAAGCTCTCCTTCTGCTCTTTTTAACGTACAGTCTCTTCATGGGGGGAGGGGAGTGTGGTGCTTTTCTGTTCTGAATATTCAATGTTTCATCGTTTGTGTGGGTGGGCATGTAGGAGAGACTGGGGCACAACCTAGGACCCTTTGTTTTTGGTTCATTTTGGAAGTATTTAAGCCAAATTAGTCATGTTCTTATATAAGCAACCTACACTGTTAAAAATGTAGAGTTCTTTGCACAAGACCATACTCTCTTAGCAGAAAGGGTTCTTTTTAGTACCAAAAAAAGTTCTTTGTCTTGTAACGAATAGTGGAACCCTTTTCAAAAGTGCCTAGTTATAGTTGCTGAGCTATGATTGGTCAATCAGTGTTTAGGTTTGGGTTTTGTCCAAGGTTAGGGGCAGCCTGAGCAATGTCTGACACATTCCCTAGCCCAGGGGTCGACATCATGCGACTCTTTTACTGCCCTGTTGTGGCTCCATAGCTGAATTAGATTTGTAGGTAAAAATAGTTTGAAGACTAATGGACTTCTTTGCATTTATAATCACTCCAGCTGGTTTCCTGATACGTTCAATCTACGAGAAACTGACAAACGCAAAAAAGTCGCGAGCCTAAAGTCAGCTTCTCATTCTCCAGCTTCTTGTTTGAATTTTCCCGTTTCACCTTAAATGGTGCGGCAGTTAGGCCTACAGGCACCATTTAAGGTGGAACAGGAAAACTTGAACAAGAAGCTGGCGAATGAGAAGCGACTTCAGCCTCGTAAAAAATCAAACATTGAGAGACATTTTACAAAAAACTATTCCACTTTTGAGGAAAAGTTTCCTGCCGGAGATGCGAGAAAAGCGGCTACAGCTGAGCTAAAGCTTAAAGCAGAGCAAAGTCAGTCTGTGTTTTCATTTATGTTTAGATTTTTGTTGAAAGGACAAAATGGTTCTTCTTAACATTTGAGTTGCCGACCCCTGAACTAGCCAATCCGTGCGCTCACAGAACTCATCTTAAGCTGGAAGTATGTTTTAAATAAAGACAATGTAAAACATCTTTTTGGCCAAAATAATGTCTTCTTGGCCAAAACGACGTGGTGGTTTGAAGTCGTATGATGTGGTGCGGTGCTGCCTGCTGAACAGAACTCCTAATCACTGTGTCATTTGATCTGAGACCTCCCCCAAATGTGATTTGTCCTTGTCACTGTGTTGTTTGTTGTGAGACCTCCCCCTGACTGTGATTGGTCCTAATCACTACATTGCTTGTTCTAAGACCTCTCCTTGAATATGATTGGCCTTAGTCACTGCAGTGTTTGTTCTGAGACCTCCCCCCCCCCCGACTGTGTTTGGTCTTATTCACCACATCATTGATTCTGAGACTCAACCCTGGCTGTTATTGGTTCTAATCACCATGTAATTTGTTCTGAGACTTCCCCCTGATTGTGATTGGTCCTAATTACTGTGTCACTTGTTCTAAGACCTCCCTTTGAATATGATTGGTCCTAACCACTGCAATGTTTATTATAAGACCTTCCACTGGACTTTGATTGGTCCTAATTACTGCGTCACTTGGTTTAAGACCCTCGTTTGACTATGATTGGTCCTAGTCACTGCAGCGTTGGTTCTGAGACCTCCCCCAGACTTTGATTGGTCCTAGTTACCACATCATCTGATGTTTCTTCACCAAAAAATTAGAAGACACTTATCACAACCGCTCCATGTTTGAAGAGGTTTCGAACAAAACGGCCGAATGCGACCAGAGGAGAGTGATGCTGCAGCGTCAGAGAACAGTTTAAAGAATATGAGGACACGAACCAAAGTGGCCGTGGCTGAATAACGTACCCTTTTTACAGCAAACTCGAACACATTCTGGGTGATGAGTCCCAGCTGTCAACCACTGGAATTTTATAATCGCTCCTGTCATGCTGGTGAAGACAAAACTGAAAGCTCCGGGAGCGAATGGCGTTCGCTGGGCATCATGATCGTTCACCTCTGGACAAGCCACGTGAAGCACTGTTCTTTTGTGCATGCGGGTTGGTTTAGGAGCTGATCTGTTCAGACTGATGTCACATACAGATCACATTTAAAAGATAACGTGAACAGCCAAACCAAAAAATCAGATTTAGTGAGAAAATCAGATTTGGGCCACTTTTACCTGCTGTGTAAACGTAACCTTAGTTGTTTGCTCTGAGACTGTAATTCAACCTAATCATTGCGTTGTCTGTTCTGAGACCTCCCCCCGATTATGATTGGTCCAACTGTGGTGGTCGTTTAATTTTGATTTCTTCTTTCATCATTTGAAGTAAACCACCAGTTTTAGATAGCTTGGTAACAAGATGTACCCTTTGATCAGGTTCCTCTTAGGTACAATTTGGCACATATTGCCGGCTTCCCTCAAGTATCACTCAAGGCAGCTGCCTAGTTCTATATTGTCGGCCCTGGTGCTCCCCTATATATATGTTTTCAAAAATGCCCTTATTGGTATGTTCTTCCACATCTGTGTACGCTTCAACATGAAACAGCTCGCGTTTGGCTTCCTCTGCCAATAGGTACTCTGTCATGCTCCGACAGGAAAACACAATTACACACATTAAGCGTGGATGACATGGATTTCCAGGGCATCTGGGAATAGCTGACAGCTGTGATCATCCTATGTGACAGCGGCCTCTGAACTGTCTGCGTGTGCATGTGTATGTATGTGCGTGTATCCGAGCATGACTATGGCAGGTGCTGCTGGGCTGGTATGTTTACTCTTGCCTGCTGACGCTTAACCCCAGCTGATTATGATTATCATGTAAGGCTGTAGATGCAGATAGAGTTGTACAGGCCTTTTGTCCTCCAGGCAAAACAAAGCATGTACACCCACCCCTCCGCCAATGCTAGTCTTCAGTATATGAGTATACATTTGGCTTTTAAAGGGCCCATATCATGGCAAAACACATTTGAAACAACAGCTTAATGATATTCATCCATGCAGCCCATATATGAAAACTAAGCTGCAAAAACAGCCTGTTTTCAATTCACACTTACATATATTCGTCCAATCAGTCTACAGCAGTTTAGGCCTGCCCATTCTTGCCCTTTGGGCAGATCTGAGGAGTGCATAAGTAGACCTTGGATGAAAAGTGCTGGATATGTGCCCTTTAAAGGCATGCCTGATCTGAAAAGCTAACACTGCTGACATCTAAATCTAGCAGAAGCCACGAGATCCTAATGAGAACATGCTAATTGGCCCCATTACCTTCCACTTTGATTGTAATTTTAGCATTAATGAGAAAAGTAAACCTTCAGAGTCTATAATTGCCTTTACCTCCTATTTTAGAACCACAGACAAACAGAGAAGGCTGGTCTCTAGCCGTCTAATTCTTGTTTGGATCTTCGCAATGCCCATCCGCAATTCCCTAATTTCATTTTGCTCTGGGAACACCTGATGTGCTCGAGCTCCCTAATCCGTGTCTGCAGGTTCGGGCGGGGAGATTAGCATGCTTTCCCCTGCCGCGTCGTCTTGGCAGCCACGTTATCTTGGATGCTATTTGCCCCACGGGAGTGATGAAGAGGATTATTTTGCTTTTGCCTAGCCCCCAGATCCTTTCAACAAGGGGATTTCTTCTGTAATACATCCACCAAGCAGCAGTGGGGGGGAAAAGCTCCCATTCAGCTACTTTACTACCAGTGCCTCACAATCCCTAGTCATAAGAATAAAGCAGCTATAAGGCATTTAACCTCACTGTGAATCGGCCTTATTATTTTCTCAATACCAAGCCCCAGTTCCACTCCACATTTACAGCATTATACCTTCTCTAAATCTCTGACTGAGCTCATGAGGGGCTTGATGATTACCTGACGACTTGAATTAGGTGTGTTAGAGCACAAAAATAAGCAGTTTTGTAGGCTTCCCAGGAGAACCACTTAGTTCTTAGCCCTTTTTATACACTATTGTTGCTTAATGTGGCTTATAAAGGAGTATGAAAGTTACGCTGATCTCTTGAGGAATCTCAAAGAATATTGTGGAAAGGAGTTAATGATGTACACTAATGCCCAGAAGTTGGTAGACACCAGGATTTCTTCTAAAATCAAGGGTGTTAATAGGGAGCTGCAGTAACAACCTTTATTCTTCCGGAAAGGCTTTGCACCAGATGTTGGAACATTGCTGTGGTACCGATGTTCTAACCTTACTTTACCCATCATTGCTCACTAGCAGCTCAACATAGATTCTCAGCGTTTCACATACAGACAGCCAAATGTCCTAGATAACCCTTTAGAACATACATTGATACACGTCTGCCTGCCATTTAATACATATGTCATTCAAATGATACACTCACTTAGTACTTTATAAGGAACGCTATACTAATGCTGGGCCTCCTTTTGCTCTCAAAACAGCCTCAGTTCTTCAGCTCTGGTCCATGTTGACATGATTGCATCAAACAATTCCAGATTTTTTTAGGTGCATTTTCATGCTGCGAATCTCCGGTTCTACAACGTCCCAAAGGTGTTCTATTGAATTCAGATCTGGTGACTGTGAAGGCCACTGAAGAACACTGAGCTCATTGTCATGTTCATGAAACCAATTTGAGACGAATTTTACTTGTGACATTATCGTGCTGGAAGTAGTTATCAGAAAGTGGGTAAATTGTGGTCATGTGCATCATTTCATGGCCACAATTTATCCATTCAAGCGCTGATTGATTGGTATTAACGAGCCCAAAGTGTGCCAAGAAAACATTCCCCACACCATTACACCACCTCCACCAGCCTAGACCATTGACACAATGCAGGTTGGGGTCATGGATTCACGCTGTTGGCACAAACTTCCAGTAGGTCTGTGTGCCCCAGCAGAAATCAAGATTCATCAGACCAGGCTACATTTTTCCATCTTCAACTGTCCAGTTTTGGTGAGACTGTGCCCACTGCAGCCTCAGCTTTGTGTTCTTGGCTGACAGAAGTGGAGCCCAACGTGATCTTTTGCTGTTGTAGCCCATCCACCTCAAGGTTCATAGTGTTGTGTATTCTGAGATGGTTTTCATCAACTGCACCATCGAACATCATGGGCACAAAAAAAGTGAGTAAAAGTTATGCCATGTTTGGTGGGGCTAATTGGTATTCCTTGCTAACGTTCTGGTGTTTTCTCAACTAGATAAAGCACAAGAGATACAAATAGACTGCTTAACGCAATTGCCAGTCACTGTCAATTGTAATTCATGATCAATTCTTAGCACTCAAAAATGATCAAGAGAAACTGCAGCTACTACATGCTTCACCTATCTGTCTACATGTGACAGAATGACGAGAGCAAACTTTGGTAATAGGAGAGCTGAAGGTTTTTCCTATTTATCTTCGCTATCCAAAGATTTCTCCTTTTCTGGCTGAGCTCTTCGTCTCTTCCCTCACAATGTTGGACAGCTGGGATGCTCACAAAAGCTTACATCATTTTGTTTTTTGTTGCTGTTGTCACTGCAACCATGAACCACAGAGCACACCATGGCTTTAGTTTATCTGTCAGGATGCTTTATTAACTAACAGTGTACAAACAGTGGCTCTATCAGCACCGCTGTCAACAAGCATGACGTCAATCCAATACTATCTATACCGATGTCTAAAAGATGGCCCTGTCACCCTGTAACCAGACCCCCCATCTAAAATAAAATTCTGCCTACTTTACTGCTCCAGGGTGTCCCATTCTATTGGTCAGTGCTTTTTCTATGGAGATTAAACAATCTGCATATGCAGCTGATCACGTGTCAACACCAGCACTGAGGGCACCTTAAAGTAGTCTAATTAATCAATTAGAAGGAGTGTCTAGATACTTTTGGACACAGTGCACCTCACAAAAGTGATACATGCAAAATTGAGTTTAAAATCACAGAGTACATGAGGCTGGACAAGGGTTAGCCTTATCTGCGTTTGACAGAGGCAGAGGCATCTTATCTTAAAAACCTATTTGGAGATAAAGGATAGGAAGTCAATTCCAATAAACAGGAGCATGCAGGAGGGTCTAAGCCCTGACATTCACAGCAATGAACACCCAAAAGAAAACAATGCACTGCATGCAGCATCTGTGGAACCGCGCTTACTACACACTGCAGAAAATGGCATCTTGTCAACTGAATCTTGATCTTAAATCTAGTCGAAATATCTAATATTTCCCATTTTGAGATGGTTGTGCACTTATTGTAAGATTACTTATCTTATTTCTAGGCATTTTTTACCTGTATTAAGTAATTTTAATTAAATAAAATAAGCTCACTATACTGGCAGATAATTTTGCTTGTTTCATTGTGTTTATTGTTTTCTGAGGCTGTATCTACTGAAGCAGCATCAAAACTAACACTGACACTGTTCATGATCAGGCTCAGATAGGGTAGAGCCTAAATCAATACTCAAGTAAACGTATTGATACTTGCATAAAGCAATAAAGTAAAAGTATCTTCCCCAAAACATGAGTAGAAATACAAAAGAAGCAGGATAAAAATCTACTTAAGTACTGAGTACTGCAGTGGAACTTCTTGCTATATCCAGCATTTATCATAGGAACTGAAGACTGTGCGACTCTGTTCTTTTTTTTGTGATTCTTTTGGTCTAAAGCTCCAAATCAGAGATGGAACAAATTACAAAGCCGTACAAATATTGCCACCATTAAAACAAACTGAAATTTAACAAAAAGGTAAAAAGGTACCCCAGTAAAAATATCCTTTACTTACTAATATACTGAAAATACTCAGGAGAGTAAAAATCCACAAATAATTAACCGAAGCACAGGTACTTGAGTAAATGTAACTAGTTACTACCCACCTCTGAATAGGTTTATAAAGACACGTCATTAGCATTACAAGAAAGGCAATTTTAGTCAGTGGCCTAATTGCATTATGTCACTTAGCCAGCCAATTTTTTTTTTTTTAACAATTTGTTTTGCCCCACCACTTTTGGAGGTGTGGCGCCACCCCTGACATCCTGTCTTGCCCTGTCTTTGTCTTTCTCTGTTTCAGCCTTTTGCTCCATGTGCTTTTGTTTATGTCAGCCATGTGCTTTTGTTGTTGTTTTGGTCTTTGTCCCCTCCCTGGTTCTGCCTTCTTGTTATCTGTCTCACCTGTGTGTTGTCTGTAGCCCCTCTCTCTCATTAGTCCCTAGTGTTTCTGTTCTGTGTGTACTTATACCCCTGCTTGTGTGCTTCGTGCTTGCTTGGTGTTTTGTTCTCTCAGGCCCTGTGTTGGATATCTCTCCTTTTTTTCTGATTTTCTTCATGTCCCTCTGGCTTTGGTTTTCTTTATGTTTCAGTATTTGTTCAGTAGTGTTCGGTCTTTGTTTTCGCCACCTTTGTGGACATCGTTTTGTCATGGATGTTTAATAAAACCACAGACTTGCACTTGCATCCTGCCTCTTCATCTCTCCATTCATTACACTGGGCTGAAACACTTTTTATAACTTCAGCCTGAATGAGAGGGGCTAAACTACTGTAGGCTCAGTAGGTGGTGTTACATCACAAAACAGTTTTCAAACGGACACCTTAAATGGACACCAACTTAGGGGGAGTGAACAGTGCATTTGGAAACTTTAACAGTATTTACTTATTACTTTAACCTCATTTATTTAAAAAGAAGCAAGAATAAATGTGATTTTCCTCAGTAAGGGCCCTTTAAGACGCACACTCCTATACTGTCTATTTTAAGGCCTAGCGGTCTATAGCTGCGCTGACTGACTGCTTCTGCTCTTTATCTGTCTCTTTTTTTATGTTCATCGCTCTCCTCGTGCTTCCTCTGCTGAGATACAGTGAGAGAGAAAAGGAGAGCATCACGCTACTGACTCCACGGCATAAAGCCTGGCCGAGGGGAACGGAGGCTGATGATGTAAGCGCTTATGCAATCCCCATGCGCGAGATATACACGCACACACACACACACACACACACACACACACACACACACACACACACACCCTGCGAGGACGATGCTGCTGCTTAGCACTAAACCCTGGAACACCAGTGACTTTTATGGACAGAGAGCTGGTCTACAGCCCAGCCACGCCCTGAGAGAGAGAGAGAGAGAGAGAGAGAGAGAGAGAGAGAGAGAGAGAGAGAAGGGGGTTGGCATGGAGAATGGGGAAAGGCGAGAGAGGAATGGTAGAGAACAAGAGAGAGATGAGGAGAAAGAGAGTGGGGAGAAATGAGAGAGAGAAGACGGAGAGAAAGGGGGGAAATGAGAGAAAGAGAGGGTGAAATGAGAGAGAGTGGTGAGAGAAAGTTGGCACAAAGAGAGAATAGGTTAGAAATGAGAGAACGAAAGAGAAAGGGGAGAAATAAAGAGAGATGGTTGAGAGATAGAGAGAGAAAGAGAGAGAGATAGGGGGATGAGAAAACGAGAAAGAGAAAGGGGAGAAAGGAGAGACTGAGATGGTAGAGAGAAAGAGAGAAATGAAAGAGAGAGGTGTTAGAAAGAAAGAGGAAGAAATGCGGGAGAGAGAGAGAGAGAAAAGGGAAAAAGGAGAAACGGAGATAGGAGAGGGAGAGATAATAGAGAGAGAGAAAGAATGAAAGCAAGAGAGGGATGGAAGAGAGACAAAGGAGGAGAAATGAGATGGAGGGAGAGAGAGAGAGAGACGTGTTAGAGAGAATGAGAAAGAGGAAAGGGGAGAAAGGGGAGAGAGAAGGAGAGAGAGGGGGATGAGAAAACGAGAAAGAGAAAGGGGAGAAAGGAGAGACTGAGACAGTAGAAATGAAAGAGAGTGGGGAAGAGAGAGGTGTTAGAAAGAAAGGAAGAAATGCGAGAGAGAGAGAGAGAGAGAGAGAGAGAGAGAAAGAAAAGGGGAAAAAAGAGAGACAGAGATGGAGAGAGAAAGAATGAAAGTGAGAGAGACAGATGGAAGAGAGACAAAGGAGGAGAAATGAGAGAGACAAAGGAGGAGAAATGAAAGAGACGTGTTAGAGAGAATGAGAAAGAGGAAAGGGGAGAAAGGAGAGAGAGAGGGAGAGAAAGAGAGAGAGAGCGATGGCAGAGAGACAAAGGGGCAGAAATGAGAGATGGAGGGAGAGCGAGGGAACGTCTCGCGCTGCCGCTCGTGGCTTTTTGAAAGGCGCGAGAGTCGAAAAGGTCTGTTGAAAAGGTCTGCCGTCAGCACGGTCTCGCGGGTCTCGCGCGCTGGTCCGCTCCTGTCGCGCGCGGCGCTGCAACCCTCATAACCATGCAAGGCGAGCGCGCGTTTCCTCTGCGGTTTAAATCACCATTTCACTGTTTATCGGTCCTGAAATCCATCAGCCAATCACAGCCCAGAGGGGGCGGGTCTCTCTCTCTCTCTCTCTCTCTCTCTCTCTCTCTCTCTCTCTCTCTCTCTCTCTCATCCGCGTGTTCAGCAGCAGCGCAGTGACTCGCGCTCCACTGCGGCGGGTGAGCGAGAGAGAAAGAGAGACCGACTCCAGCGCGTGCCGGAGCTGCTGGTGGTGTCGCGAGGGGGGACGTTAACGCTCCGAGCGCCACTGTGTATTTTTTTCCCGCCCTCGCGCTCTCGCGTGCTACGTTTTTACCGGCTCGGTTCGTGTTTTTGTGGTCAGTCGAAGGCAGGCGCGTGTGCTATTCTGTCCCGCGCGCTCCGAGCTCCGTTTCTTCTCCTCCTGACTCACTAACGGCTCTTCTCCGACCGAATCATTTCCGGTCCCCCCCTCCCACTCCTCCTCCTCCTCCTCCTCTTTACTTATCTGGATGCGACACCGTCCTGCAGAAAGTAGGATGAAGTTTCTCCGCGTGTGCGTGGCCAGACGCGCGCGCTGGTGCGCATGAAACGCCTCGGTCGCCTTTTCTCTCCTTTTTGGCGGTAAAAAACGCGGTTTTGGCGCCTTTTTTCCCCCCTCAGAAGATGACGAGGTCTGCTCGCGACTTTCTGAACTGCACTTAAAACAAGAACACCGAGAGGGCCCGCCGGTGTCTCGAGGGTGTCCTCGCGCCCTCCTCCTCCTCTTCCTCCTCCTCCTCCTCCTTCTCCTCCTCCCCCTTCTCCCTTCTCTCTGATCGCGCGCTGCGGCGAGAGCTCGAGAGCGCATCGCGGAAAAACCGAGAAGAAGGAGGGAAAGAAGAAGAGAAAGACGCGGAAAGGGTGGGGAAGGAAACAAAAAAGGAGGGATGAAGAAGTTCCGGAAGGTGCTGGACGGCCTCACCACGTCGTCGCCCGCGAGTGCGGGCGGATCTCCGTCGTGCGGGAGCGCGGCGGGAACCCCTACCGCGGCGCCCACCCCGCGCGAGCTGGACGTGCACGAGACGCTGCTCTCCGAGCACTTCCACATCTGCAAGGTGGGTGACCGACCAACCCCCCCCCAACACCCACCAAAACATGCCCCGCTCGCGCACACCTCAGCGTCTCGGCATCACTGGTTATGAATTCAGGTGCTTAATTGGAGCTCGAGGCTCCGCCATGGCGCCCGCCGTAAACTCTCCACAAGAGGGTCTCTTTACGGAGCTCCGAAGCGCGAGCTAATCCAACCCAGTGGGCGGCGCCAAACGTTTTCGCGCCTTTTCCACATTTCCACATCTGGTTTCTTTACTGGAGGCTAGTGCAGATGTTTGGCTGGTACTTTAAGATCCTACACTTGGTGTTTTAATGATGTCCACCAACATTAACGGTACTAATGGGGAGTTCTTCAAGGGTTCTTTAGTAAAGGGAACGGTTCTATTTGGAACAATTGTTTGTTTACAGAGTCAATTCATGCTTGCATGGTGAAATAGTTTGCCAGATTGATGAAGAGTGTGTTGTATGGTTCTGTATAGAACCCTTTGGAAAGCTTGACATCATAAAAATAGAGGAACTCTTCTTGGTGCTACATAGAACCATTTTCTAAGACGCTATAGAACCATATACAACACATTCTCTGTTAATCCAAAGAATGATTTCACCATGCAGAGAACCATTTAAGATTGAAATGGTCCTAGATTGAACTCATGGTTCTAATTAGAACTAAAGAACCCTTGAAGAACCATCTATTTTAAGAGTGAAGATGTTGGACCATTGCTGTGAGGATCTGATGGTAGCCACAAGAGCATTTGACCATGCAGAGAACCATTTAAGCATGAGTGAAGGTGTTGGACCATTGCTGTGAGGATTTGATGGCAGCCACAAGAGCATTTCACCATACAAAGAACCATTTAAGCATGAAATTGTCCTAGATAGAGTTAATGGTTCTAAATAGAACTAAAGAACCCTTGAAGAACCAGGTATCTTTTTTAAGAGTGAAGATGTTGGACCATTGCTGTGAGGATTTGATGGCAGCCACAAGATCATTTCACCATGCAAAGAATCTTTTAAGCATGAAATGGTCCTAGATAGAACTCGTGCCTCAAAATAAACTAAGGAACCCTTGAAGGACCATTTATTTTAATAGTGAAGATGTTGGAACATTGCTGTGAAGATTTGATGGCAGAGCATTAGTGAGGTCAGGTACTGTTGTTGGATGATCAGTTCTGGAGCTCCAGCTCATCCCAAAGGAATTAGTTGGAGCTCCATCAATCCAAAGAAGGCAGCTCTGCAGCTCCACGGTCCAGTGTTGAGGCTTGGCGTTGGGCATGGTGACCTTAGGCTCATGGGCAGCTGCTCCAGAGCATTCAACTCTATTGATAGTGCTTTTCTATGGGGATTATATTCGTTATTCTCATTATATTCAGTTAACTAAATAGAGGAGACGTCTGGATGCTTTTGGACGTAGCGCATTAACTTTATAGAAGGTTTTTAGCTTTAAAGTATGTTAATGTTGACAACAATGTTGGGCCCAGTCATCAAAAAACAACGAGAAAATTGAGTTATAAGGCTTTGATATGTGTTGACGTGATGATTTATCAGTAGTTCCCAGAAACCTCAGCTCTGAACACCTGAACCAGCAATTCAGTCATAAAAACCTGGTGCAAGTGTGCTAAAAGCTTAGATACGGCCAAAAGAGGGAATCCTTTAGGGGTTCCTAAGAACTAGATTGGGAAACAATGCAGTATAAATATATACTGACAATTCTTTAGGCAGATTATCGTAGAAAGTAGCTAATGATCCGACTCCTGAGTCAAACAGAAGGACATACAGAAGGCTACCCTTTCCCATCAGCAAACACATTTTAGCTATTATTTGGCACATGACTCTGTTTACCTTTACACCATTGCTTCAGATACTGAGGAAGGTCTAGTTATGGATGCTGTGTTTCTATAAAGGGTTTCAGTCATCCGGTACAACTAGCCCTGCAGTACTTACCACTACTAGCTGGTGTGTGCACTGGGTTTATAGCACAGGATAAATATATCCATGCACCAGAGAGGAAAGTGGCCAGTGTGCTTTAGAGGGACATTAAGTACACTGAAAAAAATAATGATGCATTGAATTGGCTTGATTCATTGGCATGAATAAAATACATTAGCCTTTTGTTTGTTCAGGCTTCTTTTGGCAATAATTTTATGTATAATATAACCAGCAGTGTAGGCAGAAAAATCTTTTTGCATAGGCCTGTGAAAAAGTGGTTAGGCCAACTTGGATGCAGTTTCTGAATGTGCTAATGTCCTGAAGTGTCATAATATCAGGCTGTAGCTTATTGCTGACAGCAGAGTAGTCATCACCCTACCTGTTCCAATGCTTCCACCTTATGGTGATACAACAAGAGCAAGACTGTGTACAGCAGAATTAAGGACTCACAGAAACCCAATGAATATGGCAACACCCTTCACTGGGAAGCATGTGTCCAAACACGACTGGCACAAACTTAGCCCAATGAGGACGACATAGCCGAGTTTAAATCAGACAAGTATTAACATATAAGTATACAGATGAGGAAAAACAATATAGTAAACTTAAAAACATGAACCTAATCATCCTAGGATAAAGCATACTGCCATAGCCAGCATGCAAAATATTTATGGACCATTTATGTCTTACCTTTGATGGCTCAAAGCATTGAAGTGGACATTTGTAGAAAGAATGATGTTTGCCTGAAATGTTGACCATTTTAAGTTTTTTCCAATTGTTAATACCACTGGTATTAAAAAAATGTTTTTTGGCTTTGGAAATGGTTAGACATACTCTATTGTGGATGGAATCTCACTTTTACAGGCCTCCCAGATACATCTTTTGACCACAGCTGGAGCTTCAAATTCAAACACTGGCATGCTGCTAAAGAAACGAAGATTTAAGGCATTGGCGGATAGCAAGCAGTGATCAGAGGGCTGAGAAAATAAGACAGGCATTGGTCGATTGGAATGACGAGCAGGGCGTAATAATTTTGATTGGCCATGAAACAATGACAGCACTCACAGAACACAAGTCAGATTTCATCACAGCTAAATTAATGTTGTATTTGATTGGGTTTCGCTCTTGACTATAATCACTGTACACATTTGAACCAAGTATAATTAATGCGCTGTTTATTCCAGCGTGAGCAGTTTGGAGTATTCCGCTGAGGAGCTCATGTTAGAAGTGTATTTTGTTATCTCTGGTTGTTTTCCCTTCAGTCTCCTGCGCTGTCGCATCGTGGTGTGAATATGGGTGAAGAGCGCCAGCTCATACTGAGGCTGGAGCACGCAGAGCGCTGCGAGCATCACTTAAAAGAATCACTTTGGCGAAATGAAAAATGTAACCATCGCTACATCTGTTGTAAACATCCCTGCTCGCTTCTTATGCTAATCTCCAAAGCAAGACTGCCTGGTTTAGAGACTAGGAAAACCCGCTTCTGGTGATCTGTCTGAAGGTGGAAGTAAGTTCTGAAAAACTACAAGTGGAGTTATGAGCACCTCCTTGTTTCTACGCTCATTGTCCATTTTATCAGCTCCACTTACTATATAGGAGCACTTTGTAGTTCTACAGTTACAGACTGTAGTCCATCTGTTTCTCTGCATACTTTGTTAGCCCCCTTTTACCCTGTTCTTCAGTGGTCAGGACCCCCAAGGACCCTCACAGAGCAGGTACTATTTGGGTGGTGGATTACTATTTTGGGTGGTTACAGCACTGCAGTAACATTGATGTGGTGGTGTGTTAGTGTGTGTTGTGCTGGTCTGAGTGGATCAGACACAGCAGTGCTGCTGGAGTTTTTAAACACCTCAGTGTCACTGCTGGACTGAGAATAGTCCACCAACCAAAAACACCCAGCCAACAGCGTCCTGTGGGCAGCGTCCTGTGACCACTGATGAAGGACTAGAGGATGACCAACACAAACTATGCAGCAGCAGATGAGCTATCGTCTCTGACTACATCTACAAGGTGGACTGACAAGGTAGGAGTGTCTAACAGAGTGGACAGTGAGTGGACACAGTGTTTCAAAACTCCAGCACAACACACACTAACACACCACCACCAGATCAGTGTTACAGTTATCAGTGATCCACCACCCAAATATTACCTGCTCTGTGAGGGTCCATGGGGGTCCTGACCACTGAAGAACAGGGTAAAAGGGGTCTAACAAAGTATCAGAGAAACAGATGGACTACAGTCTGTAACTGTAGAACTACAAAGTGCACCTATATAGTAAGTGGAGCTGATAAAATGGACAATGAGCATAGAAACAAGGAGGTGCTCATAATGTTATGCCTGATTGGTGTATGTCCAATATATGATACTTACATATATGTACATGACATATGTACACACACACACACACACACACACACATTTTCTAAGACGCTTATCCTCCTGGGTCAAGTGGGGGATGCTGGAGCCTATCCCAGCTCTCATTGGGCGGAAGGCAGAAAACACCTTGGACAGATCACATATGTACATATATTTTTAAAAATATGCCTCGTTATGATATACACTATATTGCCAAAAGTATTACTCACCCATCCAAATCATTGAATTCAGGTGTTCCCATCACTTCCATGGCCACAGGTGTATAAAACCAAGCACTACAAACATTAGTGAAAGAATAGGAGCTCAGTGAACTCCAGCGTGGTAGCGTGATCGGATGCCACCTGTGCAACAAGTCCAGTCGTGAAATTTCCTCGCTACTAAATATTCCACAGTCAACTGTCAGTGGTATTATAACAAAGTGGAAGCGATTGGGAACGACAGCAACTCAGCCACGAAGTGGTCAGCCACGTAACATGACAGAGCGGGGTCAGCGGATGCTGAAGCGCATAGTGCACAGAGGTCGCCAACTTTCTGCAGAGTCAATCGCTACAGACCTCCAGACTTCATGTGGCCTTCTTCAGATTAGCTCAAGAACAGCATAGAGAGCTTCATGGAATGGGTTTCCATGGCCGAGCAGCTGCATCCAAGCCTTACATCACCAAGCGCAATGCAAAGCATCGAATGCAGTGGTGTAAAGCGCCGCCACTGGACTCTAGAGCAGTGGAGACGTGTTCTCCTCCGATGGACGAGTCTGGGTTTGGCGGTTGCCAGGAGAACGGTACTTGTCTGACTGCATTGTGCCAAGTGTAAAGTTTGGTGGAGGGGGATTATGGTGTGGGGTTGTTTTTCAGGAGTTGGGCTCGGCCCCTCAGTTCCAGTGAAAGGAACTCTTAATGCTTCAGCACCAAGAGATTTTGGACAATTTTATGCTCTCAACTTTGTGGGGACAGTTTGGGGACGGCCCACTTCCTGTTCCAACATGACTGCGCACCAGTGCACAAAGCAAGGTCCATAAAGACATGGATGAGCGAGTTTGGTGTGGAAGAACTTGAATGGCCTGACCTCAGCCCGATACAACACCTTTGGGATGAACTAAAGCGGAGATTGTGAGCCAGGCCTTCTCGTCCAACATCAGTGTCTGACCTCACAAATGCTCTTCTGGAAGAATGGTCAAACATTCCCATGAACACACTCCTAAACCTTGTGCTCTTCTGAAGGCTTTCCCAGAAGAGTTGAAGCTGTTATAGCTGCAAAGGGTGGGCCGACATCATATTAAACCCTATGGATTAAGAATGGGATGTCACTCAAGTTCATATGTGTGTGAAGGCAGACGAGCGAATACTTTTGGCAATACAGTGTATGTGCATATATGGCCATATTTAAGATTTCTCTGAACGATATTTTTCCGATACCTTCTTTTTAAACTGCATACCAAAAGTACTGCCTTAAAGCAGGTGCTGGACGTGGGTGTATTTACTGACTGCAACGGATTACTGACTAATCAAGAAGCACTGATGCTAATAACATGCATTTGTTATATTAATGTAGTTTAGACAGCCAATCAGCAGGCTAGATTTTGGAATGAGCATGTGTGTTGGTATCATGGATGCTTAGACTGACTATTGAAATTTGGTACTGAATGACATGGAATTTTTAAAAACTGGGTAGTATTGAAATAATTTGGTCGGTACCGTAAACGTTTTGGGCGTTTCTGATGTCCATGAAACAGCGAGTACATTGAAATTGTTGACTAAACGTATTTAAAATGCATCTCAGTCTGAAAGGCTAGTGGTCCGGCCACTATGATCAGTAACTACGGCTCTGAGCAATAACATGCTCTTCTGTGAAATGTGATAGCAGAAATGGGAGGGCAAGAAAAACACAAGAAAAACCTGTAACCTTATCATTTGAATAATTTGACCCAGATCAAGCATGCCTAGCTGCATCTGGCTGACTAAGCCGGCACTCAGCAGCAGCACTGCAGCCGCCGCTGCTGCACAGGTATCAGTTTAATGATGAGGAATGGAGGAGGCTGGAGAACACGCTTTTCCTCTGCATGGTCCTAGTGCTGTTTTAGACAGCTTTCCTGCTAAGCTATTTCCAGGACTTTTTCAACAGACTAGATGGAGGGGCCAAAACCGAGCGTTCCAGAAAAGCGGTCAGGGCAAAATGGGGGCATTTCAGAACGCGGTGGAGTCATGGCCCCATTTTCCAGCGTAAATGATGCCTGTTCTTCTGTGATGTGCAGTAGCTGAAAAATGAGAACGCTGATCATTTGAATATCAGTAGCTTAAGAGGAACAATACAAATCAAATAGATGTGGCTTCACAGAGTGTTCAAGCGAGGAAAATTTAGTTTAAAGGGATTTTTTTTTTTTAATCTTTGCATAATAATGATGAGTTTAGTGCTTGTTACAGCTCCCTCAGAGAAAGTGAATACATAAAATTGGTGTGATATGCTGCCTAGAGTCGGAGACATTGAGTGTGTTTACATTCACTTAATAATCCGATAACTGCAGAAAATCAGATTTTGTCATTAATCCGATCAACGTGTTTACATGCGCTTGAGTAATCAGGTAATGGCGAAACTCCGGGTCTACATGAGTCAGACAGTAATCAGATTTCTGCTTTGCAGCGAGCGAATAAACTCACAGAAGACGTGACGTAAACATAATATAACTTAAACTTCATGCCGCTGTTTTTTTTTAAAACATTGCGCCACTTTACCTGAAAATATGAACATACATCGTCTAGAAGATGAAGAATATTTAAATCCTTTATTTCGTGTTTGGTTTCAGCACCGCTCCAAAAGTGTTTTGCTGCCATCTCACAAAATCCACTGTCTGTTCTCGCACATGGGCAGACTGAGAAATCCGAAAGAAATCAGAGAAATCTGATTACTGAGCTAAAATCCAGCTCTCTTTATCGGATTTCTTAATCGGATTTCTAGATCAGAGTATGCTGTTTACATGACCATTTGAATAATCGGATAACTGCAGAAATCGGATTATGATCAGATTATTGAGTGCATGTACATGCACTTACTATTTTATGATAGTTTTGAGTATTTTAGAGTCCATTCATGGTAGAGAAGCACATGTGTTGTAAGGAAAAATAGACCTCTCAGAAGACACGTGTAGGTTCACTGGTGGTTTTAGGTAATAAATAAATGAGCTATTTTTGTGTTGTAGACTTCACAACTCTTGGTTCCCATCACCACCACTGTAAAGAAACCATTTCACACCAAACCACTCTGAATGAGTTTGTTTACATCTCAATGCAAACCTTTGAAAAATGTAAAATTGGTGGAATTCCTCTTTAATGAACCACTGTGTGGCTGCATACCATATAAGGTAGATTCAGGTAGTGAGGTTTAGAAAAATGAGCTAAAGAGAGAGAGAACGCTGTCGGCTAAACAGGCTAATTAAATTACAGAAGTGGCCTAAATTTAGATGGAAATGGAAAAGAAGAGAGGGCTTGATGTTGAAAAGAGCAGCTTGGCCAGTTCAAGCTAGATACGCTGGTAGACCAACCTAGCTAGTTGATCAGGAGAGGCCTTGTTTTTGTTTGTGTTTGAAGGTCTAACTCAAGGGTGCTCAATCCTGCTTCTGAAGATCTACCACCCTGCAGAGTTTAGCTCCGATGCTAATGTAACACACCTGATCCAGGTAATGAGTATCTTTAAAGATGTCTGAACTTTAGAGCCAAGTGAGCTGGATCTCCAGACTGGTAGATCTCCAAGACCAGGATTGAGCACCCCTGGTCTAGCTGGTCCACCAGCTTGACCGTGCTTGCCTATTAACATAGTCAAGCTGGATGCAGCTGGTCAGCCCCATTGACCATCTTAGACCAGGAAGAATCTGATTAATGAACATCAAAGACCAGATTAAACCGTCTAAAAACATCTACAGTACTGTGCAAAAGTCATAGACAAAGGCAGAAAAGATATATTTAACAGAAAATGATATGATAAATGATAATATCAGGTTTTATCTGTAATTAGCGTGTCCACTCTTTGCCATTTTTGGAGCTTCCAAGGCATGCTTCAGCAAAAAACCTCCAAAGTTCAGTCTTAGAAGTGGGTTGCTTTTTGTGCCTCTCACAATCCAAGTAATCAACCATATTCGGTAATGTTGAGGTCTGGACTCTGGACAGTCCTGTTGTGAGAACATCAGCATCTTCTGTGTTTGATTTCTTCTGTTTTCTCTATATCTAGAAGACAATGAGTGCGTTTACATGCACTTAATAATCCCGTAACCGCAGAAAATCAGATTTTGTCACTAATCTGATCAATGCGTTTATATGCACTTGAGTAATCAGATAATGGGAAAACTCTGGGTCTATATTAGTCAGGCAGTAATCGGATTTCTGCTTTGCAACCAGCCAGTAAACTCACAGAAGAAGACGTGACGTAAACGTAATGTTAAATTCAAACTTCATACATCATCTAGAAGATGGAGAATCTTTAAATCCTTCATTTCGTCTAGCATGTTGTTGGTTTCATCATCGCTCCGAAAGTGTTTTGCTGCGTCTCACGGCAACGCTGCTCACTTATTTCCAGTACTGCCATCTGTTTTCACACATGTGCAGACTGAGAGAAACGAAAGAAATCAGAGTAAGAGTTTACATGCACTGAGAAATCTGATTACTGAACTAAAACCCAGCCTTTTTACCAGATTTCTTAATCAGATTTCTAGATCGGAGTATGCTATTTACATGACCATTTGAATAATCAGATAGCTGCAGAAATCTGATTATGATTAGATCACTGAGTGCACGTAAACACACTCAATGACCAGGGAAGAGTAAGGCTAGCCAACTTGGAATTGCAATATTTAAGCACTCTTTTTATAAAATGCGCCCAACAAGTGATGAGTTTTAAAGCTCGGTATGGTTCTCGCAGATATAAAGATGTTAAAAAAGAAAAAAGCCGAAGCCAAAACTGCATTCCGGCGCTCATTACCGATTGTATTGCCTCACTCTCGACGCTTTTTCCTCAGACAATTTTACCTCTAAGGCCTGACCCCAGCATACTCTCCCTCTTCCAGCAGCTATAATAAAAGCGAAACTGCAGCGTGTCATCTAAACAGCGAGAGAGAAGGATGTTAATGAGGCTTTAGCGAGGATTTCTGCTCCAGCAGTGGGGAATAGGCTAGATGACATAACCAGGGCCTCTTGCCTTACATAAAAAAGTGCGAGGGAGCCTGCGGTAGCCTTCAGGCTGGGGTGAGTTTTAGTGGAACTATTTTTAGCCACCTCACCCCCCCACACACACATACACACCCACCCTCCTTCATTGCGGCTGTGGGAAGCTGACTGCAGCCATTCTGCAGCGGCCTGGTTCGGTTCGGAGAGGGGCTACGGGGGTTTATCTGTTATGCATTGAAGGCTTTGGAGTCCAATTCAGCAAAGCAAAGCAGTGGGTGAAAAGCTTGGATGGTGGGAGAGAACCAGTGCTATTTTCAACCTTCTGCATGGTGTAGTAGGATGGAAAGTGCTGGCAACGTCTCACGTGTGGAACCGCTTGCCACGTGCTTTCGAGGCTTTGTGTTTCTTTCACGCGAATGAACTCGCGGAAACGATCCAGTCTCTGAAGAGTGTAGTTAAATCCCATGAATGGGGGAATGGGCTCGTCTTCACGCGTATGAGCTTATATTGGCTGCTGTGGTCATAAAACTCATTCCCAGCTACCCCCCCCCCCCAATCCCACTGTGCAGCAGAACTGCTGACCACCTCCTGTCCTTGCCTCTTTGCATTTGTGTACATTTATTCATTCATCATGTGCTCCAATGCAGAGCAACGTTGACAAAAGTGAAGCAATGAATTTAATTGATATCATAATTTCCACCTCCAATCAGTTATACAGGCTAATACAGGGCTGAAGGTCCCTGTGAAGGAAAAAATGTGTGGCAATGGTTTATTGTAGAAAAACCTGCTGCAAAAATTTTCTTTACAGTGGTGCTGATAGGAACCAGGCGTCACCATGTCTACAACACAAACAAATCGCTGCTGTGGTATGTAAGAAAACGAAGTGTCTCCATTTTTGTCATTTTTCAGTTTTTGACATAATTGAAAATGCCAGTTTCCCTTTTCGTTGTGGGTGAATTTCATGATGAATGGACCAAAAGAAATGACCTGGAAATAAGTCTGGTTCCATCGACTTACATTAAAGGTAAAGTAGTCATTTTGGAGATAGGAGGTTTTCTTCCGGCAACACACACACATCTTACAAACCGCTTATCCTTCTGGGTCACTGGGGGGTGGTGCTGGAGCCTATCCCAGCTGTCATTGGGCAGAAGGCAGGATACACCTTGGACAGGTCACCAGTCCATCGCGAGGCAGACAGACAGACTCTTCCGACAACAGCGATATCCATTTTATTTACTATCCAAAACCACCAGTGAACCTACACATATCTTCTGAGTGTTTAAAGTAATGTTGATGATGGTAAAATAGTCATAAATCTGAAAAAGTGAGTTTTCTTTGAGGTCTATTTTGCCTCACAACACCCTGCATGTTCCCCTTCGCCATGAATGGATTTTAAACAAGGCCAAAATCTTCTCAAAACTACTGTGAAATATTGTCTCAGGCATCATATTCATAGGCATTTCTTATAATAACAACTTTAGAAAGTGATGGTGAGTAATATTTGTTTATTAGAGGTTTGTTTATAACCAGTGGCGGCTCCTGCCAAATCTTACAGGGGGGGCCACGATGCCTGCTGCCATTTGGCATAAACAAATATTTCTCTTCAAGCTACATATTTTGCAGTATTTGTGGACAGAAATATCCAGGAGTTCATAAATTATTTTGGACTCATCCAAATGGTCATCAACTGTCTTGTGTCAGTTTATCCTCACAAATACCTCTGAACATGAAGAGAGATACCAGCTTTAACATGAAATAAATTTAAGTAAAATCTTTATTCTCACAATAATTTGATTCAGTCTTCGTTATATAACATTATATTTAATGTGCAGCAAATCTAGAAAATTGGTTTTGTAGCTAGTTGTGTTCTGTTTAAACTAAGAAATGAATGTAGGTTAGCCTAGTAGTGCTTACGACAGTTACAATGCACATCACGTAGTAACCACTAGATGGCACTACATTGCTAGCGACCCCAGCTATCCCTACACCAGGGGCAGCTTCAGTCTCAAAACGTTGTGCAACGCTTTGCTTCAGTTTCCGGGTTAAACGACAGACGCAGTCCTCTACAAATGCAGCCGATGCAGCTTGGTGTTCGCAGCAGTTGAAGACATTCAAAGTATTAAATTCGTATTTAAAACTGTTTTATCAGGCTCTGAAAATTCTCAGAAAAGAACGCCAAGACTGGCCTTCTTGGCTGCTATGCTTGCAATGCTTGTGTCACATGACAGTGTTCAACGCACCACCGTTTCCATGTAAACAAATGTTTTGATACGTTTTGTTGGGCCTGAATGCAACCCAGGTAACCATTAGGTTATAATGAACTCATACAGAGTGCATTGCAGTGCCTATGAGAGTCTGTCCGAGCGATCTGGACAATCAGGCTGAAATTGGCCAAAAGGGGCGGTACTGAACGGACTTGATGCTGATTGGACTGTGATATTCAGAGGCAGGACAGACTGTCTAGAACAGTCACCGCTCTACACTGTAGTAGAATGTGATAGAAAACCCCCCCCTTCCCTCTTTGGTGGTGCGTCGCCCCGTCGCTCTAAGGAACAAACCACCCCGTTCATAACAGCTTCAGAGGGCAAATCTATTGTATCCCAAGTGTTTGCTGAATTGTTGCTAGACCATTGCTGTGGTATCCTAGGTGGTTGCCAAGGTGTTGTTAGGCTATTGCTGTGGTATTCCAGATGGTTGCTAAGCTGTTGCTAGGCCATTGCTATGGTATCCTAGTTGGGTGCTAAGGTGTTGCTAGGCTACTGCTGTGGTATTCCAGATGGTTGCTAAGGTGTTGCTAGGCCATTGCTATGTTATTCTAAGTGGGAGCTAAAGTGTTGCTAGACTATTGCTATGTCATCCTAGTTGGGTGCTAAGGTGTTGCTAGGCTACTGCTGTGGTATTCCAAATGGTTGCTAAGGTGTTGCTAGGCTACTGCTGTGGTATTCCAGATGGTTGCTAAGGTGTTGCTAAGTCATTGCTGTGGTATTCTAAGTGGGTGCTAAAGTGTTGCTAGGCTATTACTATGGTATTCTAAGTGGGAGCTAAGGTGTTGCTAGGTCATAGCTGCGGTATTCCAGATGTTTGCTAAGGTGTTGCCAGGCCATTGCTGTGTTATCCTAGTTGGATGCTAAGGTGTTGCTATGCCACTGCTATGGTATCCCAGGTGATTGCTAAGGTGTTTTCGTTGCTTCAGTACACCCAAAAGTATACATTTAAAATATGTTTTAAGTGTTGTAGAGTTTCGCGTCTTAACAGTTGCTTAAGTTAACTTCAGTGCAACTCAAGTTCCAATTTCGAACAGAAAAGCATTTGCAGACATATGTATTTAACGGTACTTAATAACAATTTGAGTATAGATAGGTTGTTTTGTTCTTCCTAATGATAATAATGATTGAAGTGTATGCTTAATTATGTTTTATAAAAGTTAATAAAAGTTTTATTTGATGAATGCATTTAAGTGCATTTAGTGATACTGAAACATAATTTAAAACACACTTAAGTGCTTTTTACTTGCAGCATAATATACAGCTGGATGTACTGCATCCAGCTGTATATTTATAATATATACCAAATGTAACAACAGCTAAATTATATACTTAAATCTACTTTAGTGCATTTTAAGTTGTTGGAAAGAAGCATTTAAAATCTTAACTAAATGCATTTAATATACTGTAGAAGAATCTGTCTCAACAATTGCTTAACAGAAAAGCACCTGTAAGCATAGATCAACATTACTTAAGTTGTGTTTAGTATAAACTCCATTATGTTTTACAAAAGTTAATACAACGTTTATTTGATGAATGCATTTAAGTGCATTTAGTGATACTAAAACATAATTTAAAACGCACTTAAGTGCTTTTTAGTTGCAGCATAACTCAATATATAGCCTGAAGCCAATCCGTCAGTACATCCAGCTGTATATTTATAATATATACCAAATGTAACAACGGCTAAATTATATACTTAAATCTACTTTAGTGCAACTTAAGTTGCTGGAAAGAAGCATTTAAAATCTTAACTAAATGCATTTAATATACTGTAGAAGAATCTTAACAATTGCTTAACAGAAAAGCACCTGTAAGCATAGATCAACGTTACTTAAGTTGTGTTTAGTATAAACTCCATAATGTTTTATAGAAGTAAATGCATGTTTTATCTGTTGAATGTATTTAATCATATTTAATATTGAAATCTATTTTAAAATGCATTATAGTTGCATTGATGCACTGAGGTGTATCTGCATATAAAGTAGCATGTTTGTAGTGTATTTAAAGTGTAGTAACAATTGTGTCTCCAATCACATATTTAAGTTGTTTTAACAAAAAGGCATTCAAAGCCTTAACCTAATGTATATTTCATATGTTATTCCAATAATAAATAATACACTAAGTACATATTAAAGTGTGTTTAAAATGTAAACATTAAAAGTGTGTACTTTTCAGATGAAATACATTTGAAAATGCATTTTTCTTTCACAAGGGATAAACTATACTGCGTCATCACCTACAGCCCATAGACCAAGGCTGAATCTCGAATGCCCCTACATAGTGCACTACGTAGGTCATGAAGTGATGCCTTCTGCACCCAAATAGTGCGCAGTACGGCCAGCAGGGAGTCATTTTGGATTCAGCCCAGCACTAGAGTGCTTGCTCGGGTCGTATAGGGTTTCGGCTGTGGCAGGGAAGCCTGCTTTATCGACGCAAACCCACAGCTGCAGAACCTGCCTTGGATATGACTGTTTTTTGCTGAGTTACTGTAACTAAGGATTGGCTTGTAGCTCAAACGGTCAGCGCTGGAATAATTAAGTTCAAGTAGAATTAAAAAATCAAGTCAAAGCTTCTGTCAACATGGTTTTATGTGTCGAAATGTTTGTTTTAATAGTAGCAATATGCTCCAGAATGAGTGTTTACTAGTGTTATGTTGCAGAAATATATAAATGAATGCATTTTAATGGTAGATAGATGCCAACTATGTGGGCGTGTCAGAATGCAAACAATGTAAGCAACCCAGCTACAGTGGCAGTCGTGAGCAACGCAGCCAGTCAGTGTGGCCCAGGCTTGCACGTTTGAACAAGAGGCCCCCGCAGGAAAACAGACCACTTTGCTCTTCTTGGCCGCTCTCTGATGGGTAGATCACAGACATACACTATATGGGCTAAAGTATTGGGACACCTATACATTACACCTACAGGAGCTTTTATGACTTTCCATTGTAAATTAATAGGCATTAATATGGAGTTGGTCCCCCTTTGCAGCTGTAATAGCATCCACTCTTCTGGGAAGCTTTCTACAAGATTTTGGATTTGTGAGGTCAGACGCTGATGTTGGACGAGAGGGCCTGGATCAAAGTCTCTGTTCTAGTTCATCCCAAAGGTGTTTGATGGGGTTGGGGTCAGGGCTCTGTGAGGGCCAGTCAAGTTCTTCCACACCAAACTTACCCAGTCATGCCTTTATAGACCTTGCTTTGTGCACTGGGGCTCAGTCATGCTGGAACAGAAAAGGTTCTTCCCCAAACTGTTCCCACAAAGTTGGAAGCATAGAATTGTCCAAGCTGTCTTGGTGCTGAAGCATTAAGATTTCCCTTCACTGGAACTGAGGGTTCTGGACCAACCCCTGAAAAACAGCCCCATATCATTATCCCTCCTCCACCAAACTCTACAGTTGGCACAGTGCAGTCAGGCAGGTAAGGTTCTCCTGGCATTCACCAAACCCAGACTCGTCCATCAGACTGTCAGATAGAAGTGTGATTTTATATACCTGTGGCAATGGGACTGAATGAAACACCTGAATTCAATGATTAAGAGGTGTCCCAATACTTTTGTCCATATAGTGTATTGTGTTTGACCACTCAGCACTAACGTTAGATCCATAACCAATAGCTAGCTAACTGCTGGACCGTGCTCCTGAAACTGAGGTCACAAGCTATCTTTATGAGTCAGCACCAGGGACAGAGGAAGTGCAGCTCCTCCAGATTTCAAGGTCGGTCAACGGCAACTGTTAATTTTTATTTTATTTATTATTTATTTTCATTTTATCAGCTCCACTGACCATATAGATACACTTTGTAGTTCTACGGTTACAGACTGTAGTCCATATGTTTCTCTGTGTACTTTGTTAGCCCCCTTTTACCCTGTTCTTCAGTGGTCAGGACCCCCATGGACCCTCACAGAGCAGGTACTATTTGGGTGGTGGGTCATTCTCAGCACTGCAGTAACACTGACGTGGTGGTGGTGCGTTAGTGTGTGTTGTGCTGGTCTGGGTTAGCCCCCTCTCGTTCTGTTCTTCAGTGGTCAGTTTTTCCATGCCATGGACCCTCTAAAATGATCAAACATTTGGGATAGATTAATGGTGATGAGGCAGGAGAGGAGGATTTGGTTCCTTAGCTGTGTATCCATGTAAAGAGAAGAACCCTGGAGAACCAGAGCTGGAGTGCCCAAATGGCTCATATTCAGAGGAAGGGACAGTGGAGGCCATCAGTGGTTATGATCACATCCCTCAGCGATGGGCTTTGACAAGCTCTCCTGTCATGGGCTGTCATGTTTCATGAGCTCTAAAATGCGGAGACATCTCTCTCCCTCTCTCTCTCTCTCTCTCCCCACTAAACATGATTAATCCATGTCCTCCTATACAAATCATCTTTCAAAGGGGAATTCCACCCAAATGTCTTCATAATTCAATGGTTAGAATAGTGGTTAATGTGAAAATAATTGTTTTCACTAGAGACCAGTTTGCCTTACAAAGCTCTTCATGTATCTCTCCAGCATTAAAAATACATTTTGGGCAAAAATCAATATAAAACAATGTATTCATAACTGCTTTGTGTAATAACTCTCTGTGAGGGAGCTTTCAGAGGTGGACGTCTGGTTCCTATCACCACCACTGTGAACAATTCTGACTCTTCTAGAATAAAGCATTTCACAGCAAACCACTCTGAATGACTTTGGTTACATCGTAGCAATTAAAAAGCCCATATCATGGACAACTTCTCTCGCTTTTTTGAAATAAAGGAGTTTGAAGTTATATGTAAACATTGTCAACATTTCAAAACAGTCCATATAGTCCATATGTGGAATCTAAGCTGCAAAAACAGCCTGTTTTGAATTCACTGTGTCTGTGAAGTCACAAGAACTCATTTACATATTATACATATTACATATATCACATATTCATATTGAAGTTGTAAGCAGTATTTCAGCTCTGAGTGCTTTTCCAAGGTGACACAGTACAATACAGGACAGCCAATCAGAACAGAGCTTCTTTACATATATTAGTCTTAAAGGTGCAGGCTGTTTAATTCTAAGGAATAAATAGAAGTTGGACAATGGTCATGCAAAACTGATTTGACCATTTCTGGTACACAAAAGCATGCAAATGTTAAAAAAGTGGACTAAAGGAAAAAATAAAGTGTTTAATGTAGGCCCTTTAATTTGTGCGGAAATTTGGAAAAATGGGTGGACTTCCCCTTTTAAGATGGCTATCAGTGTCAAAGTGTCAGATTTGAACTTTGTTAAAGCAAAATGCACTTTTATTAACCGAAAAAGTGTGTGTAGCTCGTATAAAGTTCAAATCTGATAGTTTGATACTGATAGCTGTCGTCTTAAAAGGGCAAATCCACCCAATTTCTTCAAATTTCTGTATGTAGTATAATTGTGACTTAAACCCCAAACAGAGGCACATTTTTACTCCCCATGTAGTCTGTAGAAATGGACATAAGGAGCTCACAGTGGATACTGCATAAACTCGCCTCCATCCACTGCCTGCAGGCGCAGAATTCATCAGTCTTCTTTATGAAGAGCAGTCCGACCCCAGCCGTGAACCAGCCTGCAGCTGATTCATCTCAGTGAAGTATTGTTTTTCTGTTTTGTTTTACTGTTTTACCAGAGAAAGGAGAAAGTATTAATCTGGCCTCGGATGCCCATAATGCCAGTCATAATCCATTACTACGTGACCATATTCAATCATCTCTTACAGCTAAACAGGCTGTTTTTGTCACTGTGCCTTTAAGACTGATATATGCAAACAAGCTCTGCTCTGATTTGCTGCCCTGCACTGTTCCTCATTTAAAAAGCAGGCAGGGCTGAAACGCTCCTTATCACCTCAACAGGCAGACGTATGTAAATGTGTCGGCTTTGTGACATCACAAAAAGGGAGCTGCTTTTGCAGGTTAGTGCTGATATACAGACTGTGTGGAAAAAACTTTTAAACTTTTAACACTGTTTATATACGACGTGCAGACAGTTTGCAGGCAAAATATCAGGCTTCAAAATAAAAGTCCATCTCCAGCGTTCCTCAGACTACAGCGGGAAGAGAATACGATGGTCCTATAGGGTTCTATACGTTCCATTGGGCTCCTAAAGAACACATCCTCCATCACTTGGAGCGGATTGGTCTGTCAGGAGAGGCTTTCAGCATAGAGAGAGAGAGAGAGAGACAGAGAGAGGGATGACATCATAGTTTATAAAATGACCTGGAAGAAGCGCCAGCGTGTGAGTCATAATGAGACACACACACACACACACACACACACACACACACACACACACACACACACACACACTTCAACACATACAAACGTCCTCCTCATCCTCTCTTCCTTCCGTCTTCTTTTTCTTTCTTTCTACCTTTTTTGTTTCTTTCTGTCTTTTCTTCCTTCCTTCCTTCCTTCCGGCTCTTTCTTTCTTTCTTTCTTTCTTTCTTTCTTTCTCACTCCCTCTTTTTCTTCTGTTCCTTTTTTTTTCTTTTTTATCTTCTTCATTTTTCTTCCATCTTCCTTTTCTTCTACTTTCATCCCTTTCTCTCTCTCTTTCTTTGTTCCCTTCGTCTTTCTCATCTTTCTCCCTTTCTTCTTCCCTTTATTCCCTTCTTTTTCTCTTTTGTTCTTTCTTTCTTTCTTTCTTTCTTTCTTACTCCCTCCCTCTCTTCCATCTTCCCTTTCTTATTCCCTTCCTTTCTTTCTTCTTCCTTTCCTTCCTTCTTTTCTTCTTTTTCTTTCTTCCTTTCATCCTTCCTTTCTTTCCTTCTTCCTTTCCTTCCTTCTTTCTATCTTTCTTTCTTCCTTCCTTCTTTCTATCCTTTCATCCTTCTTTCCTTCTTTTTCTTTTTTCCTTTCATCCTTCTTTTCTTTCTCTCTTCCTTTTTCTCTTCCTTCCTTCTTTCTGTCTTCTGTTTACTTTCTTCTTTTTCTTTCAGCCTTTCATCCTTCCTTTCTTTCTTCTTCCCTTCCTTTCTTCTTTCTGTTCTCACTTTCTTTCTTCCTTCCATCCTTCTTTCTTTCTTTCGTTCTTTCTTTCTTTCGTTCTTTCTTTCTTTCTTTTGTTCTTTCTTTCTTTCGTTCTTTCTTTCTTTCTTTTGTTCTTTCTTCCTTTTGTCTTTCTTTCTTTCTTTTGTTCTTTCTTTCTTTCTTTCTTTTCTTCCTTTCTTCTTTCCGTCTTTTCTCTCTACCTTCCTTCTCTCGGTATCTGTGGTAAGCCTCTCAGCTCTGTGTTGTTAAGGAGTCAAAGCTGCAGCTGAACTGCTGTAATCAGCTCTAAATGAAGAGGCCTGTTGAGCCTGTTCAGCCTGTTCAATCACTCGCTCTCCACCTTCTCCAACATTCTCTCACTCTGCCTCGCGCTGCCTTTAGTGACTGACTCACAGGGAGCGGCTGAGTGGACTGATTGGAGTGGGCTATTGTGAGGGGCTTAAGAAAGTGTGAGTGTGTGTGATACCTGTGTAACTCAGGACGGAGCCTCACTCAGGTTCCACTTTCCATATATATTCTACCACAAATAACACCCCCACCAGCATATAACCCCCCCGCCAGCATATAACCCCCCTGCCAGCATATAACCCCCCCGCCAGGAGAAAAGCAGGAATGGATGGATTATGACATCACTCTGTTAACACATCAGACTCTCAGCAAATCGCTGTGACAGCTGGAAACCCTTTTCCTTTCTGTCAGAAAGTACAAGAAAACCTCATCTCGGACATGACAGGAGGGTTTAACATTCGCCAGTCAAACTCTATAATAAAATATATATAAACATAAAATAAGTTTTTCTACTTATTACAGTCTGTTAGTAAAATGTGCCCCTCTTCTGTTGTTTTGTATGAATATAATGCATTATTTGGTAAAACGATTAGGTGTTGGTCCAGGTGGAAGGCTGTTATCAGATGTACTACTTTCTTTGAAGACACTTTTGAAGATAATCTTAGCATAGTGAAACTTTAAAGGGCCCATATCCTTCATTTTTTCTGTATTAATACATTAAATATATACTTTATATTTTACCCTGACGTCCAAAGTATGACATTTTGGTTTCTTTATGTACCAAAAAACAGTCATAATTCATTTCTACATTGACATTTTACACTTTATGATTTCTTTTGCCCTTTCTTTCTTTCCTCTTTCCTTCCATTCTTTTTTCCTTCCTTCCTTTCTTCTTTTTCCTTGTTCATTCTTTCTAATACAGTTTTAACAATAAATGGTCTTAAAAGGCAACGAGAAAGATTTGAGGTGAACTTCGATAATTTAGAGACTTATTTGCATTTATAAGCTCTCGGCTGGTTTCCTGATACGTTTAAGCTGCAACGAGAAACTTCTCATTCGAATTTTTCCGTTCCACCTTAAATAGTGCAGCAGATACATTTTGATGCCTCAGCCACTATTTAAGGTGGAATGGGAAAATTCGAACAAGAAGCTGGTGAATGAGAAGCGACTTCAGTCTCATAAAAAGTCGAACGTTGAGAGACATTTTACAAGAAACTGTTCTACTTTTGTGGAAAAGTTTCCTGCTGGAGATGCGAGAAAAGCAGCTATAGCTGAGCTAAAACTTAAAAAAGAGCAAAGTACGTCTGTGTTGTTGTTTATATTATATTTTTTTAGCCTATACTAGCACATTAGCACATATTAAGACATATTTACAGCCAAGATGGCAAAACATTACTTTAATAAAATGGACATTAAATGTTGTGGCTCACAAGGTGGTTAGATCTTTGTTGAAAGGACAAAATGGCTTGTCTTAACATTTGGGTTGTGACCCCTGATATAGGCTCTTTAAAATACGGCTTCCTTCCTTCAACACAGAAGCAGACAGTTTAGTTATTCCAGCTAACAGGTGATGATCTGTTAAGAGCACTTTGGAAGCTGATTGGATTTCCAACTTTCCAAAGTGTGCTGACAAACTCAGTGTTGATTTGATTTCTCAGCCAGATCTGGCTTTCTGTGCTTCTAAATCACTTCATGTTTATGCTTTTCCCTGCGTCTCGTGCAACGTGTCGCCTGCTTTGCTGCAGAACAGCAGAGAAAACTGAATCTATGGGGCTGCTAATGGACTGGAAGGAAAATTGCATCTTTTTAATTGTAATTTGTGGAGCACAGGAGAGCCATTATTTGCCACCACTTGGAATCTTAGCTTACCTTTTCTTGCCGGAGTTTCCAGCTGATAATTGCGGCTCAGAGCGAGACGTTAATGTATTTTCCCTGTTGGAAGCTTTTAATTATGGTAATTCCAAGGTGACTTGATCAAGGCCCTTTAAAGCCGTGTGTTACGTTCAGCATGTTGAAGCAATCAGCATTTCACAGGTTTCTTTCATTGTTTTGCATTTATTCATTGTTATTGTAATCTTGAGGATAGACTTGCTCAACAATAGGCGCTAATGCATAGATACCACTTTAACAAAACATACTCTATATAGACAAAAGTATTGGGACACCCTTCCTAATTATTGAGGTCAGGTGTTTCAGCCACACCCATTGCTAACAGGTGGATAAAATTAAGCACATAGCCATGCGGTCTCCATAGAAAAACACTGGCAGTGGAATGAGCTCAGTGACTTTAAACATGGCACTGTCATAGGACGCCACCTCTGCCACAAATTTGTCCTGCTAGATCTGCCCCTGTCAACTGTAAGTGCTATTATTGTGAAATGGAAGCACCAGGAGCAACAACAGCTCAGCCACAAAGCGTTAGACCACTCAAACTCACTGAGAGGGGCCGCCGATGATTGCTTTTTGAACTTTACGCTGGTAACAATCTTGATGGTCCCTTTTTCTGTGTCCCAGAGAACACAACATCCATTATTTCCTTAAATGAGTGACTCTTCAGACCACATTTATACATTTCCATTGTGCATCAGTTCATTTCAGATGAGCTCGAACCCAGAGAACTCGGCGGTGTTTCTGGACGCTGTTGATTTATGGCTTCTGCTGTGCATAGTACAGTCTTCACATTGCATTTGTGGACGCAGCAACGAATTGCATTTATTGACAGCAGCCCATTTGGTGACATCCATCACAGAAACATGCCAGTTTTTAACGTACTGCCATCTGAGGGGTCGAAGGTCACGCATTCGATTGTGGTTTTCAGCCTTGCTTTTTACACACAGAGAATTCTGAAGATTGGTCGAATCTGAATTTATTATGCTCTGTAGAAGGTGAAAAACCTAAAATGCTAAGATTGCGTAATCTTAAAGATATTTGATCTAAAGGTTTATGCCTAAAAGTTTCATTATTATTGCTATGAATTTCTTGCTACAGGTTGATTAGTGGAATGTCTGTTTTCATTAATGCATATAAACTAATCCATATTGTTGTAACAAGGTAACAATTTAACATATTTAACTATTAAAATTGTATATATACAAGTTATACAACTAATATATATATATATATATTTATATATAGGAGTTTGCCTGTTCTCCCCGTGTCTGTGTGGGTTTCCTCCGGGTACTCCGGTTTCCTCCCACAGTCCAAAAACATGCAGTTAAGCTAATTGGACATGCTAAATTGCCCCTAGGTGTGATTGAGTGTGTGACTGTGTATGTCTGTCTGTCTGCCCTGTGATGGACTGGCGACCTGTCCAGGGTGTATCCTGCCTTCTGCCCAATGACAGCTGGGATAGGCTCCAGCACCCCACCGCGACCCAGAAGGATAAACGGTTTAGATGATGTATGTATGTATGTATGTGTATATATATATATATATATATATAGACCAAGAGAAACTGTCCAAATTGACTTCTATTCTGGTTCCATTGACTTACATTAAAAGTAAAGTATGTTTTTTCCTTTTCCTGTATAGTTAACGTTTTGGAGATACGAGGTTTTGCGACATATTATATATTTGTGATTTGTGGTATCTGTATTCAGGTTGTTGTAATGTTTCAGTGACAGAAGTGGGCTGATGACTGGTGTGTGGCTCCAGTGGGGCGATGGCACACTTACTGACCCACTAAAATTACCTCATTTTATCAGCTCTGATTTCTCTCTCTCTCTCTTTATTTCTCTCTCTCTCTCACTTTTCTCTATCTCTCCATCTAGGTCTCTCTGTCTGTCTCTTTTTCTGTCTGTCTTTCTTTCTTCATCTCTTTCTCTGATTGTGTGTCAGTGTAAATGTAAATCAGAACTTAAAGCTTCTCCATTGTTGCTTTTTTTTTATAAACAACAGATAGACAGTACACGAGACGGGCAAATAAGTTAAGACAAGACAAGTGGACTGTATGTGCTGCAGAGTGATTACACAGTGTTTGACATACTGCATCAGTTTCTGTGATATGGGCCCTTTAATGAGATCGCAGTGTGATGGGTTTAATGATGACAGACGGTCAGTGATCCTGTCACTCCTAACAACAAAATTCAAAAACAATGTGCTGCATTCAGCACTGTTAGCTTTCCCACTGGAATAAGGCACAAACATCACAGCACTGCACAGACGTAATCTCAGTATTATCATCTTCTCCACGATCAATATCCTGCAACCTTTTCCTCTCTCGCTGGTAATATTTACAGTAATTGGTACAGATGTCATAATGCAGAGCATCTAATAAGTGTGTCTGTACAAATTACATTCACAGTGTATTATATAGAGCACATTCCGTCATGTTGCATCAGCTGTGATTTGTGTATGAGTAGATAGATAGATAGGTAGGCGGACAGATGGATAGATGGACGGATGGATGGACGGACAGATAGATAGATGGATGGATGGACGGACTGGTTTTATGTTTTCTGCTCCAAATAAACCCAAACACATTCAGTGGTGTTGAGGTCTGGACTCTGGGGTGGTCAGTCCATTGTTCAGCTTCTTTGTTTGATGTGTCCGTCTCCTTTTCTCAGTGAGGTTCTTCTTGATCAGCTACACATCCTTTCAGACCCACAGCGCTGAGTCGTCTTCTCACAGTGGAAGGATGGACAGAAACACCTGTGGATGTTTTCAGATCTGAAGCAGCTTGATTTTCTCCTCTCTCTCAGAGATGAAAGCTCTAAGTGCTGTTTATCTGATGCTGGTAGTGTTAAGAGCCCTGTTTCTCTGTATATGTGAATCAGGAGCTGAGCTGAATGAAGGCTGGTCTGTAGACTGTTATTGTACAGACTGTGTTATTGTTGGTGTTTGTGTTGTGGCGAAGAGTGTTTTTGTCAGAGAGCAGTGTGTGTGAGTGTGTGTGTGTGTGTGTGTGTGTGTGTGTGTGTGTGTGTGTGTGAGAGAGAGAGAGAGAGCTGTGCGGTGAGAAGAACAGAGCTGTGTGTGTGTGTGTGTGCTATTTTTAGATGGTGGGGACTAGACTCCCCCTCCCCTCTGAGGAGGAAATTGAGTGAATGAGAGAGAAAAGACAGAAGACAGCCAGTTCACAGTGTGAGAGAAAAGATTCCATATATATATATATGTGTGTGTGTATATTTGTGTGTGTGTGTGTGTGTGTGTGTGTGTGTGAGTTTGTGAGTTTGTGTGTGTGAGTATGTGTGTGTGTGTGTGTGTGTGTGTGTGTTTGCGTGAGTTTGTGTGTGTGTATATGTGTGTGTGTTTGTGTGAGTTTGTGTGTATGTGTATATGTGTGTGTGTTTGTGTGTGTGTATATGTGTGTATATGTGTGTGTGTTTGTGTGTGTGTATATGTGTGTGTGTGAGTTTGTGTGTGTGTATATGTGTGTGTGTGTGTGTGTGTTTGTGTGAGTTTGTGTGTGTGTGTGTATATGTGTATGTGTGTGTATGTGTGTGTTTGTGTGTGTGTGTGTATGTGTGTATATGTGTGTGTGTGTGTGTGTGTGAGTTTGTGTGTGTGTGTGTGTGTGTGTGTGTGTGTGTGTGATACTTTAGTTAGCCTGTTTCTCTGTGGAATTCTGCAGTGTAATTTGAGAGAGGGGGGGAGTGGAGAAAGAGGAAAGAGAGGTAGAAAGAAGAGAGAGACATAGACAAAAGATAAAGAGGGGAGAGAAGGAAATTTGAAAAAAGGAAGAGGGAAAGATAGAAAGAGAGAGAGAAAAAGAAGCATAATCACAAAAGCAAAGGGAGAGGAGAAGAAGGGGGGAAATGGGGAAAGTTGGAAAAGAGAGAGAGAGACAGAGAGAGAAAAGAAGAAAAGGAAAGAGGGAAAGAGAGAGGAAAAGAAACAGATCAAAAGGGAAAGAAAGAAAGAGGGGAAAATTGTGAAAGAGAGAGAAAAAGGGGAAGAGAGAAAGACGGGAGGGAAGGGTGAGAGAGGGAGAAAAAGCTTGAAAGTGGTAGAGAGAAAGAGAGAGAAGAAAAGAAAGGAAAAGGAAATGAGAGAGATTAAAGAAGACAGAAGAGAGAGAGAGGAAGAGAGACAGATCAACAGGGAAAGGGAAAGAGGGGGAAATTGGAAGTGAGAGAAAGAGAAAAAGGGGAAGAGAGAAAGAAAGGGGAGGAGAGGGAGAGAGAGAGAGGCAAAGAAAGACAGAGAGAGGAGAAGGGAATGAGAGAGCAAAAACGGAAGAGAGGGAAAGAGAGAGGAAAAGAAAGACAGAGCAAAAGGGAATGAGAGAGAAAGAGAGAGGGGGATAAGGACAAAGCGAGGAAAAGAGAGAGAGAGGGAGAGAGAAAGATCTCTTCTATCTCTCTTTCCCTCTCTCACTCTCTGTCTGTCTCACCTTCTCTCTTTCTCTCTCATTTCCTCTACAACTCGCTCTCCTCTTTGTCTTACTTTCTCTCTTTATCTCTCCTCTCTCTCTTTCTCTCTGTCTCCTTTCCCCCCTCTCTCTCTCCTTTATCTCCTCTATCTCTCTCTCATATTTCTATTACACAGCTTTCATTCCTGACGCTCTGTTCCCATAATAGAGAGTCTATACTTACTTACACATGACCGATAAACAAAAATGAGAGAGAGAGATAGAGAGAGAGAGAGAGAGAGAGAGAGAGAGAGGAGAGAGAGAGAAGCTAAAACAGCAGCTCTCCTGATTGTGAAATATGTATGAGGACGTTGGAAATCGGGGCCAGTGGATGTATTTTTCATCCTCTCCCCGCTCGATGTATATTTAATGGCGGGTGGCCGGCGGGTGGCCGGCGGGCGTGCGGGCGACTGACCTGGCATGGGGCCTGTTAGCAGGTTCTCCTGTGTTCTCCTGCGTGGATGTATGGAGGTTCCTGGGGGGGTCTGCGTCTGCTTCCTGCCCCAGGAGGCGGCGTCCTGCCGGGGCAGACAGGAGGTCATCGCCCCCCGAGTGTCAGACCCCTCCAGTCCGGCCTCATGATTAAAGCCTCTGGAGCCGACGAGCCCAGACCACCCGCTCTTCCCCGAGCGGCGGGGGGCATTGTGAGTTTAGCTCATTAAGCTGATGATGATGATCTGCTCTGCCCATCAATTCCAACATCAAACCCGCGGTAAAGTGCACGAGCGGCGATGCGGCGGTCCTGTGGAAGCGTGGAGGAGCGAGGGGGCTCCAGATCTGGCGGAGCGTGAGATGTTGCTCTGAAAGTGATGGGACATCACTGGTTATGTCACGTTTGGAGATGTTTTGGTAACACTTTACTTGAAGGGTGTCTATGTAATACATTCACAACGTCTTAGAGACCTGCTTCATGACATGTTAATGAATGTCTAAATCAACATTTATAAAGTATACATGGTATTAATAAGGACTACCATTTTACTAAGATACATTTTTCAAAATAAAAGCCCCCATTTTTTATTATGAAAAACTGTATTATTTTCAGTAAAAATGACTAATTTCTGGACAGCCACAATAAAGATGACCTCACTTTTTGGTCATTAAGTGCTTTGACACTCAGGCACAACTTCTTAATTATCTGTTTTTTTTCTTAAGCAAATCGCTGTTGTTGGAAGAAAAACTTGCATCTCCAAAACGGTAACTTTACAGGAGAAGGAAAAAACCTACTTCACTTTTAATGCAAGTCAATGGAACCAGACTTTTTTCCAAGTCATTTTGGGACGTTTCTTTTGGTCCATTCATCGTGAAATTTACACACAATGTAAATGGCAACAGGCATTTTCAAATTATGTCAAAACCTGAAAAACTTCCGACAGCAGCGATATGTTGCTTTGCAAGTCACTTTACTATATGGACAGTAAATTACTCATTATTATGCTATGAATAAACATTCAAATGAATCTTAGTATGGTGGTGGGACTCACTGCATAAAGGGTCATAAAACTCCTCCATTCCTGTAGATGCTGGACAGCCACATGACTACTTTTAAAGATCCACATAACATGCATTTCAGTCTGTTTAGGTTCCATCACTTTTGAGGGAAAGTCAAAACAGAATTTATTAATTCTTGAGATAACAGTTCAATATTTAGCCTCAAAGAGTGTCGATTAACTGATACAGTTATACTTGTGCCTTCTCCATTACCATAAGCGAGGAAGAACATCACTAACAATAAAATAAAACCTCTTAAATATTAATTAATTCTTGGAATAACAGTGCTGGCCTTTAACCTCAAGAGAGTTAAACTTAGGATAAGTGACATTTTCCTCAACAATATATAGAGCAAAAACTAGAAAGAATAACAAAGGACAAAAGACAAATGTTTCAGAAGAAACAACCAATTACAACAAGTTGAAAGTATTGGCAAAATGTGTCAAAGCACTTAATGACCAAAGGAGTAAAGCAAGGTCATTTTTATTTTGGCTGTCCAGAAATGAGGCGTTTCACTGAAAATAATATAGGTTTTCAAAATAAAAAATAAGGACCTTTATTTTGAAAAATGTATCTCAGTAACATAACACAGTAGCCCATATTAACATCATGTAAAATATGCATGCTTTATGAATGTTGATTTAAACATTTATGAACATGTTATGAAGTGTTCATGTAAGATGTTATGAATGTGTTATGTGGACACCCTTCAAGTAAAGTTTTTGACATAATTTGCCTGTTGCTGTTTACATTGTGTGTAAATTTCATGATGAATGGACCAAAATAAATGACCCAAAATCACTTGGAAAAAGTCTGGTTCCATTGACTTACATTAAAAGTAGAGTATGTTTTTTCCTTCTACTGTAAAGTTTTGGATAAAGTATAATACAAGGAAAATGTGGTGTATCAGCTGTTTAACAGCACCACATATTCTCATCTCTAAATTAATACAGAGGAAAGCCGGAAGCCGCCACACGCTGTATGTAATGTTAATGACCTGGCCCTTTAGAGCTCTACAGGTGAACATCAGTGAGCCGTCCGAAATGTCATTAATGCTCCTCATTATTCCAATCAGAGAGAGAGAGAGAGAGAGAGAGAGAGAGCGTAGCATGATGCTTGCTCTGCTGGCACAACAGGGTCTGCTAGTGTTATAAAATTGCAAATGAGTGAGACAAAACAACAGCGCGCACCCACAGCGGACGGCTCGTGTGCACCTGGTCCCCCACACGGATGCACATCACATCCCATCATGTCTGATAGAATTCTGATAGAGCTGCTCATCTGATAGAGCTGCTCGTCTGATTTAGCTGTGTATCTGTGAGTGAATGAGAGAGAGAGAGAGAGAGAGAGAGAGAGAGAGGGAGAGAGAGATTGTGAATGTTCAGTTTCGTTCTAGCTCTAGTTAGGTTTGCATGATCTAGACAGATTTGGACATTCTGGGTAGGTTCAGAAGTTCTGGTAAGGTGTGGTTACTCTGGTTGGGTCTGAATGGTAAATATAGGTTTGGATGTTGTGGTTAGCTTTGAATAATCAGGTTAGGTTTGGATAAACAGGTTAGATCTGTAAGACCTGGTTGGGTTTTAACTGTCTGTTCTGAATTGGTTTGGAAATTCTTCAGATGTTCTGGCTAGGTTTGGATGTTCTAGTTAGGTTTGGATGTTCTAGTTAGGTTTGGATATTCTAGTTTGGTTTGGATGTTCTAGTTCGGTTTGGATGTTCTAGTTTGGTTTGGAAGTTCTTTATAAGTTTGAATATTCTGCATATGTTTGGACGTTCTTGTAAGGTTTGAATGTTCTGCATAGATTTAGATGTTCTTTTAAGGTTGCACTGTTCTGCTTAGGTTTGGACGTTCTTTTAGGTTTGAATGTTCTGCTTAGGTTTGGAAATTTGGGGTTTTTTCAGATGTTTTGGTTAGGTTTGGATGTTCTGGTTTGGTTTGGATGTTCTATTTAGATTAGGATGTTCTCGTTAAGTTAGGATGTTCTAGTTTGGTTTGGATGTTCTATTTAGATTAGGATGTTCTCGTTAAGTTAGGATGTTTTAGTTTGGTTTGGATATTATAGTTAGATTAGGATGTTCTTGTTAATTTGAATGTTCTAGTTTGGTTTGGATGTTCTGGTTAGGTTTGGACGTTCTAGTTTGGTTTAGATGTTCTACTTTGGTTTGGCTGGTCTACTTTGGTTTGCATGTTCTGGTTAGCAATGGATATTCTATTTAGGATGTTCTTGTTAAGTTTGAATGTTCTGCTTAGGTTTGGACGTTCTTGTAAGGTTTGAATGTTCTGCATAGATTGGGATGTTCTTTGAAGGTTTAACTGTTCTACTTAGCTTTGGACGTTCTTGTAAGGTTTGAATGTTCTGCTTAGGTTTGGACGTTCTTGTAAGGTTTGAATGTTCTGGTAAGGTTTGAATGTTCTGATAAGGTTTCAATGTTTTGTTTCAGTGTGGACGCTCTGGTTAGTGTTAGATATTCTCGGTTAACATCTGGACGTTCTAGGACAGAACATTCCGAGACACAGAGAGAGGCAGAGAGAAAGAGTTTTGTTTCAGCACCGCAGTGGTTGAGCGCATCGACAGAGAGAGAGAGTGAAAGAGTGAGAAAGAGAGATGTGGTTCAGAGATAGCGTGGTGGAGTGATGAAGTGAGGAGTGCATCAGTGAGAATAAAACAGTGGTAGAATGAGGGTGGAGAAAGGAGTGATCGAGCAATAGATGAGGAGAGAGAGAGAGAGAGAGAGTGGACGTGGTTTTTGCTGGGTTTGCTTCAATTGTGGGTAATAAAGCAGAGCTGTGAATGAAAATCTTTAGTCCTGCTTGTGCGATGATACACACACACACACACACACACACACACGCACACACACACACACACACACACACACACACTGAGCAGACTGCCACACCCATGCAGACGTCCAGTACAGACGTCCAGTCCTAAATGAGATGCCCGCCTGTCCGCTCCTGTTTGTGTTGCTCTCCTCTTGGCTGCTAATCACCGCTGGATTATTTCTTCATCACTCTGTCTCTCATTTTTCTTTTCTCTTTGTTTCACAGTCACCCCATCTCCTTCATTCATCCACTCCCTTCCCCTCATCCTGCTCCCGAGCCATGAATTATTGATGAATGGACCTCCGTAATGCAGCCAAATAAAACACAGAGAGAGAGAGAGAAAGAGAGAGAGAGATGTAAATAAATGTTGATTTCAGAGGCTGAGAATGAAAGAAACGTTGCTTATTGAACAGACATTTATTTAAATCTAGCTGTAGCAATCAGCATTTCCCTTTGTCACATACATCAAACACAGTGGCAGTCAGCATTATTTTTGTTGATCTTGGTCAAACATATCTAATAATATCCGTAGCAGCCAAAAAGCGAAATTAATCAGATGTATTTGTAGTAATCAGCATCTTCTGACTTGATCTTTGTCCATTTTGACAGTACCGCAAGCATTGCATCAGCTGGCCAATCAGGACTAAGATCTAAGCTCTTCTGACAATGTCACAATTTGCGTCACATTACTGAAGCCCCATGTGTGATGGATTTCAGCACCATCTGTAGCGGACTGCTCCCAGTCACTTTCGTTTCAGCGCCGCGGGGCTGCGGACAGCTCCTGCGTGTTCGCTTTCAGCACCAGTGGCAACGGACAGCGCTCGGTCTTACACTCCAGCACCACGGACAGCGCTGCAGCAGGTTTCAGCACCACTTAGAGCGAACAGCTCCCCAACTACAGGCTGTAGGATCCAGATATTTCTGAAAACACGTTTTTCTCCATCTGTTTTCCTCCTTTTCTTTATATGTGGACTTTATTAATTATTGAGGTCAGGTATTTCAGCCACAATCATTGCTAACAGGTAAAATCAAGCACATAGCCGTGCAATCTCCATACACAAACACTGGCAGTAGAATTAAGTTATCTACTTTATTAATCCCACAACAGGGAAATTCACCTCCGCATTTAACCCATCGGTGCAGTGAAACACCACATACACACTAGTGCTAGTGAACACACACACTAGGGGGCAGTGAGCAGCCCTACCCACGGTGCCCAGGGAGCAGGTGGGGGTTAGGTGCCTTGCTCAAGGGCACTTCAGTCATGTCCTGTCAGCTCAGGCGATCGAACTGGATCGAACAAGGCTGGTTCCCTAGCCTCCAGCCCATGACTGCCCTTAAAGCACACACACTAGGGGGCAGCAAGTGGTGGCCAGCCCTATCCACGGCGCCTGGGGAGCAGTTAGGTGCCTTGCTCAAGGGTGCTTCAGTCATGTACTGTCTGCTCAGGGGATCGAACCACCGACCTTCTGGTCACAAGGCTGGTTCCTTAACCTCCAGCCCACGACTGCCCTGTGATTAAATGTGCCACAAGACAGTTGGGAAATTTCTACCCTGTTAGCTCTGCCCTAGTCAACTGTAAGTACTGTGATCAACAGCCATGAAGCAGATGTAAAGAGCAGGAGCCACCAAGTGGTAAAGCGTGTAGTGCGCAAAAATCACTTATACTCTGTTGTATCACTCACTACAGAGTTCCAAACTGCCTCTGAAAGCAGCATAAGTGCAATAACTGTGTGTGTGAGCTTCATGAAAAGGGTTTCCATGGCTGAGCAGCTGCACGCAAGCCTAAGATCACTATGCGCAATGCTAAGCGTTAGCTGGAGTGGTGTAAAGCGCCGCCACTGGACTCTGGAGCAGTGGAAACGTGTTCTCTGTGGTGATAAACCATGTCTCACTATCTGTCAGTCTGATGGATGAATCTGGGTTTGGTGGATGCCAGGAGAACAATACTTACCAGAATGCACAGTGCCAACATTAAAGTTTGGTGGAGGAGGGATGATGGGCTGGGGCTGTTTTTCAGGCTTTGGTCCCCTTAGTTCCAGTGAAGGGTGATGTTGATGCTGCAACAAACAAAGACATTTTAAACAGTTATATGCTTTTAACTTAACAGTCTGGGGAAGCTCCTGTCCTGTTCCAGCATGACTGTGCAAGGGCTATAAAGACATAGTTTGATGAGGGTGTGGAGGAACTCCAGTGGCCGGCACAGATCCCTGACCACTGATTGCGGGACAGGCTTCAGTGCCTGACCTCACAAATGCTCTTTTGACTGAATGGGCACAAATCCCCACAGACACGCTCTAAAATCTTGCAGAAAGCTTCCCAGAAGAGTGGAGGCTTTTATGGCTGCAAAAGGGGGGCAACTCAATTTTAATGGACTGGGATGTCCAACAAGATCATATAGATGTGAGAGTCAGGCGTCCACATACTTTTGGCCATATTGTATATGTAAATGTCCTCTGCTCTGAGAGGCTGATCTGAATTGCGCCTCATTCGAAAAGCAGTCCAGGCCAACACACACCTTATAACTTCAGCAGGAATGGGTGGAGCTAAACTGCTACAGGCAGAACAGGTTAAAAATGGAAGTGAAAAATGCAGAGAACAGTTCTGTTCTCAAAAATATCTGGACAGAATCTTTGAAAAGCTTTATCCCTCCCCACCACGGACCCGTTCCTTAGTTTTAGCTGCTCATTCATTCCAAGAGCAAAAGTGTTAATGGTCCGTTTTTGATGTGGTAAATTAGAAGCTACGACAGACAGTCCTTTACAGCATTGACGCCAAGTAATTGCTTTGCTGTGCAGATAATTTGCTGGAATGGTTTCAGTGCAGGCAAATTAACTGGCGCCCACAGGAATCATCCTTCAGAGAATTCAGGAATGAAATCACCACATACACACGCTGTATAAGAGTGACTTGCTTTAACTAGTTTGTCCTTAAATTATGAATTTACTGAAACTCTGGCCTAAACAACTGTATTCGGCTTGAACATTAACAGGCCAATATCATGGAAAACTGGATTCTGACTAAGGCCCAGCCCCATTTCTTATTTTTACCCCTACCCCTTGTTTTCAAGTCTCACTTTGTCCCTTGGAACTGACTTACAAGGGGTAGTGGTATGAAATAGGACCCTCAAATAAAAAAGAGCATCACTTCATTAACAGCTACCAGCGCTGCTCTGTAGGCGACCCTGCCAGTCTGCAGTGACAGCAGAGGAGGGTAAAGTTCAGCTCCTCACTGCTGGGCTTTAGTTACATTTAGGGCATCATATTCCTTCAAAGAGGGGGGCAATTATTTATTATCACCCACCCCTAATTCTTCAGTGATGTGAAGCTGAAGTCAGATATTCACCAGCTTCTCGTTCGAATTTTCCCTGTTCCACCTTAAATGGTGCAGCAGTTACATTCTGGCGCTTTAGGCGTCAGAACTGCTGGACTATTTAAGGTGGAACGGGAAAGTTAGCTAGCTAGCTACCAAGACATCAGCATATTATTAGCGATTTTTCATGCTTGTTATGAAGAAAACGGCCATAATACACTGAAACGACATTAAACTAAGATAATATAATGGTCATTGTAAGTTTTTAACGGAGAAAATTCTCTCATTTGTGGGTTTCTCTGGTCGCTTGCTCAGCCATCTCGCCGGTTTTTCTTTGTTTCTCATAACACTCTGTTTGGAGGGCCATGTAGCCTTAACATTTGACCCTACCCCCTATCTCAACAAAAATTGGGACACCCTACCCTTAGGAGTGAATGCACAAGATGGAGGGGTAGGGCTAAGTGGTGGGGCCGAGGGGTGAAATGGGATTGGGCGAATGTATGTGAATGTTTTTGAAGTTTCATACTTTACCATTCCCTCTTAGTCCATACTGTCCTTTTAGAGAAGCTTATCTGCATCATTTTTAACTCATCGTTTTTGTGATGTCTCAAAAACCAACACATTTACATCCACCTGTTCTGCCTTCAGCTATTTAGACCCACCCATTCTCACTGAGTGTTTCAACCCGGACTGCTTTCTGAATGAGGCAGCCAATCAATATAAAGCTTGTTTACATATATCAGCCTTAAAGGCACAGTAACAAAAATTATCATTCTAAAAGGTTGAATGGAAAATGGTCACAAAAAACTGACTGAATTATGTTTTTATTGACATAAACCCACACAACTATCACAAGGGAACCTCAGTGGGAAAAATAGAAAGAAGGAAAAATATAGGATAAGGTTTAGAATCTTTTGAAAATATTACAGTATAACCCCTGAAACTGCAGGCTTAGAATTATTACTGTCTTATTATTCAGCTACTACTATGTAATTACTGTGTAGAACTGTGTATATGTAATATATTCTGTGAATCGCTGTGGCTTGACTGTTGTTTCTCTCTCTCTCCGCAGACCGTGCGTCATGGTTTCCCCTACCAGCCCACTGCTCTGGCGTTTGATCCCGTGCAGAAGATTCTGGCGATCGGCTCTCGCTCCGGAGGCGTGCGCATGTATCCTTTTCCGCCGTGCTTTTCCTCTGCAGAGTTGTTTTGAATTCGCTTCGTGCTCTGTTTGTCCCCTCCGGGCCTCCGTAGGGAGATACGGACTGTATGAGGGAGGAGCGCTTCTGGAGGTAAGAGAACAGCACTGCGCTGTGTTTTCACACTTAAAGGCCTCCCTGCGGCCCGGCACTGAGTCTGCCTGCTTAATATCCTCCCTGAGACTGAGAGAGAGAGAGAGAGAGAGAGAGAGAGAGAGAGACATACAGGATTGGTTAGTTGTTATTGTGATGTTCGTACTATTATCCTGCACTGTTAAAAATAAAGCTTTGGAGTGAAGCCATAGATGAGCCACTTTCCCTAAAGAGCCTTTCAGTGCATGGTTCTTTAAAGGGCCTGTATCCTATATTTTTCTTGTGTTTTCATTTTTTCCTTCTGACCTGCACTTTTCACACTTTTGTCATTTTATGTACCAAAATCTGCACCTGATATGTCTAAACAACCTCTGTTCTGATTGGTCACCTTGTATTATGCAACACTCAAAAAGCAGGCCAAGCTGAAACACTCCTTATAACTTCAATGTGAATGGGTGGGGCCAAACTTCTGGATAGGAGGTTAGATGTAATTGTGTTGGTTTTGTGACATCCCAAAATTCAAAGCAGACATATATAGACTGTATGGAGTGGAATACATGTTGACATTGTTTACACACTGTATAAAATTCTATTATTTCAATAAAAACAAAGGCAATTTGTTTTCCATGATATGGTCCCTTTAAGAAACTCACTAGTAAGATTCTTTAAGCAACCAAAAGTGGTTCTTCAGTGGCATCACTTATTTTTAGAGTGAAATGCCTAAACAGTGAAAAAGTCCATAAATAAAAGGTGTTTCGACTGTGATGGCTTTCCTGGGTTTGACAGACCTATAGAGATATAAGACAGAAAATTTGGGTGTATGTGCTGTGTGTGTTAAATATGAGGACAGGACGATGATGATGGGGTAGATTTCTTGCTTTCTGTGCTCTCTGGCCTTTATCTACAAATCAGCTGAGCTCAGTATATTGCATTTGCTCACAGCCCCATTCATCTCTGGATGATGGGGCTTAATGGGTGGGATTACAACCCCATTAGAGGTGAAGGAAAAGAGGGTGGTAAGTACTCAGGTCAAGGTGATGCTCGTGGAGTGTTCAGCGCTGAAGGACATGTCGTCTCTCCAGGGTTAGTGGGCCATTACAGTGATGTATAAGAACAGCTGTAATTGTTGTGAATGGGAGATTTGTCCTTCTGTGTTTTTATGTTCATACATTTTCAGTAAAACATGTCGTGGTGTTGGAGTGAATAGTATATATGGGCATATTATTTTATATATGTTACACATGGTATATACATACAGATTAGAGATGTGTTATTATTATTATTATTATTATTATTATTATTACATATAGACACTAACTTATACAGTCATATTTAAAACTAAACTAAATCCCTTAAACGGCCAGAGCCTGCAGGTGGGCCCAAAGTTATATTACACACTTCTATAACCTAAGAATAGCTCAGCCAGTTTGCATTGTAGCCCAAGTAATTACATAATAATAAGACTTAACATGTAAGAAAACTGGAATTTTACTATATGTATAATACACTGATCCACTCAGACCAGCGCAACACACACTAACACACCACCACCACGTCAGTGTGACTGCAGTGCTGAGAATGATCCACCACCCAAATAGTACCTGCTCTGTGAGGGTCCATGGGGGTCCTGACCACTGAAGAACAGGGTAAAAGGGAGCTAACAAAGTATGCAGAGAAAAAGATGGACTACAGTCTGTAATTGTGGTCATAATGTTATGCCTGATCGTTGTATATGCCATAAGTAATTATTATAGATGGGTACTTATATGTATAATACATGTGAAGCATATTACACACACACATATGTAAATATATTCATATATATGAATAGGATATATTATTACATGTGAGTACTTACAGGTAATGCATACCTACATACTTGCTTTGTATATAAACAAGTCTGTGTGACTTCATTAGTGTTGCAATGCTTAAGATTTGTTTCTCTTTGCACAGCACTCTCTCTCTCTCTCTCTCTCTCTCTCTCTCTCTCTCTCTCTCTCTCTCTCTCAGCAGAGCGGTATATTTAGTCCTTGTTCAGAGCCGTGTATTGATCTAAAGTGCCCCAAGTTAAACATTCACACTGCAGTATTGATTGTCAGCTCCTCTGGCCACTCTGTGTGCTTTCTGTCTGCAAATCACTGCTACAGACACAGAGTTTAGGTAACAGTGTGTGTGAGGGGTGCAAAGTTTATGTTGGTGTGTGTGTGAGAGCATAGAAGGCATGTTGCTTGGCAGCATCCATATTTGGTTGACATTATTAGTCCTGAAATTATTTACTGGGATGTGTGTGTGTGTGTGTGTGTGTGTGTGTGTGTGTGTGTGCAGTAGGGGCAGAGTGTGAGTTCTACAGTGAGAAGGTGGGGGAGTCAATTTTTCATGCTATAGTTGTAAAACAAAAAATGTGTGCAATTAAATCATCATCTTACATTTTTCAATAATTTTAGCTTATTTTTCTTTTTTCTTTTTGGTGTATGTAAACACTGCCCAGAAGCAAGCAAAGCTTAGCTACAAATGAGAGTATGAATCACCATGGTGGCAGCGATTCAATTTGATTCTGATTCACTGCAACTATGATTTAATGTGATCACGATTCAGTGCAACCACAATTTGATTCGATTCAGGTTCACTGCAGCTTCCACTGGATTTAATTACGATTCAGTGCAGTCACAATTCAGTTTGATTATGACTCAATGCAGCCATGATTCTATCTGATTATGATTCAACGATTCAAATACAACAACAGCTTTTTAAATTCAATGCAACTGAAATTTGATTTGGTTGTAATTCAGTTCAACCATGATTCAGTTTGATTATGATTCAGCACAACCGTGATTTGGTTTGTTTTTGATTCACAGAAACTATGATTGAGTTTAATTATGATTCAGCACAACTGTGATTTGGTTTGGTTTTGATTCACAGAAACTATGATTCAGTTTGATTATGCATTTTAATTTGATTATGATTCAGTGCAGCCATGATTCAATTTGATTGAGTCGATGTAACTAAAATTTGATTTGATTACAATTCAGCATAACCACAAATATATTTTACTCTGATTACATACAACCATGATTTGATTTCATTTTTTAGATTCACCACAATGACTATATAGTTGATTACGATTCAATGCAATTATGATTCAGTTTGAGTATGATTTATTGCTTCAGGCCTTGTTTGATTTGATTATGATTTGGTGCAAGTGTGATTCGATTTGATTCTGATTCACTGCAAATGTGATTCAGTTTGATTACAATTCTGTGCAACTGTGATTTGTTTTGATTCTGATTCACTGTAACCACCATTCATTTTGATTAAAATTCAGTGAAACCATGATTCAGTTTGATTACGATTCAGTGCAGGTATTATGCAATTTGATTCAGGGCAACCATGATTTGGTTTGATTCACTGCAACTACAATTCGATTTGATTATGATTCAGTGCACCTGTGATTCAGTTTATGATTGAACACAGCAGCAATTCAATTTAATTCTGATTCAATGCACCTATGATTCAGTTTGATTGTGATTCAACACAGCTGCAGTTCAATTTGGCTATGATTCAGTGCAGCCATGATTGAATTTAATAACAATTAATCAATTACAATACAACCATGACTCGATCTGATTACGATTCAGTGCAACCATGATTCAGTTTGAATATGATTCAGCACAACCACAGCTTGACTGATTATGATTCAATGCACCCATGATTCAGTTTGATTCCGATTCACTGCAAGCATGGTTCGATTAGATTACGACTGTGTGGAGCCGCTATTCTATTTGATTAAGATTCATGAAATTTCACCATGATATTTAAAAATATTATAATTCATTCTAATTGATCAGTAGAGTTGATTCAAGCCTTCAGATTTCAGTGCATCTTTACTCCTTTAATGTTGGGAACAGGCCAGCATGCTTATAAGTATGATTATATGTTTGTGCGTATTTGTGTATATGTGGCGAAATGCAGGGCTTCTTAAGGTTCACGATGACGGACTCAGACTCAGTCAGGGAGCTGCTAGCACTCGTTCCGATGAAGACAAAGGATCAAACCTCTCAGCTAAATCAAGCCATATCAAACCGAATCAAATTACAGAGCCTCATTGTGGAGAGATAAGAGCGGAGAGAGAGAATCAAAGCATGATACATCACACCAGAGCAATCAAAGCATCGCGCAAAAGGGGCACTTTATCCTGGACTATTCGTCAAAAACGCACTGTTCTCAGCACTCTCAATCCTTCTGTTTTACGTAACCAAATAAAAGACAGTCAGATCTCCTTAAAGGGCCCATACCAAGCAAAATCAAACTACTCACTAATTCTTTTAATAAAACAGGTTGATATAGTACATAAACGTCGTTAAAGTTTCTAAATATAAACATTCACATTCCTGTCCATGTCTATGGAAACTAAACTGCCAAAAGAACCTGCACTGAATCTGTTGTTTTTGTGATGTCACAACCATGAACACAAGTAGATGTGAAAGCACAGACTTCCTACAACAGTTTAGCTCCACCCATTTATGTTGATGAGGAGTTCTTCTGCATGGACTTGGTTTTGAGTGAAGAGCGATGCAGGGCAGCCAATCAAAGCAGAGCTCATTTACATATATCAGTCTTAAAGGCGCAGTAACAAATGTAGCCTGTAGCATGTAGAAGTTAATTATGATACAGAAACCCACACAAAGGTCATAAGTGTGGTCAGAGGTCAGAGTGTTAGACATAAAATTAGGAGTGGAATGATCATGAATTTTTGAAAACGTAAAATAGTTTTTGACCGTCTGTGTATCTTCACAGTCTTATGATGTTGAAACATAACAAATACCAGAATTGTCATTAATACTGGCACCTCAAGCGGTTAACCGAGTACTCGAGCAGCGGTCCACACGCCCGCTGTGGAGCTCATGGCTTCTTCTGTGTTTGATGCGGCTCCTATTACATGGTAGACTGAAGAAAGTGAGTGTTTCTGTCTTTCCATACAAGTAATTGAATTTCTGGTGCTCTCCTCAGAGTGTTCGCTTCAGTTTGTCCTTCTGTGTGTGAGTGTGTGTGTGTGAGTGTGTGAGTGTGTGTGTGTGAGTGTGTGTGGTGTGTGAGTGTGTGAGTGTGTGTGTGTGAGTGTGTGTGTGTGTGTGTGTGTGTGTAATAGAATTCTCCTCTGTGATAGACAGTCACTTCTCATCAGAGCAAACCAGAGAGAGAGAGAGATGGAGAAAGAGAGAGAGAGAGAGAGAGAGAGAGAGAGAGACAGTGTGAAGGAAAAACACACACACACTTGTTTGTTTTTGTGAATTCTGGGGACATTACACAGACATCCATTTGTTTCCTGGAGTCTTACCCACACCTTAACCATAATTATTAGTACCCTAAACCTAACCTGACCCTAACCGTATAACCTTAAAACATGTCTTCACCATAAAATTTAATGGTTTACACGAGGAAGAAAGGCCCTCACAACATGAGTGCTTAAACAGGTGTTGGCATGCTTGTATATATATATATATATATATATATATATAATATATAATATATATATATATATAAATGTGAAATGTGTATGTGTGTGTCTGTTCTCGTAAGAGCAAACCAGGGATATGTATATATTTATACAACAGTTAGTTCCAGCCATGCAAGCTGATTGGTTGAGAAGCGTTCTAACTGTGCTGTTATTTCAAAATAACATCACAGGTTTTTCACAAACACTGTGTCACTCCGCTGAGACGCCGTTGCTAAGCAATGACTTTGATAGGAGACACTCAAGACATTTGAACATTTTTACTTTTACTGTGCACAAACAGAAAATGGACACTTAAGATCACATTTGACCGACAGCCAATTTGGTCAGACTCTGAAGACGAGACTACACTAAGTTCCCAAACTGTCAGTTGGTCTGTGTGGAGCTGGAGAACGAGCTGCCGGCTGTGCAGCGAGTGGGCGGAGCTCGTTACTCTGACGTAGCAACAAGCTGCTCGTTAAGGAACTATAATTTGGTGAAGGAACTGTGAACATTAAAACATATTAAACGCCGCGTTCACGGCCCAGTTTATTAATTTATTACTTTATTTATTTAACTGTTGTATAAAAGCAGTAGAACACTCGAGGATGTGTGTTATCACTATAACATATTCTGTTGCTTAAATATTACTCTATTTACTATATATTCACTTCACATACTGTATGGTAAATTTACAGTGCTTTACTCTGCCGCCAGTAAATTACTATAAATCACATTGTCTGATATGTTGCAATGCTAACCAATGCCCTGCTCTAATCGCCCAATCTTTTACAGTAAGATTTTGTTCATTTACAGGATCATACTGTAAAAGATCGTAAAAAACTCGGTGTTTAAAAACTGCTGTAATTTTACAGCATTTGTAAAGTTATAGACAGAGAGAGAGATAAAAGGTATGAAGAGGGAGAGACAAGGAAGTAGAGAGAAAAAGAGGAAAAGAGAAAAAGAGAGAAACACAAAGAAAAAGAGAGAGAAGAATAAATGGGAGAGAGGGAAAAGACAGAAGGAGAGAGAAGGAAACACACGTATATTAGATAGAGAGGAGTAAATAGAGGCAGAGAAAAAAGGAGTTAAGAGAGAGAGACAGGAAAAAAGAGAGGGAGAGTTAGAGGGAGAGAGGACCGGCAAAAAAGGATAAAGGAGAGAAGTGGATGAATGTGAATGAATGTGGGGTGAAGGGAAGTGAGCTGGTAGATGAGTGCAGGTGAGAGGGATAGAGCCGCATTGGGGCGGAGTTTGGAAAGGGTTTATGCAACCTAACTCCACACACACACACACACACACACACACACACACACACACACACACACACACCACACCTACCCTCATGCATCCACATATACAGTGTGTGTGTGTATGTATGCATGTCTTACTGTCAGGCATGCACACACGTGCACTGTATATGTGGATACGTGAGGGTAGGTGTGTGTGTGTGTGTGTGTGTGTGTGTGTGTGTGTGTGTGTGCATCATTGTCAGGCGCTGCACGTACTGAGTTCACTGCAGTCTGTGTCTAGTTAATGTCAGAATGATGGGGCAGCACACACACACACACACACACACACAGTGCGCACCATGACAGATATCATGTTGGTGCTGTGTGTGTGTGTGTGTGTGTGTGTGTGTGTGTGTGTGTGTGGGGGGGGGGGGTGTGCAGGCTTATGCACAAACGTTTCAGAGGGGCTCAAGAGGGAAAACAGCACCCTGAATATGAATGAAATGTGACATAATTTTTAATCTTACACTCCAGTGATATAAGAACTGTATTCATTTCAGAGTGAGAAACTGATCCCTGACCACACACAGTCCGTGGGTAGTAAAATGACCCACCACACTGACCGGCTGCCTTATATGACTGACTTTGTTTGAAGCCCCAGGGAACTAAAATGAGTGTTTTCTTTCTACATAAGTCAATTTTGCTTTTGTAGGCTATCAGTATACACGGGCAAAGTATGTCCTGTGAATAACGTTCCAGTGTCCACTAAATGACCAATGTATTTGGCCAAACTTCTCCTCTTTTGAGGTAGACTGGACAGTCCAAATCTTGGGTCACGCGTACGTAAGCAGTACCCTGACCAATCACAAGGCTGATGTGAGACGTCTCGGCCACGCATCTTTAACAAAACTCTCTCTGTTAGAGTCGGAGCTTCTTACAGAGAGAAAGCTTACAGCCTAGCCAGCATGATGACCATTTGTCCATTTTGTGTTCAGTCGGCCACACCAGCACTCCCTGGACGCACATCCAGCAGTGAAGTGAACTGGAAGGGGAGTTCATGAAAGCCGTTGCCATGGAATCCCAGGTTTTTGCAATGGCATCCCAGGTGGTTGCTAAAGTGTTGCTAGGCTATTGCTACGGTATCTCATGTGGTTGCTATGGTGTTGCTAGGCCACTGCTATGGTATCTGAAGTGATTGCTAAGGTGTTGCTAGGTTTTTGCTAAGGTATCCCATGTGGTTGCTTATGTGTTTCATGGCTGTAGCTATGGTATCCCAGGTGGTTCCTATGGTGTTGGTAGGCCATTGCTGTGTTGTCCCAGGGGGGTTACTAATGTTTTGCAAGGCTGTTGATATGGTATCACAGGTGGTTCCTGAAGTGTTGTAAGGATGTTGCTATGATATCCCAGGTGGTTGCTAATGTGTTACTAGGCCATTGCTATGGTATCCCAGGTGGTTGCTAAGGTGTTGGTAGGCCATTGCTATGTTATACCAGGTGGTTGCTAATGTCTTTCTTGGCTGTTTTTATGGCATCGCAGGTGGTTACTGAAGTGTTGCAAGGCTGTTGCTACGATATCCCAGTTGGTTGCTAATGTGTTTCTTGGCTGTTGCTATGGTATCCCAGGTGGTTCCTATGGTGTTGGTAGGCCATTGCTATGTTATTCCAGGTGGTTACTAAAGTGTTGCAAGGCTGTTGCTACGGTATCCCAGGTGGTTGCTAAGGTGTCACTAGGCCGTTGCTATAGTTTCCCAGGTGGATCCTATGGTGTTGGTAGGCCATTGCTATGTTATCCCAGGGGGTTGCTAATGTGTTTCTTGGCTGTTGCTTTGGTATTCCAGGTGGTTCCTGTGGTGTTGCTAGGCCATTGCTGCTCCCATGTGGTTGCTAAGTTGCTGCTTGGTGAGTGGAGACGTGAGGTAGTCTACAACAAGAACCTGCATAGACCTCGTTTTCTTTTCACTGTTGTGTTTAGTTCTGCTTCTTTGACATTGCAGTTTAAGGGTGTTGGACTGAGGGCTGTCAATAAAAGATGCTCATCAGAATATTAGGCCACGCCCATAGTTTATCAATAATCAGCCAGTGTTTGTGTATGTGCCTGTGATAGGTCAGAGATGACTGAGGGGCCACCCAAGAGGGATGAAATTCATGAAATCCATGAATTCAAGCCCACCCTTTAGCTCTATTTCAGGTATGAGGCTCAGCCAATTGTCTTGAACAGTGTCAATATAAAATACAATTATTACACGCTGACCAAGAGGGCACTTACAGTATGAGGGCAAAAGGGCAGGGGCTCAATCCCCCTCTGGCGTCTATCCTGGTTCCCATGCTGACTATCTCTGCTCTTAATATGTCATCTGTCAGCACTGTGCATCCTTCCTTCTGCCATTTCTGTTTCTCTTTTCATTCCATATTATAGAAAATCTGTACATATATTTACGTTTATTATATTTACATATATCTGCTTATTAACCCTACAGCAGTTCAGCACTGCGCATTCTCATTGAAGTTAAAAGGAGTGTTTCAACCCTGGACTGCTTTTTGATAAAGGCAGAATACAGGCCAGCCAATCAGAACAGAGGTCATTTACATATATCAGTCCACTTATAACATTTGTGATAGTTTATACATCAAAAATGGCCATAATTCATTTTTAAATAACCTCTTTTTATCCCTTAGAATTAAACAGGCTTTTTTTGTTACCGTACCTTTAAGACTGAAATATGTAAATGAGCTTTGCTCCATCCTCATTCTGAAAGCAGTCCAGGCTGAAACACTCCTTATAACTTCAGCCTGACTGAACTGCTGTAGACTGAGTAGGTTTACTAAGGGTTAGGGGGTTAAAGAGCTTACTAAGGCAGTTGATGTATCTTAATATATAGATCAAAGCATATAGCTTGAAGTGAGTTTTTAAGAGTATCATATTCAGCCATATTTGGTGTTTTAGTCATGTGGTAAGACTGATTTTTAATAAAACAACAGGCAGTCCAAATCTGGGCACTGACCTTCCGATCTGTGAACATGACACAAATCTGAATTCACCCCACAGTGAAGACTAGAACGACATGGTTTAGATGGATTGTGGTAACAAGTCTCCGCGGCTCAGTGGAGAGGTCAGTGAGAGTGGCACACACACACACACAGACGCACACATGCGTGCGCAGGATCAGCGACCCATGCAGAGAGCTTAATTAGATTTTATTTAAGCTGATTTATAGTCACCGCTGCTAATTAGATTAATGAAAGTTTTATGACAGCAACAAGAAACAAAAAAAAATGAATATATATATATATATATATATATATATATATATATATATATATATATATATATATGAGATAAATATATATATATATATATATATACGAGATTTTGGTCCGACAGCAAAGAAATAAAATTAAAAAAAAAATATATATATATATATATATATGTGTATATATATATATATATATATATATTCAGATAGAATATTAAAAAAAAATATATATATATGTTTTTTTTTGTAAGTCTGAAACCAGATTTTTTTTTCAAGTAATTTTGGCCCGTTTCTTTTGGTCCATTCATCATGAAATTTACACACAATATAAAGGACAAGAGGCATTTTTAAATTATGTCTATATACATATACACACACACATATATATATATATATATATATATATATATATATATATATATATGTATGTATTCTCACAGTGGAAGGATGGACGAAACACCTGTGGGTGTTTTCAGATCTGAAGCAGCTTGATTTTCTCCTCTCTCTCAAAGATGAAAGCTTTAAGTGCTATTAACCTGGTGGTGGTAGTTTTGGTGTCTACCAGGTCTTCCAGGTGGTTGTTAGCAGTCCCTCTTTCTCTGGAGCTTCTAATCATTTTTTGAACTCCAGTATTTTCATGGACTTTCTCCTTCTTTATGCAAATCTCTCCTCAGAAATCCCTCCTGATAAATGAATACCTTGTCCACAGTGGCCGTAGGGACTGGAAATGAGATAAACGAAGGGCCTCTCTACCTCTACCTTTCTTCTTACATAATAGCGCGTAACTGTAGCTGTTTACTAGCATCTCTTTTGAAGGAGCGCTGATGTCATGGACAGCTAAAGGTCATTCTGTTAATAATAGCAACAAAGGATAAAGGCCAGTTTATTCTGTGTGTGTGTGTGTGTGTGTGTGTGTGTGTGTGTGTGTGTGTGTGTTTGCCTTTGCAGCCTGTTTGCTTGTGCTAGCCATGCTAGTACAGTTTCACTCATCGTTTGTATGTATTTTTCCTCTCTTTTCTCTCTCGAGTGCTTTTCCCGCCAGCGCTCAGGCCTTGGCTTCATCAAAAGCGTCTCACACAGAGATTCTCTCCTCACGCAGAAAAGAAGAGAAGAGCAGCGTGCCATTGTAAAGCAAGGACATCATTGCATCAGAGAAAGAGAGAGAGAGAGAATGAGAAAGAGCGGTCAGGGCAGAAAGGCTTTTGAAGAAATCAAAATCTTTTATATTTAAAACAGCTCCCTGGACGCTTCTTGGCCAGCCTTGTGTTGGGCGCGATGTGTAGTGGGCCTTTCAAAGCGGTTTCAGGTGCGAAGAGGACGCAAACATCCATGTGTGTTACCTCAATAGGCTTATTATAGGGTTTGCATTCAAAGTAAAGTTTAACTGCAGTCGTATTAAAGCACTCGTGCTCTCCCACAAGCAAGACGAGCTCGTCTGCCACACCTCCTTGCACATTTGTTTGGACTGCAACCATGACAACTGAGCTCTGATTGATCAGCCTGGTTTTTTTAACAGATTGGAAAATCCAGAAAATCGAGCTTTATCTGATATAAACTTTTAGAGCTGTTAAGCTGCCCCAACATACATGCCAACATCATTCTATGGGCTTTAAGGACAATAGCCCAGGGGCCGAGCCACTAGGGGGCAGTTGTGAGAAAATCTAAACAGCTGTTTTGACTCATGGTGGGAGCTTTGCAGAGTGGTTGGATGATTATAATGCTCTCTACATCCTTCCATTTCCTCTTGCTATCACTGCTTAGCAACCATCCAACATGTCCATCACATTTATGGAAAGGGCCAGAAAATTGATGACCATGACTGCTGTGTTATTTCAGCAGAGAATAATGTATTTGTGAATAGACTAAGTCAGATATTGGATATCAGTTCACCTTGACAGAACTGCACAGGCGGGAGAGGGACAAAATGTTTCGATTGCGGGCGGGAGCGGGATGAATGATTCTGATTCACTGCAGAAGTGGGCGGGCGGGAGCGGGACTGCGCAGTCCTCTACTTTAAACTATTTAACAGTAAGCATGAACTTTCAAGCGTTTGGTCCTCACACAGCACGTTAGAGCATGTGATGCTGTACATTAATGACACGAACTGTACAAATACAGTAATCTACCGTACTTAAAATACAGTACTGTAGTTTTATTAAGCAGGAGGTTCCAATTAAAATGTCTTTGCCTCAATTCCAGCTGCAGTGAAGCCTGATTTGACAGTTTTTACAGCATAGCTGAGTGAAATATGAGGCATGGGAGATGATTTAGCCCCAGTTGACAGCACTATGCTATGCATCTGGTGTAATGTGATGTTGTACATCCTGCAGATGATTTATTAGAAGGAGTTTCTGTCTGGAATGTATAAGAGCTTCTTCCAGAATGCACATGCACATCCACAGTGAAATCAGTGAGCTGAAAGATTACCCAAACTCTGTAAGGTGGCCTGGTTAGCTTGCCTTACGTTGGTGCTAATTTGCTCCTCAAGGCCATATGCTGAAACGGAGAAAGGAATGTTGGCAGCACGTCTGTTCGACGAAAGCTTTCCTACTAGAAGTCACGCTCACCGCCAGCGTGCCGTTTCCCGCCGACGCTTCTTCTGACTTCTTTCTCTCTCGCTGAGGACGAGCCTGTTGCCTGAAGCCTGAGCCGATCCGGCGCTTCTTCCCTTTTAAAACATTTGCATGTAATCCTGGAAGTAATCAGCTTATTTTCTGAAAGTACCTTTAATCTGATTACATTTCTATAACTGCGCTGGATTACTGTTACCTTTTCTCTGTATTTTAAAGGGCCCAAATCACGGAGGGCCAAAATGTCCTCGCTTTTCAGAAATAGGTGGGGTTTATACAGTATTCAGACCTAACCAGGACATTCAGTCCTTATGTGGAAGCTAAGCTGCAAAAAAAACAGCCCAGGTTGAATTCACAGTTTTTGTGATGTCACAAATAACAGCAGGTTACGTCCACCTACGGTAGTTTAGCTCCACCCATTCATGAGAAGTATAAGGAGTGTTTCAGCCCAACAGAGGGAAAGTGAGGGAGGAGAAAGAGAGAAAAGGGAGAGATGTGGAGAGAGAGAGAGAGAGAGAGAGAGAGAGAGGACAAAGAAAGAAAAAGAGACAGAAAGAGAGGGAGAGAGAGAAGACAGAGAAAGAGAGGGAGGAGACAGAGGAGATGGCCAGACAGAGAAAGAGAGAGAGAGAGAGAGAGGAGAAAGAGAGAAAAGGTATATAGAAAGCTGGAAAGAAAGGAAAGAGAGAGAGAAAAACAGGACACAAAATGAGAGGTAGAAATGGAGAGAGAAAAAGAGTGAGAGAAAGAAAGAGAGAGGAGAAAGAAAGAAAAAGAGGTGGAAAGAGATGGAGAGAGTGAGGAGAAAGAGAGATAGAGGAAGAAAGAGAGACAGTGGGAGAAAAAGAGATGAAAAGAGATGTGGAGAGAGAGTGAGAGAGAGAGAGAGATGATCTGTCCTCAGTTTCTTGTCTCCTGCTGTCCTGCTGCGTGGCTGGACGTTGGTGATGTGGCTGCTTGACCGCAGCTCTTTGTTTGATGGAGTGGTTTGATTGTGGCGGATGCTGATTGGTGCTAATAAGAGGGATGGAGAGAGCGTGGGAGGGCAGCTGAAGGAGCGAGGGAAGGAGAGAAAAGACAGATAAATGGCGTTTGTGGGCCATTGTGAAGAAATGATTGCAATTAAGAGGTGGAAGTGGAGAGGCTGCTCTGAAGTGTGTGGAGGAGGAAGAGGCACTGACTCACACACACAGGTTTAAAACAGAGTCAGAGTGTGGAGTCAGAGAGTTCACACCCCAACACTGTCTTATGGTTTATATGTTTTATATCCCATATGTGTTCAGGACCCCCACAGGACCCTCACAGAGCAGGTTCTATTTGTGTGGTGGGTCATCCTCAGCACTGCAGTAACACTGACGTGGTGGTGGTGTGTTAGTGTGTGTTGCGCTGGTGCGAGTGGATCAGACACAGCAGTGCTGCTGGAGTTTTTAAACACTGTGTCCACTCACTGTCCACTCTATTAGACACTCCTACGTTGTCAGTCCACCTTGTAGATGTAAAGTCAGAGACGATAGCTCATCTGCTGCTGCAGAGTTTGTGTTGGTCATCCTCTTGTCCTTCATCAGTGGTCACAGGACACTGCCCACAGGACACTGTTGGCTGGATATTTTTGGTTTGGTTTGGTTTGGTTGGCAATTCTCAGTCCAGCAGTGACACTGAGGTGTGTACAGTGGTCAATTTTCTATATTTCTGACCTAAAACTTCATCAGAGACAAGAATATTAGACTTGGTTATTTATTTATTGGGGAAAATGATCCAATAATAGCTTTGACTCTTATGTTGGTGGGTTTCCTCCCATGAAATGCTGCTTCAGGTCCTTCCACAACATTTCTATAGAATTCTTATTTAGCTACTCCTTGGTTAAATGACTTGTATGCTTAGGGTCGTTGTCTCGCTGCACGACCTATGTTCTCTTGAGTTTCAGCTCACGGACAGATGTCCTGACATTTTGCTTCAGAATTTGCTGGTATATACAGACGGGCAGTAATGTTCTTTTAGGACAAAAGCGGCTTTCTCCTTGCAACCCTGCCATTGTTGTTTAGCGTTCTCCTGATGGTAGAGTCATAGACATTAACACACACACACACACACACACACACACACACACACACACACACACACACACACATATATATATATATAGAAAAGAAACACGCTAAGTGCTCACACACACACACACTGGGTTCTCGATCAATAGCCGCTGGAGTGGAGACCTCCCTGATTGCCTTCTCAGATGTGTGATAAAGAGAGCGATGGATGGATAGATAAATGGGACAGACAGAGGAAAGAATGGACAGATGTGGGCAGAGCGACAGAGGAGAAGCAGAAAGAGAGAAATTGATGAATTTAGTAACCTCAGAGCCCTTTTTCTATCTCTCCGTTTAACCTTCAGTCTTCTACACAGAGCTGACACACACATGATCTAATGATTTCAGAACGAGAGAGAGAGAGAGAGAGAGGGAGAGAGAGAGCGAGAGAGAGAGAGAGAGAGAGAGAGAGAGAGCGAGAGAGAGAGAAAGAGAGAGAAAGAGAGATACAAAGAGGGAAGAGAAAGACATACAGAGAGAGACAGAGAAGAAAGAGATTGATACAAAGAGAAGAAGAAAAGACAGACAGAGGGAGAAAGAGAGAGAGACATACAAACAGAGACAAGAGAGAGAGAGAGGAAAAAGTCTTGAGGGATTGAGAGATGGAGAATAAGAGAGAGAGAAAGACAAAAGAGGGATAGGAAGATGCGGGAAAAGAGAGTGAGACAAAGAAAGAGAGGAGAGAGATGGGAAGAGAGAGAGAGAGAGAGAGAGAGAGAGTGATGGGTAACACCCCCATACCCCACTTACTGACCCACAAAACTACACAAAAAATTTACAAAAAAATGGCAAATATATAATTAGGTTATTATTAATACTACTACTACTACTACTACTACTAATAATAATAATAATAATAATAATTATTATTATTATTATTATTATTATTATTATGATCATTTCTATGGTTATTATCTGTTTAGGTTCTTGTTCTTTTCATTGTTATTACTACTGTTATAAAGCTGTGGCAATACTGTACTTCTGCTGAACTGAGAGAGAGAGTGACAGGATAAAGGGGGGGGCGAGAGACACTAGTATGCAGAGTGATTGTATTCACTCGCTGCTCTCCTCTCAGCGGCTCATCTTTGTCTCTGAGCTGGAGTTCAGCTGGGCTGTGAATGAGATTGTGGGGGGGGGCTGCAGTGATGGAGGGAGAGAGGGATAAAGCGAGAGACAGATGGAGAGATGGATGAGTGCTGCTGGTGTGACGGGCCGCCGTAGGCCACGTTCTCAATATCAAACACGCCGTCCGACAGGAGGCTGGACATTCAGGCCGTGTGTGTTTGTTTTGATGAGCTCATTTGTCAAAGCACTGCATTCATCAGAGTGTTATATAATACAGACACAACACACACACACACACACACACACACACACACACACACACACACACACACACACGCACACTTACACACACACTCACACAGCCTGTTCGTATGTAGTGCCGGGACTATGTCCCAAATTAATTTTAAATATATAAGTACCTATATGTAAGAACACTGTGTCCTACATTGACTGTTTAAGTGTTTTCACATGATTTTAAAAGCCCAGTTTCTGTGTCATATCTTCATGATGAATGGACGAATAGAAATGATCCAAAATATTTACATTCAGAGTTAAGGACGTCTTCCTTCTCCTCTTTGGAGATATCAAATTTTATTCAGTGGCGTTATGTAAGTATATATATGTAATTAAATGTCCCATTTTTATTATGTATGTAACATCCTATATCACTGTTGTCGGAACAAAACCTCATATCTCCAAAATGGTAAAGAAAAAGGAAAAACTACTGTACTTTTAATGTAAGTCAATGGAACCAGAGTTTTTTCCAAGTCATTTTGGGTCGTTTCTTTTAGTCCATTCGTCATGAAGTTTACACACAATGTAAAGGACAACAGGCGCTTTGAAATTATGACAGAAACTAAAAAACAACAAAAATGGAGATACAGGTTTTGTTCCAACAGCAGCGATATGTAATAATATGTCCCATATGTATTATATATTATATATATGTATATAATATGTATACCATATGTAAAAATAAATAAATAAATAATATATATATATATATATATATATATATATATATATATATATATATATATATATCCATATATATATATATATGGATGAATATAAATTTGCATGTAATAGTATGAATTTATATACATATATACATATAGAAAATGTTATTACATGGTAGTATACATTTATAACAACATCCTATATTTATGTTTATTATCCTATATACATATATATATATATATATATATATATATATATATATATATATATATATGCATATTATTATTAGGTTTCACAGAGACAGAGAAAAACAAGAGCAGTATAGCAAGAGAGAGGAAAGACAGAAAGTCAAGAATGAGAGAGAAAGACTGAGAAAGGGAGAAGGACAGAGAGAGAGAGAGAGATGAGAGACAGAGATGAGAAATGAGAGATGGAGGGCAAAAAAGGGCGATTGTTCCTGTATACTAGCTGAGTGAGAAATCCTCCTGAAACTTAACGTAATCTGTGCCATTAATTCGTGGCCTTTTCTCTTTCTACCCTTCAAATCAAGCCCAGTTAGCGCGTGTGTTATTCTTCTACTGTGGCTGTGTTGTAATCAGAGCTCTCAGACAGGTACGGCCTGCTCGGAGCAATCAGCTGTGATTTATTCAGTGAGGTTTGTTTTGGAGAAGGATGTGTTTGATGCGCTGCAGGTTGGTTGCTAACAGAGCAGGGCTGATCTGAGCTCCGGGCTGCGGGTTATGTTAGCAGGCTAAGCGCTGGAGTTGATGTGTGTGTCATAAACGCTTGATTGTAGTGATATTAAGCTGTGCGTTACACTGAGTCTACGTTACAGCGCTAGAGACCCTGGCTGCCATATCGGTACCGCCTCTCTGTGAGATGAATGATCGTCTGTGGACGTGATGCCAACATATTTCCAAGAAACGACTTGGACTTGGAGTCGTTTACTGGGCAGAATTTATTTGGGAGTTTTTATGGTTTCAAATTAGACTTAATGCTGTCGTTTGTTACATTTCATGGTTTTAGTGTGGAGTTCACTGCTTGGTTGGCAGCGCTTCTCTTTGGGATGTTGTTTCTGCAGATCTATAAAAACGTTATCAAAAAAAAAAGTTATCAGATTATCAGACTACTGCATTTTGAGCTATGACTTTGAGGCAGTTCGGTAGAGTTAAGCAATAAGCCACTCGAGGCTGTGCATTACAGTGATTTTATCATGGGGAAAGGTGTTCTGAAACCGCCTTCCTCATGATAAAATCACAGTAACCCACGGCCTCGAGTGGCTTATTGCTTTTATAAAAATATTCAAATATGATCAATTCACAATTTTTCAGAAAATAATTGAAGTTATTATTTATAATAATCAACATAAACAAGTATTCTAAAGTTCCTTTAGAGTACGGTATAGTTGCCAAGCAACCATGGACTGAATGAGGAGAACGTTCAGTCGCCCATCGCTGTATATTGCGGTCATTTCATGAATTTTTGAACTTTTTGTCATATAACAATGAACCAATGAAGCACCAATCCAGCAGCGCACTCTTCTCACACTGGGGCTGAATCTCAAATAGCTCCCTGATCCCTAATTTGGTGACCAAAAAGTACTTATAAAGTGAATGTTTTTGCATTAAACAGAGCTGTGTTATCATATGTTCATTGTTATATGCTAAAAAATTTTTAAAAATCATGAAATGACTGCAGTGTACAGTGATGGGCAACCAAACGTTCTCCTCGTTCAGCGGTCCATGGTTGCAAACTGTGTATTTTATCATATTTTATGTTGGCCGCCGTTTTATAAAAGCAATAAGCCACTTGAGGCCACACGTTACAGTGATTTCATCCCAAGGATGGGAACACCTATGATAAAATCACAGGAACGCAGGCCTCTCGTGGCTTATTGCTTTATTTTACACCAGCTGTGACTGTGGCTCAGCCAATCAGATTGTAGAACTTGAACTATGTGTTTTATAATAGTGGTTTGATCTCACCCATGTAGGTAGCTGTGATATAATCCCATTTTGATCAAGATTAAAACTCTCTCTCTCTCTCTCTCTCTCTCTCTCTCTCTCTCTCTCTGGATGCTTGGCATTTGCCGGCAAGTGAATGAGTCACATTTCTAAGGCTTCACTGCCGTAATCTCCTCATAGCCTTACATAAGCCAGAGCACATTTAGAACACAGGTCAGTGTGTGCGCTGAGTCCCTCGAGGTTAAATCAGGCTTTTCTACAGAAACTCGCCACTTATCAAGCGAGCGGCTCGCATTGAGAGAGGCCGCACTGTACATACACAATGCACACACGTATTTACACATCAACATACGCTCGGAAATCGCTGCTACAGCTCTATATTGCTGAGTGACTCATACCTGACTCTGACTCCTGCATAGCTCGGAGATATCACGACTGTAACGTGATGACTTCTGAATGCATGTTATCCTGTTATGGAGCGCAGCCTGTATAAGACTGTTATAATCCACTCTGTTGTTTAGTTGTCTTGTCACATGGAGATGGTCACAACACACACACACGTGTGCTCCGCTGTGCCAGAGTGTATCAGGCCGGCTGGAGAAGCCTGAAGAGACGGCCTGCATTCATATTTCAGGTGCTGTAGATAGAGCTGGCCATATAGCTTTGAACCTTCGTGAACCTAACTCCCCTTGCAGCTGAGTGATTTTAATATTATTCAACAATCAGAAGGGACAGTGTCGGAAGAAAACCTCCAAAATGGTAACTTTACATACATACATACATACATCATCTAAACCATCTTATCCTTCTGGGTCGCGGTGGGGTGCTGGAGCCTATCCCAGCTGTCATTGGGTGGAAGGCAGGATACTTATGTGTGTGAATGTGTGTGTGTAACTTTACAGGAGAAGGAAAAACTTACTTTACTTTTAATGTAAGTCAATGGAACCAGAGTTTTTTACAAGTCAATTTGGGTCGTTTCTTTTGGTCCATTCATCATGAAATTTGCACACAATGTAAAGAGCAACAGGCATTTTCAAATTAGGTCAAAAACTGAAAAACGACAAAAATGGAAATATGAGGTTTTGTTCAGACAGCGATATGGAACATTATGTTTTTACTTCTTACTGTGCACAAACAGAAAATGGATACTTCTAAGATCACATTTGACCGACAGCCGATTTGGTCAGACTCTGAAGATGTGACTACACTATATTCCCAAACTGTCAGTTGGTCTGTGTGGAGCTGGAGAACGCCGGCTGTGCAGTGAGTGAGCGGAGTTCGTTACTCTGACGTAGCAACAAGCTGCTTGTATATATATATATATATATATATATATATATATATATATATATATATATATATATATAACATATTAGACCCGTTGTTAGATATAGATACTTACCTGTATCTACATAATTATCTATATAATACATTTACAACATATTACTACATCTATGTTCTTACCTTATACTTCTGGAGCTACATGGGCCTTTGTCCTTGCTGACACCCATCTCTCTCTCTCTCACTCTCTCTCTCTTTCTCTCTCTCTCTCTCCCTCTAATACACAATCATAACTGGGGTATTTTCTCTGCTGACATCATCCTGATTGCTGATCTGTGTGTGTGTGTGTGTGTGTGTGTGTGTGTGTGTGTTGCAGTGCTGCTGAAAGCCTGGCTTTGTGACAGACTGATTCTGTGTTTATAGTGTAGGGCCCATTATGTGATTGTGTTTACCAACCCAGAGGACGGAGGGATGGAGGGTGAAAGAGGAGGCTGTGTGGGGAACATGCACACGCTCTGTGAGCGAAGCCCTCAGTGTGAAGTGACTCTGACATTACAGCTCTACCGCTGTCACCTCCACGCTTCACCCTCGCAGTGGAGTCTTTTTATGACAGAATCTCTTATGGATTAGCAGTGGTGGAGCACGGGCCGGGACGGTTGTTGTGTAGTCATTGAACACGCACCTGCTGCTTTTGTTTTCTCTCTTTAGCTCTCGCTCTTTTTTGAAGAGCCACGTCATCTGTGAAAACAGATCTGTGTGTTTACTGAGGATTTGAGAAACGTCTAGCAGCTTGCTACAAGGGCTGAGCAATGTGACAGTATATATCATCAGATCCTTATGATAAATTATGTCACAATATGATACAGTATGCTGTTCTGGACATATATTGGAGATCATTAGTGACTGTAGACACTGACCCGCTGTGTGTTTCAGTATAAGGAGAACAAAATTAGTCCTGTTGGAGTGGATTTAGTGCCACAGAGTATGTCAAATATTAAATACATGAACATGGTGTTCACAGTTTTTGATAGTATTATTTAAAATATAGCACGACTGGCTCTTTTTTCTCTGTTCCAACTGATCAAAAGTCTGAAAAAATAAGTATTGTGACGTATCGTGTACCGTAAAAAATTCTTAAAGTATCACAATATTTTATTTTCTCCATATCGCCCACCTCTTCGCTACCAGCTGATCAGCCTGTCGATCTGTCTATCTATCTATCTATCTATCTATCTATCTATCTATCTATCTGTTGATCTGTCGATCTGTCGATCTATCTATCTATCTATCTATCTATCTATCTATCTATCTATCTGTTAAACTGTCTGTCTGTCTGTCTGTCTGTCTATCTATCTATCTATCTATCTGTTGATCTGTCTATCTGTCTGTCTGTCTGTCTATCTATCTATCTATCTATCTATCTATCTATCTATCTATCTATCTATCTATCTGTCTATATTGCTCATGTGTGTATGTTGATTGAATCAGTAGTGCAGAGCAGTGAGAGCTCTAATGATGGTTATGTTACTAAAAGAGGATGGCAGGATCAATATTTCCTGATACCTGAGAGAGAGAGAGAGAGAGAGAGAGAGAGAGAGAGAGAGAGAGAGAGGAGGGGTAAGAGAGAAGGGGTAAGGGAGGAGGGGAGGGAGAGAGGGAGGGAGGGACTTGGCTCTGCCAACATGCTGCAGCAATCTGTGTGAAAACAGGAGGCAAAGAAAGAATGAAACAAAGCCACAGAGACTGTAGTAGGCAAGAATGGAGGAGAGAGAGAGAGAGAGAGAGAGAGAGTTGGAGAGCGAGAGCGAGAGAGGGAGAGAGTTGGAGAGGAGAGTTGGAGAGGACAAAAAGCAAGAGAATGTGAGAGAGAGAAAGGGGAGAAAAAGAGAGAGAGGACAGAGAGAAAGAAAAATGGAGAGAGACAAAGAGAAAAAGACAGCAAGATGGAGGAGAGAAGAAGTGAAAGCGAGAGACAAGAGAAAGGCGACAGGAAGAAGTAGATAGATAGATAGATAGATAGATAGATAGATAGATAGATAGACACACAGAAAGAGAAAGAGAAACACAGAGAGAGAGAGAGAACGAGAGAGCTGTACCTCAGCATGGTGCTGGATTTGCTGCACTTAATTCTCTGGAGCAGAAAATATATCAGGGCTTTTTCAGTCCCACAGAGAAATGTTCATATCACACACACACACCTCATACTGTGTGTGTGGGTGTGTGTGTGTGTGTGTGTGTGTGTGTGTGTGAGTGTGTGTGTGTGCGTGTGTGTGTGAGTGAGTGTGTGTTTGTGTGTGAGTGTGTGTGTTTGGGCGTGTCTGTTTTTGTTGCAGGATTTGTCAGAATTGCAGGCGAACAGACAGCAGTCCTAAACGCAGACGTATTAGCAGCTGAGCACAGAGCCGTACACACCTGCACGAGTAATCTCACCTGAGACACAGCGGCCACTCAACATCTGGAAACACTGATCAGCCCCGCTCTGATACACAGATCAGTTCAGTTCAAACCTTCAATCATATGTAGGATGTTTCGAGCAAGCAGTGCATTTGCAATGGAAAGTTCAGAGTGGTTTGGTGTGAAATGCTCTGTCCTAGAGGAACTTACAGAGTGGTGGTGATAGGAACCAGACGTCTGAAGAGTTTAACGCCTTCAGGCAGCTATGAATTTGCTGTGTGATGTCTAAGGTTTAGTTTTACTGTAGTTCTGAGATCAAATTTCTGTCTTTTTAAATTCCATGTAGGGCATTTTAAGGCAAAATAGTCCCCAATTTTTTCCCCACTATTTTACTGTCATGAATTTTATTTCTAAAACTCAGAAGACGTCAGGTTGACCAGTGGTTTTGGATAGTAAATAAAATATTTGTGTTGTAGACACAGTGACCCCTGGTTCCTATCACCGCCACTGTAAAGAGTTGAAGAGTTCGTGAACTTTGGAAAATTTGATGATTGGTGGATTTCTCCTGCACAATTCTGACCCAAATATCTTTGTTTTTAGATTATTTCATGCCTTGAAAGAGTTAGGTCTCACTACTAGGATAGATTGTGTGTATTTGTTTTGTTTTGTTACTGAGCCAATATTAGCATGGTGGTCGATTTGTCATAATGGCTAGTTTAAATAGGGAAATAAGGAAAATACTGAGATGGTCCCCATTCAAAAGTTTGCCTACCCTTAGTTCTTAATACTATGTATTGCCTCACTGAGCATCATTGAGTGTGTTTACATGCACTTCCGATAAATGCAGAAAATCAGATTTTATCAGTAATCCGATCAGCGCGTTTACATGCACCTTGAGTAATCAGATAATGAGGAAACTCCAGGTCTACATGAGTCAGACAGTGATCAGATTTCTGCTTTGCAACCAGCCAATAAACTTACAGAAGAAGACGAGATGTAAACTTAACATAAGACTCAAACTTCATGCAGCGGCTTTTTTTTTTTAAACATAACGACGTTTTCCTGAAAATATGAACAAACATCATCTAGAAGATGAAGATTATTTATATACTTCATTTCGTCAAGCATGTATTTGGTTTCAGCATCGCTCAAAAAGTGTTTTGCTGCGTCTCGTGGCAACATTGCTTGCTTATTTCTGGTCTGTTACATGTGCAGACTGGGAAATACGAAAGAAATCAGAGTAAGAGTTTACATGCACTGAAAAATCTGATTACTGAGCTAAAATCCAGCTCTCTTTATCAGATTTCTTAATCAGATTTCTAGACCCTACTCCGATCTAAGAAATAAGAGTGTGCTGTTTACATGACCATTTGAATCAGCTAACTGTAGAAATTATGATCGGATTATTGGGTGCATGTAAACGCACTCAATGACAGCTTGCAGTCTTTTGTGATGGTTGTGGATGAGGTCCTGCCAAAAAGACTCCAGGTCCTGTAAATTCTCAGGTGGTCCTGCATGAACTGCACGTTTGAAATCTCCCCAAAGTGGCTTAGTAATGATACTGAGGTCAGGAGACTGAGATGGCCACTCCAGAACCTTCACTTTTTTCTGCTGTAACCACTGAAGGGTTGACTTGGCTTGTGATTTGGATCATTGTCATGTTGGAACATCCAAGTGCGTCCCATGCGCAGCTTTCAGGCTGATGAATGCAAATTGTCGTCCAATATTTTCGGATAACATGCTGCAGTCATCTTGCCATTGGTTTTGACTATATTCCCTGTGCTGCTGTAGCTCTTACACCCCCAAAGCATCAGAGATCCACCTCCACGCTTCACAGTAGGAATGGTGCGTTTTTCACCAGAGACTCCAAACATAGCGTTTATGGTTGTGTCTCTCCGAATGACTTAATTCCAGAAGTTTTGAGGCTCATCTAGGTGCCGCTTCGCATACTGTAAGCAGGCTGTTTTGTAGCTTCGGCATAGTAACTGCTTTTTTCTGGCAAACCGAGCATGCAGCCCATTTTTGTTCAAGTACCTCCTTATTGTGCGTCTTGAAACACGCACCACTTTTTTACAGAGAAGCCTGTGTGGCAGCTGAAGTAGCTGGAGGGTTTTCTTTGCATCCTGACCAATTTTCCTGCCAGTTGTGGCTGAGGGGTTTGTTGGTCTACGTCACCATGTCTTGGTATCAACAGAACCCCTAATTTTCCACATCTTTGTCAGAATTTGAACACTGCTGATTGGCAAATCTTCTTATATCCTTTTTGTCTCATTTATAAGTTCACCTACCTTTTCTCACAGGTCCTTTTGCTTTCCTCATGGCTCAGTATCCAGCAAAGTCAGTGCAGGGGTCTCAAAGAAACTCATTGACTATTTATACACAGGCACTAATTACAATCAAACGTACCCTTAATAGCCATTTAAACCTGTGCATATCAACTTGTGTGTATATTATCAGGCCAAACATGCAAGAGTATGTAAACTTCAGAGCAGAAGTGTGTACATATAAGCTCACCGGACAAAAAATGAGTCACCTGTGACTGAAACATACCTTAATGGCGTGTAATACCTCCATGAGCACGAATAACAGCTGATTTGGCATGGACTGGACAAGTTTTAGGATGTAGGCGACATCAAAGTTCAGCCACTCGTGCATTTAAGAATTGCGAGTTCAGCCAGATTTTCGTGGAGCCTTCCCTGGCGTCTTACTCGTTGCTCCAGGGAGTCCCACAGATCTTCAAGAGGATTCAAATCTGGGGATTTTGTGGGTCAGTCCAGATGTGTGAATGCTCCTGAATGTCCATCATGCCAATCAGTCACATTTGCAGCCATGTGAACGTGAGAATTGTCATCTTGGAATACAGGGATAGTAATGTTATGTTTGTCGGTAAGATGATGAGCAAAAGGCAAAACCTCGACGTCCAGCAGCTCAATGTAGGCGCTGTTGTTCAAATTTACTGTCGCCTTAGCCAAAGGACCTGTAATTAAAACACCCCCAGAACATCACACAGCCTCCTCCAGCTTGAACCACACCTTACACACAATCCTCACTGAAGGCTTCCTGAGGTCTACGATGACCACGATGCCGAGCATCAACATTTACATACAGGCAGAAACGAGATTTGTCTGACCAGATAGCACCATCCCAGACATGAACAGTCCAGTTTTTGTGTCTCTTTGTCCACTGTAACTGGGCAACTTTGTGAGCAGGAGCGGGCAAAGGCCTCTTGCATGCCACTCTGCTCCATATGTTCATGGTATGCAGTTCCCTGCCAAGCGTTCTTTCAGAAATTGGTTGTGAAGAACCTACGTTGACGTCTTGAAGCAATTCTAGCTATTTTTATTCACAAGCTGCAGTTCCTGTCCATCCAGTTTCATCTTTCGGCCACAATTCTGATGAGAATCTCCTGTAGACTATGATTTTAGCCACTGCTGGTTGTATGACCATACTTCCTTCACACTGTGGCCTTTGGCATGCCTAAATGCAAGCACTCCTTTTTGTTAATCATTAACATTTGCTCTGCGACCCATTTTCCTCCCATTGAACAAGACATTCTGCGTTGTACCACCTTTTCTCAATCTATGAATCCCGTCGCACACCTGCCAGTATTTATAGCCCGATCATTATCCTCGTGCAACGCCATCTGCAGGAGCCTGAAGTTACTACCACCTCAAACACACAATGTTTTGTCCAGGAAACGTACTAAACTTATTTATATACTAAGACAAATAGCTGTGTAAGATCAGTAAGTAAGCTCAGCAGGACTTTAAAGACTCACTGAATCATACCTGCCCCTAATGGCTATATATTTAGAGTCCGGTCTGGTCCTGCTGGCTGACCCGAGCTGCCGCCTGTCTGCATGACTTGTGAGGTAATGATTTGTGCAGGAGCTGTCCATGGTGCTGACTGTGGCAATGAATAGTAAGCAGAGTGCTATCCTTGGTTCTGAAATTACAGCAAACTTTGGGTATATAATACATTCAGCGGGTGTGCATAACCTTGTATGGTGCATAAATACATTAACAGCCAAATCTGTTACATGTATCAGTCTTAAAGGCGCAGTAGCCTAAACAGAAAATGACTGCATAAACATGAATGGGCTGTGTTTTTAGAACACAAACCCAAACAGGTGTAATAAGTGGACCTCAGGAGAATAAACATAAGAAAAACGTAGGATACGGGCCCTTTAATGCCTGGTCGCCGAATAATACACACACAAAACGCAGTAAGTCGCGTCCCTGCTGTGGGAAGATGAATAATGAATAAAGGAATAAGTACCTCTGGAAGCTCAATGACACAGATGATTACCTTGTGTCCTCTTTGCAGGGTTAAAGCTCTAAACAGTAATTTCACAAGAGATTAATTCTGCAGTTTTGCAGATGGACTGATTGTTTATTAGCAACAGGCACCAAATGTCATTCACTGCTCTAAACCGAAGCCCAGTGAGGTCTGAGAGCCTCTGTCACTGATGGATATTAATCAGATATTAATCCATTGTTTGTTGTCGATATGAATATGCAGATCAGGTGCAGGCGCTGGATGAATATTCAGTGTAGCGTACTGTATTCAGAAGGCCAGGCTGTGGTCAGAGAGGTGCGGGTGTGATGGGGGAGTGAGGGATGAAGACAGAGGAAAAATGCATATTCATGTCTACACGCAGGACTGAAGAATCAGCAGAATTCCACTCTTTCTGTTTATTTCTTCATCTCTTTTCTCTCACTCACCTTTTCTCTCTATCTATCTATCTATCTATCTATCTGTTAGTCTGCCTGTCCTTCCTTTCTCTCTCTCTCTTCCCACCTCTCTGTCTTTCTCTGTGTCTGTCTCTTGCTCTCTTTCTCCCTCTCTCTGTCTTTCTCTCTCTCTGTCTTTCTCTCTCTCTCTGTCTGTCTCTCTCTCTTTCTCTCTGTCTTTCAGGGTGAGTTACTCGTTGTCACAGTGATGGACTTTGTGGTATGTTGACCTGTCTGTTTGGATTAAGCCGCCGTGTGTGCAAATCTACACTAAATGTGTGTGTGTGTGTGTGTGTGTGTGTGTGTGTGTTACTGTGGCTCTTTGTCGATGTTTCTATAGTAGTGTATGAGCAACCAAAATGTATGTATATATACATATTATACATAATATAGTATACAGTGTATCGCTGCTGTCAGAAAAAAAAACATATTTTGTGTACATTTAATGATGAATGGATAAAAAAAAATGGCCCAAAATTGCTTGGACAAAACTCTGGTTCCATTGACTTACATTAAAAGTAAAGTTTTTTCCTTTTCCAGTAAAATTACCATTATTACCATATATATATATATATATATATATATATATATATATATATATATATATATATATATAATATATATATAAGGTCTTCTTATGCTGATACATGTTAATTAGCTCTGTTTTGATTGGCTGTCCTGTATTGAGCCCCATTCAGAAAGCAACCCAAGCTCAAACACTCCTTATAACTTCACTGTTAATGGGTGGGGCTAAACTGCTATAGGCTGAGTAGGTGGATGTAAACACTGCCTTTGCAGCTTAGTTTCGATATTTACAAAAAATGTTTGCATGCTAAATAAAACTCATTATTTCAATAAAGTAATACATGCTTTTCCGTGATATGAGCCCTTTAATGAACCTGCATGAATATGCTTATAGTTTTTGAATGTCGTTTGCTGGTCGGATGCTCATTCAGCAAACTGAGAAATGTAATAATTCATAATTATTCGCATCATGTTTTTGGGCCAGAGCCGCTCCTGGTCGTCATGGTTGCACTTCCTCTCCATCTTCCAACCCCGAACACGTTCATGCAGAAATGTTGCAATAAAGAGTTTCCATTACGGCCACACTCGAGGACTCCATATCCCAGAAGCCATTTCTGCTGCAGCCAAGGCAGGCTCAAGGGGAAAGTAATTGATTTGGGAGCAGACGGAACAAATTGTTCATTCGGAGTGGAATTCACGAGCTCGGCCAAAAGAAGAGAGTGAGAGACAGAGAGAGAGAGAAAGAGGGAAAGGAAGAGAGGGAGCGAGTGGAGGGGGAGGAGTAGAGGAGGAGTGTGAAAAACTCAATTACGCTCACAGCTTCATCCCTCAACTGCTCACACGCATACATACATAAGCCCAGAGGCGCGTAGCGTCGCCACGCCAACCGAGCGACAGACTCTTCACTTCCACTGTAACGTTTCTGTAGGACTGATCAGAACAGCCAGCGCAAGAGCCTCACCACCCTGCCTGCTCCGCTACACCCCTCTTTAATCTGTTCATCCCCCTCTTTAATCTGTTCATCCCCCTCTTTAATCTGTTCATCTTTCTTTTTAATCTGTTCATCTTTCTTTTTAATCTGTTCAATCTCTTTCTTCTCCATTCCATCCCTCTTTTTAATCTGTTCATCCCCCTTTTTAATCTGTTCATCTTTCTTTTTAATCTGTTCGTCTTTCTTTTTAATCTGTTCAATCTCTTTCTTCTCCATTCCATCCCTCTTTTTAATCTGTTCATCCCCCTTTTTAATCTGTTCATCCCCCTTTTTTAATCTGATCCATACCTCTTTTGATCTGTTCATCTTTCTTTTTAATCTGTTCAGTCTCTTTCTTCTCCATTCCATCCCTCTTTTTAATCTGTTCCATCCCTCTTTTTAATCTGCTCCATCCACCTTTTTAATCGGTTCCATCCCCCTATCTGCTCCATTCCATCCCTCTTTTTAATCTGTTCATCCTTCTTTCTCCATCTCATCCCTCTTTTTAATCTGTTCCATCTCTTTCTTCTCCATTCCATCCCTCTTTTTAATCTGTTTTATCTCTTTTTTAATCTGTTCCATCCCTCCTTCTCTATTCGATCCCTCTTTTTAATCTGTTTCATCCCTCTTTTTAACCTGTTACAGTCATCTTTCCTCTCCATTCCATCCCTCTTTTTTTAATCTGTTCCATCCCTCTTTTTTTAACATTCCATCCCTGTTCTCCATTCTATCCCTCTTCTTAATCTGTTCCATCTCTTTCTTCTCCATTCCATCCCTCTATCTTCTCTTTCCCACCCCCCTAGTTTCCCATTCCTCTTTCTTCTCCATTCCATCACTCTTTCTTCTCCGTTCCATCCGTTCCATCACTCTTTCTTCTCCATCCCATCCCTCTATCTTCTCTTTCCCACCCCCCTATTTTCCCATTCCTCTTTCTTCTCCATTCCATCACTCTTTTTTCTCCGTTCCATCACTCTTTCTTCTCCATCCCATCCCTCTATCTTCTCTCTCCCACCCCTCTATTTTCTCATCCTTATTTCTTCTCCATTCTATCACTATTTCTTCTCTATCCCTCTCTCTCGCCCTGTGACTCACTCACTTTTTTTAGCGGGTTAATGATAGAAGCCCAATCAGAGTAATTACACCCCTTCACCTCTCTGCCCCGTGGTCAGCTGGTGAGTGACAGAGTAACGATGGTCCAAAACGTGTTCCCCTCCTGGGACACGCAGCTGTGCTCGTGTGTGGGTGGTCAGACTGGAGAAAGAGTGAAGAAAGTCAATTCGGCGACGCAGAATAGCAGCATGACATCGTCTCTGAATGCTCTCTATCTGAGCCGCGCAGGTGTGAGTGCTCAGGCGGGGATTAGAGGGAGCAGCGGGACGGTAGCTGCAGGGCTTTACAGGCAAAATAGAGATGAAGAGGTGGAGTGACAGGTGTGTTTTAGCCTGTTTATCATTTTGAAGAGAACACTCGCAGACAGGGACGCGTTAATATTAACATACGCCCCTAAGGCTGTAAATCTAACCTACATCCCACACGCACGAATCATCACATTAACCTGTTAGGAGATTAACTAGCTGGCTTTCTGGGCCCTAAATAACATTTGTCACTAACTGTTACCTCAGCTTAGACTAGCCATAGTTGTGGTGATGGTGGCTGTCATTAGCCACGTTTACATGCACCTGAATAATCCGTTAATATTCCAACTAATAGCTGAATTGGAATAGAATACGTCCATGTATACACCTCAAACGGAATAGTCTAGTCCGATTGAAGTCATTCGGAATACAGATTCAACCTGACTGAACGAGGTGGGTATTCCTGTAAATAATCCATTAAATAGAAGAATAATATCCGTGTAAACGCCTGTATCTGATTACATTCCCTATCGGAAAGTTTAAGTCCATTCTGATCATGTTCGTCACATCATAGTGAAAGTTTATACCGTTCAACATGGCGGAGCAGAAACTGGTCTGCAGAGGAGACGAAGTTTATGCTCTGATCTTTAAAAGACGGCGGTGGGACGGACGTCCGGCTTATGTGTCTCAGAACACGACGTCTTCCTCTCGGCCTTCTTTAATAAGGACATGTGAAGGACGTTTTCCTGAGTCTGACATCATTTTAAAGCAATTAAAAACACAAGCACTGCTCACTGCTGCTCATCTCACTCTGACTGGACTCATGTGATGCTCGTTGTCATGGTAACATCTAGAGTAAGTGGTTCTCTATGTATGCATATAATTTTGGTTCAGGTTACTTGTAGTGTGCTTGGAAACTGAGATTTTCCATCAGATTGTTGAGTAGAGTGAGAATAAACTCCTCAGTCTGAATCTATTATCGGGATGTATTTATTCACTGTATCTAACAGTCTGTAGACACCTACTCATCCAGCATTTCTTCTGAATTGAAGGGTATTAATAGGGAGTTTGTCCTCCTTTACTGCAGTAACAGCCTCTACTCCTCTGGGAAGGCTTTACAATAGTTGTTGGAATGTTGCTGTGAGGATTTGATTGAGCATTAGTGAGGTCAGGTACTGATGTTGCAGGGTCAGTTCTGGATCTCCAGCTCATCCCTAAGGTATTAGAACTCAATCACTCCAGAGAATGCAGTTCCACTGCTCTACAGCCCAGTGTAGGGGGGCTTTAGACCCCTCTAGCTGATGTTTGGCATTGGGCATGGTGACCTTAGGCTCATGTGCAGCTGCTACAGAACATCCCATTCTACTGGTCTGTGCTTTTTTTATGGAGATTGAACTGTGTGAGTGCAGTTGAACATCCTGTGTCAGCTTAAGGTGAGAATGTCTGAATATTTTTGGATATATACAGCATATGATTTTAAGGCATCAATGTATTTTGAAACCTTATACAGGGCTGTTTTCAGTAAATTCCATAAAGAATATAACAAAAAAAGTCAACAGTCAGTAGTAGTTTATTGTTTTCACTGGGGTAGAGCTAAAACTATGCTTGTATGGGTGGTCCTGATGTGATTTAGGCAAAATAGTCCCCAATAAAAACCTATTTATTCAGATGTACTGCTATTTTACCATCATCAATGTTACATGTAACAACTCAGAAGTTGTATGTAGGTTCACTGGTGGTTTTGGATAATAAATAAAATGGCCATATTGGTGCTGTAGACATTGTGACTCCTGGTTCCTATTAACACCACCACTGTACAGTTTCTCCACAATAAACCATTTCACAGCAACCACTCTGAATGATTTTGTGACATATCAACTGTTGAATTATGCAGAAATGTTTAAAAATGGGTGGGATTCTCTTTTAAGGCCTGCGGATGCTTTCTGTAAACAATTGTGGTGTCAGTGTATGATATTTTACCTGCAATACCCAAAGCGAATAGAGCAACCATGGAGGAGTTACATGTTTAAGCTCATGTCAATAGCAATTTGCACCAGGTTTATTGATTAGACCTGCCTTAGTTGCCTTCCATACGCCTCCCATCCTTCTCTCTCTCTCTCTCTCTCGTGCCCCAAAGCTCTCATTGTGTCATCCCTTCAAAACCAATCGTCAGTGCTGTGCTTGACTCATCTTCATTAAATGAAGCATGGCCAGCAAACACTGTTATTTGCCAGCCTCTCAAACGTCAAGCCCTTGCATTAGCTCTGCAGGGAGGCTGTAGTGTTAGGGCTATTTACCTCTACCATCACTTTTCTTAGAAAGATGTCAATCATGCTCGGATATTGGAATTATTAAAATGTTGTTAGGAGGTTGTTTCACTCAAAATGCCAGGATGATTGAAAGTGAATGGCCACCAGTATACTAACAGCTTTCATTCATTAGCAGGATTACATTAGCATTTGGAGTGCTGAATCTCTGCATGTATGTAAGGTAGAATAAAGTTTTTTTGCCTATAGATGTGCAAATTTAAGTTGCTTGTTAAAATACTCATGGCCAGCAGTTTTATACTGGCCTTTTCAAGCGTTAAGCCCCGAATATAGTCACCCTGAAGCAAGAGGGAGCAAGAGATACAGCAAGGAAATGGACAGTAAATGAAAGGAGTGAAAGATACGGGGGCAGGCTATCTCTTCTTTAATCACAGTGATCTATTTTCTCTTTAATTTGTCGTGCCACGCAGCTGCCCGTCTGCCCGTCGACAGGGGAACAGGCCGTCCTGTTCCTGCGGCTAATTAAAGTCACTACAGGGCAAGAAATGCAGCATTGTGCCAAGCCATAACAAGAGGAGTCAAAACAAGAGCGATGTTGTGGTTTAAATTCAAAACCATTACACTGTCCTTTGTAAAAGCAGACATAACAAGATTCAGACGCAAGAAATGAAAGCAAACGCTCAAATTGCTAAACTCTAATTTGAAAAAAAACCTTCAAAACAAAGTGCTGATAAAGAGTTTTGGGGTGAAAAAACGGCACGGCGTAGAGAGACGTAACCGTAATTGCGTGATAATGACAGGTTGTGGCCAAAATGCACAGACGAGGATGGAGAGAATAAAAGCACAGGCCCGAGCCAACCCACGCACCACCACGCGCAGGCACACAGCACGTGTCAGTCACGTCTATTATGCAAAAGCAAATCATAAAAACCATCAGACAATGGAGCCTGTCCCAGCCAAGCGTAAGCCATCACGGACTGCGCCACGCAAATGGCGCCTCAGCCCTTCATTGTAATTGTTGTCCTTTTCCGTGTGAAAGAAACCATAAAATGTCACACAGCGAAGAATGGACCAGTCAGCAGTCGTGCCTCTATGGGGTGAAAGAAAACGTCTTTTTTCTTCTTGGAAACTCGTTTGAAAACAGCAGCGAGATATTGTGAGTTTCTGAAACAGAGCAATAGGCTGCCAGCTGAGGCACAAAGGCATCAAGATATGTCCCACACTAATGTTTGCTTAAGAGTCTCCCTGATGAGGCGCCGCCATCTGGCCAGTTTCTCGGCAAAGACATAGTTTTTCTTGGCCAATATATCCCACAGTCCTTTGCATCCACTCCATATAAAGTGGCAGCCATGCAACAGTTTGCATGTATAAATGTAGAGTGACAGCTATGCAGTGCATTGAGTGTATACATAGAGTGTGGCAGCAAGGCAGTGGTTAGAGTGTTTAAATGTAGAGCGGCAGCACTGGTGTGGTTTGAAGGCAGAAATGTAGTGAGGCAGCAATGCAACAGTTATTGTGTATAAATTTAGACTGGCTGCAGTTAGAGTGTATGAAGGTAGAATGGTAGCAGATGCAGCGGTTAGAGTGTATGAATGTAGAGTGGAAGCAATGCAGTGGTTAAGATGAATAATTGCACAATGACAGCAATAATGTAGTTAAAGGGATTAAATGTGGCATTGCAGTGGCTAAAGTGTACATATGTAGAGTGGCAGCGATGATGTGGTTATTGTGTATGAATGTAAAGTGGTAGCAGTTATTGTGTATAAATGTAGAGAGGCATCAATGATGTGGTTTAATTGTATAACTGTATGTTGGCAGCAATGCAGTGGTCAGAGTGATTAAATGTGGCATTGCAGTGGTTAAAGTTTATATATGTAGAGTTGCAGCAATGATGTGGATTAAATGTATAAATGTAGGTTTGCAGAAATGCAGAGGTTATTGTGTATCAATGTAATGTGGTAGTGTTTACAGTATATTAATGTAGAGTGGTAGCAATGCAGTGGTTAGATTGTATAAATATATGAAGGCAGCAATGCAGTGATTAGCATGTATGAATGTAGAGTGGCAGCAATATAATACTTTATGTGTATAAATGTACAGTGGCAGCAATGCAGTAGTTGGAGTATATAAACATAGAGTGGCAGCAATGCAGTGGCTTGTGTGTAAAAGTGGTGGCTATGCAGTGACTGGAGAGTATAAGTGTAGATTGGCAGCAAGGCAGTGGTTAAAATATACAAATGTTAGTAGCAGCAATGCAGTAATTGGAGTGTATGAACGTAAAATGGCAGTAATGCTCTGGTTAGAGTATATATATGTTAGTGGCAGCAATGCAGTGATTGGAGTGTATGAACGTAAAATGGCAGTAATGCTCTGGTTAGAGTATATATATGTTAGTGGCAGCAATGCAGTAATTGGAGTGTACGAACGTAAAATGGCAGTAATGCTCTGGTTAGAGTATATATATGTTAGTGGCAGCAATGCAGTAATTGGAGTGTATGAACATAAAATGGCAGTAATGCTCTGGTTAGAGTATATATATGTTGGTGGCAGCAATGCAGTGATTGGAGTGCATAAATGTAGAGTGGCAGCAATGCAGTGGTTTAAGTATATAAATGTTAGTAGCAGCAATGCAGTGTTTAGAGTGTATAAATGTAGAGTGGCAGCAATGTAGTGATCAGAGTGTATAAATGTAAAGTGGCAGGAATGCAGTGGTTAAAGTATATAAATGTTAGTGGCAGCAATGCAGTGACTGGAAAGTATAAATAAAGTGTAGCAGGAATGCAGTGTTTGGAGTGTATAAATGTAGAGTGGCAGCAATACAGTGATTGAAGTGTATAAATGTAGAGTGGCATCAGTGCAGTGGTTGGACGTAAAAGACTGGTGTCACTAGGGGTGTTAGGTAAAGTCACTGTCATATCGAAACCTTATAACATTTCACACATTGTTCGTTTTTAATTGACCAATAGGAATGGTCCACAATGAATTGGAATAAAATCTCATTACTATAACAAGACTTTAATGACAGAATGCCACAAGCAGATTGCTATGAAAGATGATTGTTGTCATGGTGAAATTCCAGCAGGAAAACTCTGGAATTTGTTTTCCTAAGGGACTGATAAAACAGCTAATAGCCAATCAGAGTGCAACTGACCAAATTCCATGTCAGCGTACAATCAGTCTGTGTAATGGTCTGTGGCTGGAGCTTCGAAAGCTAAGCATAGACAGCAAGGCAGCAGTCAACGGCTTTCCATCTGAGACTTACCCACTTCAACCAGTGCCTCAGCTTTACCATTTTCCAGCAAGACCACCGGCACTCTATCCCTTTACACTGCAGTATTAGATTCCTTCTAAGTAGGCTGCAGTTCAGGCGGGGTGACTCTGGCTTTGCTCGTCTGGCAGTTGTGTGTGAAGATCCCTGAAAGGGGAGTTGGCGGGGTTATCTGAGGGTGAGGTCACCCGTCAGAGTTGGTTTGGGTGGCCTGCAGTGTGATTAAAATGGGACGGACAGAGATACAGGAGAGAGCCAGGAAATGGCGCTGGATTCCTCCGTGAAAAGCTGGTTGGTGCTGAGGGTGTTAGAACGAATTTAGTGTGTTGATCTTTCAGCGCCTTACAGCTTGTTTAAAAACAGCAGTCATTAACCCCCTTAAACCCTAAGGGCCTGTATGTGGGTCTTTCAGCTTCTTGCTTTCATACGCTCTTAAAAATGAAGGCGCCAAAAAGCCTTCTTTGAAGCGATGCCACGGAAGATTCACTTTCGGTAGATGGTTCTTTAAAGTAAATTATCTTTTTAAAGTTTAAAGAAGCTAATGTAAAGGTTCTCTACCAATTAAAGAACTTTACATTTGAACCATGAATCGTTTAGAAAGTGTTATTTTTAAGAGTGTAACCACGTAAACACAGTAAAGAACTTATTTAGTAGTTCATAGTTGTTACTGAATACGTAGTTACATAGTTACTGAATCATTAATAAGAGTTACTGAGTAATAATAATACATAGTGGTTGCTAAATAAATCATAGGGGTTACTGAATAAGTCATGGTGGTGACTGGATCTTTCATAGTAGTTACTATGTAATTCATAGTGGTTACTGAACAAATCATAGTGGTTACTGGATAACTTTTAGTAGTTACTGAATAATTCATAAAAGTTACTGAATACGTCATGGTGGATACTGAATTATTCATAGTAGTTACTAAAGAATTCATAGTGGTTGATGAATAATCATAGTTTTTACTGAATAATTCATAATGGTCACTGAATCATTTGTAGTAGTTACTGAGTCATTTATAGTAATTATTAAGTGGATACTGAATAATCCATAGTAGTTACTGAATAATCCATAGTATTCACTGAATCATTCAGAGGGGTTACTGAGTTATTCATAGTAGTTACTGAATCATTTATAGAAATTATTAAGTAATTCATAGTAGTTACCAAATAATGTGTTGTAGGTACTGAATAATTCATAACAGTTACTGCATAGTGTTTACTGAATAATCATAGTAGTTACTGAATAATTTATAGTGGTTACCAAATAATTCATAGTGGTTACCGAATAATTCATAGTGGTAACTGAATTTTCATAGTAGTTACTGAATAATCATAGTGGTTACCGAATAATTCATAGTAGTTACTGAATAATTCATAGTGGTTACCGAATAATTCATAGTGGTTACCGAATAATTCATAGTAGTTACTGAATAATTCATAGTGGTTACCGAATAATTCCTAGTGGTTGCTGAATAATTCATAGTGGTTACTGAATAATCATAGTAGTTACTTTATAATTCCTAGTGGTTACTGAATAATCATAGTAGTTACTTTATAATTCCTAGTGGTTACTGAATAATCATAGTAGTTACTGAATAATTCATAGTGGTTACTGAATAATCATAGTAGTTACTGAATAATCATAGTAGTTACTGAATAATTCTTAGAGGTTACTGAATAATTCCTAGTAATTACAGAATAATTCATTGTGGTTCCTGAACAATCATAGTGGTTACTGAATCATTCATATTGATTACTGAAGTCCTAACACATGTGGTGCTTGGACCCCTAATAACTGGATAATAAACCTGCAGTTCAAGGGGTTAAGAACACTAATGGATGTTGCTACTATAATAAAATCATCCATCCTCATACAACAGTACAAACAAAACTGTCAGATGCAAGTGATCAACTGTAAAGGACCATCTAAACCAGGCATGTCAAACTGGGGACCTTTCAGGCCAAAGTGCTGCGGAGATTAGCATTTACCCTCATCTCACACACTGAATTCAGTTCATGAAGGCCTTGTTAATAAGCTGATGAGCTGAATCAGCTCGAATCAGGTGTGTTTAATGAGGCAGCGTGCTGAATTCTGCAGTGTTTTGGCTCGCTTGGACTGGAGCCTGACGTGTGATCTAAACTATAGCAAGTTGATTTCTCTGTGTTTTCCACTGCATTTAACTCCACTGTCAACTTTATGCCACATCTATGCTGGCCTATATGCCTTTGTCCTGATAGATAACACCTTTTAAACGGCCAGTTTTCCAAATATGATGGTCAGAAATGTTTAAGCTTCCAGTGTGGTCTTGTAGTAATGTTGACTGTTGTAAAATTGGAAGGTGTTGTGGCTGCTAGTTTGATACCTTCAGTAAAATCACAGAAATCATAAAAATATGTCCCATGAATATGTTCACAGCTGGTGGAAGCCGAATGAAAAAGATGAAAAATTACATTTACAGTTACGATTAACATGTAAGTCACCCTGTAAAAGCTATTTACTATGGAAATGGTACTCGGTGTAGAATAAAGTAGCCTTGGGCTACCCGCTCAATGAAAATACATAAAAGAAAAGCTAAAATCTATTTGCCTTTCCGCTCCGTCCTTGAGGAGTTTAGATAAGAAGTTTAGATAAGTTGAGAAAAGCTCTGTCCTTGAATTAGACTCGACACGTTCACTGTCTACTGAATAATTTACATCAGTGAGAGAGAGAGAGAGAGAGAGAGATGAAGAGGAAGAGAAGGAGAGCAAGAGGAGAATGATTTGCATTCACAATCAATTAGTCAGTATGGATTTGGTGGAGGTTACCTCTCAAAAAAAGGTACTCATTTTTTAGACACATCAATGTGCTCACATATTATCATATATTTCCCACCCGAGGCCTTCAGTGCTTTCCAGAGGGAGAATCTGAACAATTTATAAAAGGACGACATTTTTTTTTACTCTTAAAGGGCCCAAATCCTATATTTCTCTTTTATTTTATCTCCTCTTTTATGAGCTCCGCTTGTGATGTTTGTGTGATTTTGTCATTTCCAACCTCTATTTATTTCCAATCTCTATTGTCTTTTTTCAGTTACTGCACCTTTAAGACAGATGTAAATAAGCTCTCTTCTGATTGGCTGCACTGTCTCGTGCCTTGTTTGAAAAGCAGTCCAGCCTGAAACTCTCCTTATAATGTCAGCATGAATGGACTGAACGGAACAAATGGAGACTGAATAGGTGACAGTCTTGTTTTAATATATGGATAATATGGACAGCAGCCACTGACGTTTCCACTGTAGGGGTCCAAGGACCTCCCTGCCATCTTCCACCGCCACTGCACCGGTCCCCCATGCTGGACCCTGTGTGTGGTGGGCCCACATGGTCCCCCCACGTTGCCTTTTCAGGCTGAGCCCTGCCAGGTTACGTGGGCTGCCTGGCCACCAGGTGCTCGCTGAGGAAGACCTCCCCCCCAGGCCTGGCTCCAGGGGTGGGTCCCGGTAACCGGGCAGGGTACACAATCTCTTGTGTCCCTTTGTCATGGAGGATTTTTGGATCCTCTTATATACTTTAGTCCTATAGACCATACTGCAACCCTATCTGGAATAAGCAGTTAAAGATGATGATGATGAAGGTGATGATGATGATGATGATGATAATGATGATGATATGGACTAGGGAGTGAATGGTGTGTTTTAAACAATGTTAACAATGTTTACCTGCTTTAACCTTAAATTGTGGTTCTTCAAGGGTTCTTTAGTGAGGGCAGTGGTTATATAGAACCGTAAATAATAATAATAAAAAAAAACAATTTAAATATAACATTCAAATAACATTTTTTTGGTACTACACTGAACTCTTTTTGCTTTTTCTTCCAAAAAAAAAAGTGTAGACACTTCAATTTTCCATGATATGGGCCCTTTAATGACTTGTTTACCTTTTGTTCCTGAATTCTAATCAGTAATGAAAATAGACTGCAGCTATTTTTACCACTAAAAAAACTGCAATTTCAGTCTAAGTCAGACTGTTTAATGAACTTTTTGGTGAATTTTCCAGGGAGGGTGGGCGTCGTGTCATAGTGGTCTGTTAGTGTTGCATGCCACATGGTAATGTCGAGATATGCAGATCACCTGCGGTAAGACAAAGCATGCTAATGTACAACAATGCACAGACACCGAATCAAGGTTGAATTAGCATAATGCCACAGGAGGGAAGTGTTAATCTGCATTAATCATCTCCCTCATGATGACTACATTAATGTAGGATCTCACATCTACACCTACTGCAGAACTCAACTGACGCAATGCATATTCATTTTGTAGTATATCAAGGTTAATGTATGTTTGCAAAACCGAAAAAATCACACACTGCAGTTAGAATGTGCCATTACTTTTTTATAAATAATACAATTAAAAAACAGTGTCATATATTAAAGTTGAAACACCCGCTTAGAGGAGTGCAGGGAAGAACCTAACATGGGACACAGACGTTTTATGTTGTTTTAGGAGGTCAAGCGGCGTGAGCTTCTGGCCACATCACCACATTTCCTAGCCGCGGTCTCCCACCAAAATTCAGTAGTTTAGCCCCGCCCATTTATGTTGAAGTTATCCACCTTATTGCTACGCCCCATCATGCTTTGAATGGCTTACGGCCATAATGTCTTGCGAAGTGTAAAGACGCTATACTTACATGATGGCGAAGCAGAGAGAAATGCTTTAGTCAGAGGATTCTACCACAAATTAATTACGCTAATAAAATCATTTCATTTCAACTTTTTAATTTTGTTAATACTTTCAAGTCCAGGCATAAAACCGTAAAGCAACACCTTAACATACCAATGTTCCTTGTGGAAATCTGTTAATTGACTTTAGTGCTAAGATAACGCTCCTCTTGTGGTATGTTAGCGCCAAGCTAGCAGGGTTAGCTCAGTGTTTTGCTGGCTTTTGATGTCAGTTCTAGTTTAAATAAAGATATTTTAAGCTCAGAGCAGGCATGTAAGTAACATTCTCTACTCTGTACATCTCCATTTTTAAGTCTTTCTGTGAAGCCTTGAGTTTTTCTTTTACTGTTGGACTGTTAGCCTGTTAGCCAGTTAGCTTTCTACTGACTTGCTCAGCCTATTCTATTTTTTTTTTTCTCCCCAATTTAGTCGTCCAATTCCACCCGCTAGTTAGGGCTCCCCCAATCACACACAACGCTATCAACGCTAGGAGGGTGAAGGCTAACACAGGCTTCCTCCGAGACCTGTGAAACCACCGCTTCTTTTCGAGCTGCCGTTCACGCAACGTCATTGGACAGCCGAACGCGCTCGGAGGAAAGCGCCAACCGCCAGATCTGTTACGTCAGCTAACAGACGCCTGCGCTGACTAGCATCGCGCTGAGTGAGTGATGGGGGGAGAAGTGGAGCCATCCCACCCACCCAGAGAGAGCGAGGCCAATTGTGCTCTCTCGGACTCCCGGCTACGGACGACTGTAGCATCACCAGGGATCGAACTCACGATCTCCTGATGATAGGGCCAACGCTTAGACGGTTGCGCCACTCGGGAGCCGGCTCTTGCTCAGCCTATTCTAATGAAGGCACAGTATATCCACTTACAGAGAATATGAAGTGTAACGCAGTTAAAGAGAGTCTGTTAGAAGCAACCAGTGATGTTCAACTGGCAATTCAATCATCTGTTTGGATTTTATGTACATAGATTTCAACAATAACAACAACCGGACTGTTTCAAGCAGCAGTTATGAAGCCACGTTCATGTCTTTTGAAGCTCTGCGCTTTTTTATGCTTGTAACATTCCCACTCTTGCCGTTCTTTCAGGTTCACTTATCTGTAGTGACCAAAAACTCCCAGAAACAATTCAGAGACATTTAATTGGACATAAAACCATAGCTTAACATATAAGCATGTTTCGGCTAAAACAGCAATGGATGACCCTTCCGTTCCCAAATATTTTGGTCATAATCTCAACATACAGTGGTTAGGTAAAAAGAAGTTAACATTTAACCAAAGCGAAAAATTTAAATATGACAAATAAAATTGTTACGATAACTGTTTTTGTTGTTATATTTAGGTCAAGCTCAGTGATTGGTCTGGCAAATGCATGACTGCCATATTTGCTGTAACCAGCCAGCTATATTTCTATTTTCAGCAATTCAAGTGAAATTCAAGTGATTCAGTTCAATTGATGGTGTTATATTTACTTGCATTTGACATAAGTTAAATGTTCTTGTGTTCCGCAGCTGCTTTTGTGGTCAGTTGTGTTGGCAAAAGGTTGGGACACCCTGTTCCTGTAAACTATGGTCCTGTAAAAATGATTTATGACTGTTTTTTGGTACATATAAGCACACAAACATCATAACTGGACCTCAGGGGGAAAACACAACAAGAAAATTGTAGGATATGAGTCCTTTAATGCAGCCTTTCTTCTAGACCTGACAGAACTGCTGAGCTGAAGGCTTCGGGTCTCGGGTTTTATGCAAGATGCCCTCAGCGTCGGCTGGACACTGTTCTGGGGAACCAAGCACGAGTCAGTGATTTTCATCTACCAAATCAAATAACCACAGAAGCGTGGCGAGGCAGGCTTTGCTGCCGTCAAGTCCAGTCTTTCTCCGACATTCATGGTGAACGCACCAATCAGATTGATTCCACTCGGCTCCACTGTGAACATGGACTGGACCCTGTTCGGGAACTGTTTGTGGAGCTCAGGAAGGGGAGGTCTTAGATAATGCGGTACCTGATTGAATTGCTTATCTAATCCTCTGTACTGTCACTCAGACGGAGCCCTCTGCACTGACACGAGTCATGCATTGACTTTACTTCTGATTCTGATTTATAGGGCACATATCCTACATCTCTCCTGGTTTCCCCCCCCCCCCTCTGAAATCTCTAATATTTGTGGGGGTTTATGTAACAAAAATTCATTTTTACCATTTTCCAACTTCACTTTATCTCTTAGAATTAAACAGGTTGTTTTTGTTACTGTACCTTTAAATCAGATATATGCAAATGACCTCTATTGGTTGACACCTCATTTAAGAAGCAGTCAGTCTGAAATACTCCTTATAGCTTCAGTGTGAACGAGTGTGGCTAAACTGCTGTAGGATTAATAAGTGGATGTATGTGCTGGTTTTTGTGACATCACAATAATAAGGAATTCAGAATGGGTTGTTTTTGCAGCTTAGTTTTTTTTTAGTCCTTGTTTCTACGCTCATTGTCCATTTTATCAGCTCCACTTACTATATAGGTGCACTTTGTAGTTCTACAGTTACAGACTGTAGTCCATCTGTTTCTCTGCATACTTTGTTAGCCCCCTTTTACCCTGTTCTTCAGTGGTCAGGACCCCCATGGACCCTCACAGAGCAGGTACTATTTGGGTGGTGGATCATTCTCAGCACTGCAGTAACACTGATGTGGTGGTGGTGTGTTAGTGTGTGTTGCGCTGGTCTGAGTGGATCAGACACAGCAGTGCTGCTGGAGTTTTTAAACACCTCAGTGTCACTGCTGGACTAAGAATAGTCCACCAACCAAAAATATCCAGCCAACAGCGTCCTGTGACCACTGATGAAGGACTAGAGGATGACCAACACAAACTGTGCAGCAGCAGATGAGCTATCGTCTCTGCCTTTATATCTACGAGGTGGACCAACAAGGTAGGAGTGTCTAATAGAGTGGACAGTGAGTGGACACAGTGTTTAAAAACTCCAGCAGCACTGCTGTGTCTGATCTGTTCACACCAGCACAACACACACTAACAGCAGGTTGGCAGGTTGAAAACGTGTAATATGGTTTCTCGTGTTTTTCATGTTTCCAAATTATGTTATTTTAGCATTATTCCTCCTTGTTCATATACAGAACACTCCATTTTCAATTCACTGTTTTTGTGATGTCATATATCTGCCTGTTCAGCCTACAGCAGTTTAGCTCCACCCATTCACTCTGGAGGTATAAGGAGTGTTTCAGCTTGGACTGCTATTAGAATGAGGCACAATACAGCACAAGCAATCAGAACAGAGATCATTTACATATGATTTGTATATATCAGTCTTAAAGGTACAGCAAATACTAGTGGACACAATTGCTAGTGGACATCAAAACAATAAGATGAACTTTAAACGAAGGTACATGTTTCTACTCAATATTCTGCATTGTAGCTATTCTGATGCATATTTGATAGGATTTGTGGGGGTGTTTTTATATAAAATAAGCAGTAGAAAAACACAAAAGAACCATGTATTATGCTGTTTTATTTCAGTGGCTGGTCTTTGGTCTCGTTTGAGCTTGTATTGGGTGTCTGGCTAGCGTAGCTGTCAGCTAACTTCACACAGACAGTAGTGAAATGTCAACAAGTGCAATCAGCCTCTCACACACTCACACTCTGTCACACACACACACGGACGCGATCACACTCGTCCATTTTTGACTACAGTCCTGCCCAGCCGAAAGCAGTTTGCTGTGTGCTTTAGCCAGGTTTTTAATTAGCCGGGCTAGCTAAAGAGATGTTTACGCAAGAGACAGAAAAACAAACGTGCGCTCTCCTCCCCACCTCGCTCCGTCTCGCCTCCTGCCTCATGTGGCTAAAATAATCTCTCATAATTTCTGTTTGTTTTGGCGACTGGCTGTGCGAGTTCATAATAGTAAATAGAAATATCACAGAAATAATAATGACTCTGAATAGATATCACAGTGTGAAGATACACACACATACACATAAATCAGACTTAATCAGACCAGTTCGGACTGATTTCTTTGTGTGTTTTAAAAATAATGCGAAAGTTTTTTATACAGACACTGACCTTTTACTACAGTGAAGGTCATTCACTCACATTAAAGGTGCATCTCGGCCTAAAACTAGCATTTAATGTGTTATTAAAGCAATAAACCACAAGAAGCTGTGCGTTACTGTGATTTTGTCACAGGGAAGGGTGTTATTAGGCACAAAACTCCCTTCCCTGCGATAAAATCACTGTAATGCACAGCCTCAAGTGGGTTATTACTTTTATAAAATGGCGGCCAACATAAAATATGATCAACTTTTATATTCATATTATATATTCAACTTTTTACAAAATAATTTTAGTTTTTATTAATAATAGTTGACATAAACAAGTAATTTGCCAAGAATGTAGTTCCTTTAGAGTACAGTATCATTGCCAAGTGACAATTGACCACTGAATAAGGAGAACGTTCGGCCATCCCATCGCTGTATATTGCAGTCATTTCATGAATTTTTAACCTTTTTGTAGTATAACAATGAACATATGACACACAGCACTGTTTGATGCAATAACCCTAGCTTTAAAAGTACTTTTTGGTCACAAAATTACCACTGAGTCTTATTTAGCACCAATCCAACAGCGTCCCTCTTTTTGGGCTAGAGCCGAATCTCAAATGGCTCCCTGCTCCCTACATAATGCACTACGTAGGGATTTAAACACTGGATTCCAGTCATTTGGGACTCCATACTCGTTAAATGATGAACTTTATCTATAGAGGCTACAATCTCTAAATTTTCTTAGCTAGAACAGACATTTGAAGTGTGTGAGACATTCAAATGACATGTTTAGACTTTTATACTGCCGTTTTACAGTTAATCATATTGTAAGTACTTTAATTCAAGCCTGTGATATTAATGATGGAGTTGTTTAGCCTGTTGGCTCTTTTAGCCTGTTAGCTAGCTGACCAGCCTGGTTCTAGTTAAGAACATAAGTTGTCAGCCCCTCAATTTAAACAAAAACAGGTTCCAAAAGTGTTTTTAATGGCATTAAGTTAAAGAACCCTTTCTGGCATCTATAGCTTATAGAGAAGCTTCTAAGAAAAACTGTGAGCTAAGCCTTAAATATAGTCTGTTAGAAATCATAATTAGATTATCATTAACATAATGATAATAACCAATTTCACCTACTGTGAAAGTTCTTTTCTCTAATGTGGCAGTTCAGTCACCTTGCATGACCAACTCCTGGAGGAAAGTCGGTAACACTGTCTATGAATGTCGCATTTGTAAGCATCTATAAACACATTTATAACATGTTATAATGTATTCATAAGGCATTATAAACAAGGTTATAAATGTTTTTAAAAAAGAATTACAGTGAATTACACTTTATAGCCATGTTTATGATACATTATAAATTGTTTATATAATGCATTATAAATAGTGTTAATAACATGTTATAATGTCAGTGCCAAAGAAGTCGGTCCCAGCTTGGAGAGCGTAAAGTAAAGACAAATACCAAGCTAACGGTGGTGAACATTACCTTTCCCACATTGGGTAAAACACTGATGGCAGCTCTAGTTTAAACTCTGACATTTGAAGCCTGTAATGTGCTTTATTGTGAATGTTTTAGTGTTTCAGTAAATCCTTCAGTAAATACTTCAACTTGAAGCCTCACTCTGAACACTGGAGGAGGTTTTAGTACAGTACGCTTCACTTTACTTAGAGCGGACAAATACGACTTATGAGCTCTTATAATTTGTTATGAACCCTACTTATAATGCATTATGTTAACAATTCATAATGCATAATAAACATGGCTATAACGTATAATGCATTTTTATAAATATTTATGGCTATGTTTATGTCTTATGAATGCATTATAACATGTTATGAATGTGTTTACAGATGCTTACAAAGGTGACATTCAAAGAAAGTGTTACCGTAAAATCCTTCACAAATGTTGTTACACAGAAATGTATGCTGGACAATAAAACCTTTTGAACTTAGCTGTTCTAGCACGTTCTGTGTATATCAAAGCGAGTCTAATTTTGTTGAAATGTGAATATTGAAGCGTCAAGCCGAAGCAGCATTTCAGCCTTATGGAGATGATGCTGTAAACGGAGGGAGGGTTACATCACACAGCATCTCCACTCTGACTCACTGACTCACTGCTTTACCTGAACTGCATGCATGCCTTCTATAGCACTGACACCATCAGGTCTCGATCACCCCTCCCACTCCTTCTGACTCACTGATTCCTCTATACCTGAGTTTCTCTCTCTCTCTCTCACTCTCACTCTCTCTCTCTCTCTCTCTCTCTCTCTTAGAAACTCTACTTTTCAACTTCTACTTTTCTCTCTTTACTTTTATCTCATTCCCTATTCGCTCTTTTTTACTTTCTCCCTCTATATCTCTACTTTCTTTGTCCTTCACTCGCTTTCTCTCTCTCTCTCTCTTTCTTTACCTTTCAATCTCTACCTCTCTCTACCTCCGTCTCACTCTCCTTTTTCTCTTTCTATCTCTACTTCTTTCCTTTCCCCTTTCTCTCTCTCTCTCTCTCTCTCTCTCTCACACACACTTTCTACTTCTACTTCTCTCTATCTCATTCTCTGCTCACTCTTCTTTACTTTCTTGCTCTATCTGTACTTTCTCTGTCCCTCACTCACTTTCTCTTTCGCTCTCTTTCTCTACCTTCGATTTCCCCCCTTTCTCTATCTCTGTCTTACTCTTTTTCTCTTTCTCTCTCTATCTCTACTTTCTCTTTCTCTCTCTGAATTTTCTCAAAATCTTTTCAAACTGTACTCTTTTTTATGTCACTCTCTTCTCTCTCTCTCTCTCTTTACTCTCTCTCTCTGTCTCTAATTTCTCTTTCTTTCTCTCTCTTTTTATTTCACTTTCTCATTTTCTCTACTTTCACTCTCTCTTTAACTCTGTCTATATGCATTAGTTCTCTCTTCTTTTTGTCTTGGTCTTTCTCTACTTTCACTTGTTCTTGCTCTCTTCGTTTCTCTCTATGTATTATTTCTCTTTTTCTCTATTTCTGTCTCTCTCACTCTCTATTTTTCTTTATATATTCTTTCTCTTCTCTTTCTCTCTCTCTCTGACTCACGTCTCCATCACCTCCTGTCTTTCTGTTACCCTGTATAGTTTTTCTCTCTCTGCCATCCCTTTTTTATGATGTCTGACTCACCGCTCCCTTCGTTTTACACCTCCACTTGCTCTCTTCGTTTTTCTCCACTCATTTCTCTTTTCCACCTCTCTTGACATTCTTCCTTTCCTTCTCCATTTCCTGCATTATCCTCCATCTCTCTCTCTCTCTCTCTCACTTTCTCTCTTCTTTCTCTCTTCTTTCTCTCTGCTTTGTTCTTTCTTTCTCTTTCCTTTCTATCACTCTCTTTCTTTCTTTCTTTCTTTCTTTCTTTCTTTTTCTTTACTCTGTCTCTTTTCCTCTCCTCTTTTTCCTAACTTCTCTCACTTCTCTTCTCTTCTTCTTCCCTTACTCTGTCTCACTCTCTCCTCTCACCTAGTTTATTCTTTTATTCAAACTCTCTCTTGCTCATTTCTCTCACTTTCCCCCTCTTCTTACTCTCTCTCTCTCTTTTCTCTCTCCCTCACTCTTCCTCTCTGTTTTCTCTCATTCTCTTCTGCTCTCTCTTTTTCTTCTCTATTTTTTTCTATCTCTGTCCCTCTCTTTTTCTCAACCCCTCACTATCCTTTTCTCACTTTTCCCCTCTTCTTACTCTCTCATTGTCTCTCTCTCTCTCTCTCTCTGTCTCTCCCTCTCTCTCTCTCCCTTTTGCTCGCAGCGGCCTGTGTGGATGTGACTCAGTGTGACTCAGTGTGACTCAGTGTGTGTATCACTGGCCCAGTGTTACTGATTTTTGGCCTGCAGGCATTTACAGGGGTCATTTCAGTTCAGTTCGCCAGATCAGCTCAAAGTGATGATCACATTTCTTTTCCAGAATCACATTTATCCCCCTAATGTGCTGACCATGTGCAGATGTGTTAAAAACAATCCTGCCAAAGCATCGCTGTCTCTATTTCCTCCTAATAGAATGGGCAGTTATTATTAGAGAAACAGTTCAATTAGGGCTGTATCTTCTGAAAAGTCTTAAAAATGAGGAGGTGGATGGAGAGTGAGGAGGTGGTGGATGGAGAGTGAGGAGGTGGTGGATGGAGAGTGACGAGGTGGTGGATGTAGAGTGAGGAGGTGGTGGATGGAGAGTGAGCTGGTGGTGGACGTAGAGTGAGGAGGTGGTGGATGGAGAGTGAGCTGGTGGTGGACGTAGAGTGAGGAGGTGGTGGACGGAGAGTGAGCTGATGGTGGATGGAGAGTGAGCTGATGGTGGACGGAGAGTCAGCTGGTGGTGTACGTAGAGTGAAGAGGTGGTGGACGGAGTGTGAGCTGGTGCTGGTTGGAGAGTGAGCTGGTGGTGGACGTAGAGTGAAGAGGTGGTGGATGGAGAATGAGGAGGTTGTGGATGGAGAGTGAGCTGGTGGTGGACGTAGAGTGAAGAGGTGGTGGAGAATGAGGAGGTTGTGGATGGAGAGTGAGCTGGTGGTGGATGGAGAGTGAGCTGGTGGTGGACGTAGAGTGAAGAGGTGGTGGATGGAGAGTGAGCTGGTGGTGGATGGAGAGTGAGCTGGTGGTGGACGGAGAGTGAGCTGTTAGTGGACGGAGAGTGAGGAGGTGGAAGCTGTAATGAAGGTAAAGAGTGGACACACTAAACACTGAACAGTATATTTAGTTGTTGAGGCTTCTGTGTAATTTTCTGTAAAACATGGTTTTTGGGTTGGTCTCTGACTTTTGTACTCTACATAAATATAAAGCATACATATTTTTGGTATTTCATATATATATATATATATATATATATATATATATATATATATATATATATATATATATACACACAGACAGAGAGCGAGAGGTGTGTTTTTCTTGCTCTTTCTCTCTCTTCTTATCGTCGTGCCGTGTGTGAAAGGTAATTTTCTCTCACCTGGAAAGCAGAAAGTGTTTGTTTTGATGTAAAACTCCTGGTTATTTATCCCTCAGGGCTGCAGTCGTAAGACTGTGTACTCTGCAGAATTGGATGCTGTATTTGACAGTTCAGTCTTACTGCTGTTTCTAGAAATCTCTACAGTCGAGTTAAACAACACACACACACACACACACACACACACACACACACACACACACACCAGAAATGGGTGTAACTGTGTAGCTATTCCACCATTAAGGGTTTGAACTTGTCTATTAAAGATGCCATAGAATGCATGTCTACATAGAAAGTGTGTATCTTTATTTGGGGGTGAAAAATGCCCAGATTCGGTTTTTACGCGCCCATTTACATCCCTGATTTGGCCCTAGAGTGAAACAGGCTGTTTCCCCTTTTTTGCATGGCTTTTTTGTGTGGTCTCTGCTCTGATTGGCTGGTTTACAGTGAGGCACCACGATGGCTCACACATAAGCAACATGTTGAAATAAAAAGAGGCAGGAAAATAAAATGAACCTCTGTGTGAATAAGCTGAGTCATCAGACTAGCTGTGTCCCAATTCAGGGGCTGCATCCTTCAAAGGATGCGGTCTACAAAGGCGTGTCTATCAAAGGCTGCGCAGACTCGTGAAGGCTGGACCGAAATGAGACGGTCTGCTCTATGGTGGATTTCCTGTTTGCGTCACAGCACCGCTGTTCCCGCCCTTACCGCTGTGTCACGAAACGCCGCTCCTGTCAAGTCCTTTTAGAGCTCTTTAAACGACGGAGCCAGAAACTTCGAATTTAGTTATTTTTTCATTTATTAGAGCTGGAGATGCTTCTCTCTGTCATCTCTTTGTTCCCTAAAACAAAACAAAACATTAGCGTAAGTTCTGCTTCAGACCTCATTGGTTTCTTTAATGTGTGTATCGTTCGCTATTTGACTCAGTTTAAACCCAGTTACTTACATTTAAAGTGTCACCTCAGCTGCTGTTCGCTCCTCTGCTGACGCCCTCATGTTCTCGAATCTTGCCAGCATGCAGTGAACCTTGGGATATGTTGGCTGGCGAAGGATACACCCATTGGATCCTTCATTGCCATGGAAAAGAAGGACACATTTCTCGGCCGTATATAAATGAGATAAACGGGACAGTCTAGTCGTGCCGCTGTGATGCAATCGGCCTTCAAATGCAGCCTCTGAAGGATGCAGCCCCTGAATTGGGGCACAGCAAACTAACAACTTTGGATTAAAGTTGTCCGGAATCCTGTTAAAGATGGTTAAAGAAGCCAGAGCTGAAATCAGCTTCTTATTTGCCAACTTGTTTTGCAAATTTTCTGTTCCACCTTAAATGGTGCTACAGTTACATTGTGGCACCTGTACAAGCTGTAGCATTTAAGGTGGAATGGAACATTCGATTAAGAAGCTGGCGAATAGGAAGCCTTGTTTAAAGTTGAACATCAGCCATGCTTGACAGTTCGGTTCCTCGGGAAGGGAATAAAAATGCCGACATCCCTTTCGCAACCTGCAAATATACATTTCTGCACACGCTGCTATTTTCACTGCTGTTGCTCCGTTGTTGTTGTTTTGTTCTTCACAAAACCTGCTGAGCCAGAATGTGGGCTGATGTATGTAAATGTTGGGGGCGTCAATATTAATGAGTAAAGACTGTTATGTAACAGTTCAGGATTTTGGAATTGGCCCTTTTTTGCATACCCAAGGTTTGTATTTGAAGGAGGAGACAGCAGTGTGTGAGGTTCACAGTGTGTCAGTTCCATGTGCCAAACTCTCCTTAGTCAACTACGCTAGTGTAAATACAGCTTTCAATTCTGTGGCACCTTTAATAATCACTTTTTAATCAATAATAACTTATACTAGACACCAGAAAGTGTCTTTAGATGCTTTTTTCAATATTCTAAGTTTTGTGAGAGACCAAGAAGTTACTGAATGATAAATACACTGTGATAGTTGTAACTTTTATAGTAATTTGTTGAAGTTACTAAAAATAAATAATATACTGTAATAATATATTAGTAATTTCTTAACAGCTTATAATTATACTCTAATTATGTTATATTTACTCTAATGATATTAATTAAATGATAAACACTATATAATATTTTTACTAAATATTATAATTATAAATACTAAATCATAAATAATATACTACAGATTCATTCTACTTACACTACATATTTTTATGAATAAAAATAAATGGAAAACAATAAACTAAATTATATATTTATAGTAAATTCTTGAAGTTAAGTGATAAATAATATCCTCTAATTATTTAGTTATTTCTTAAAGTTATTACATTTAAAACAATTCACAATATTTTACTACACATTAACTATAATCAATGTAAATACGGTTTTCCATTTATGGCACCTTTAATAATTGTTTTGCTATTCAACAAAACTTATACTAGACACTAGAAAATATCTTTAGATGCTTTTTGTAATATTGTACATTTTATGACAGACTAAGAAGTTACGATATGATAAATATACTATGATTGTTATGACTTTTATAGTAATCTTTTAAGGTTATTAAAGATTAATAATATACTGTAGTCATTTGTTTTTTAGTAAGTTCTTAATTATGCTGTATTTACTCTAATTATATCAATTAAATTATAAACAATATATTACTATTTTACTATATAATTATAAAATCTAAATTATAAATACACTACACATTTCTAATTATACTGCATATTTTATATGTATATGTATGAATGTATAAATAAAGAACAATAAACTAGGTTATCTATTATAGTTTTTTTAGTTAAGTGTAATTTACAGTATTTACAGTTGTTTCTTAAAGGTATTACATTTAATTACCAATAATTTTACTATATATTAACTATAAGTTAGTACTATATGTACTATATAGTCACTACTATAACTTCTCAATGCTATACTATTCAGAGTGTCTGCAGGTCAAAAAGTCTTAATTTGTTTGAAATTAAATTTGGTTTGATTTACAATTTTGTGAAAAAAAAAACTTTAATGGAAGTTGAAGATACATCACTGACTGTGAATACGAGCTCTAGTTTGACTAGGTTTCAGTTAGTTGTTAGGGATGGAAAACAGCAGTAGGTCTACTCCAGGACTCTTTACTGACAGAGTCCCTATAAATCTGCAACAAACAAGGTAATTAATATGTTAACAACTGTTATAATCTGAAAATACAAATGTCTTTTACAAGCTTTTATGTCTGCATTTAATCTAGAATGGGCAAAAATGGTATCACTAACATTAGTTTGGCACTAACATACTATTAGAAACCCCATAGGGGTGCTAGCAGAAATTAATGTTATCATTCAGTTGTTTCTTTCTTTCTCATTTTTCGACTGAGTTTTGACGTTTATGGTCAGAACTGAAGGCCAAGCTCTAATAGTGAAGGTTAAACACTGGTGAATTATATTACATTTTAAATGTTCGTTAAGTATTAAATATTACATTTAACTCAAGGACACATCTATGACTTTCTCAGTCATCTCAGAATCCTCCACAGCTCTGTTCAATATTCTAGACACATAGAACATTTCTTTATTATTTATATCTTCCTGTAAAGCCTATGTTGTACAGTCCTGGTGTCATTAGAATGATTTTATGCATGGATCTGCAGCGAAATGGTTTCATAATATTGACAACAGTGATTCCAAACTTTTGAAATGTCATGTTCTCTATCTGACGTGCTTTATTTCAGCTAAGAAATAGGTTTCGATGCCTTCAGCAGCTTTTCTTTTACTTCTTTATAAAAGATCTCCAAGAATCAATAAATACTTTATGTGGTGTCGTGAGGTCAGTCAGTAAATGTCATGCGGCGCTGTACAGATCACACCGAGTCCCTGAGGCTTTAAACAGTGTTCTGGCCGTGTCACTGGGTGCTACAGCTATTACAAAGCGGTTAACCTACAGAGCGCCCCCAGTGTGAAGAACCTGAGCTCAGTTCCAGCTTCGAGAATGTTCTTCTGGGCTTTTCAAGAAATGTAAACATGGATTATTACACTTTTCTGTAGGCTGTACTGGCCAAGAGCGAAACACCTTCAGATGTGTTATGGGCTTTGTGGTCAGTGTAGCTGCCACAGTTTGTCCTATAAGGGCCCATATGGTTGAAGCTTTTTTTTTTTAAAAAAATAACAGTTTGATGTAGTTTGTAAACACTATGACTAAAAGTTTCTAAACATACAATTCCCTCCCAGGTCTATACAGTCCATTCATGGAAACTAATCTGCAAAAACAGCCTGTTTGGAGTTGTTTTTGTGATGTCACAAAAAACAACCCCCATCCAGCCACCAGTTCAGCCCCACCCATTCATGCTAAAGTTATAAGGAGTGTTTCAGTCACTTTTCTGTTTACAAGACAGCCAATCCAAATAGAGGTTACGTGCATATCGCTGCTGTTGGACCAAAACCTGGTATCTCCAAAATGGTAACTTTACAGAAGAAGGAAAAAACATAGTTCACTTTTAATGTAAGTCAATGGAGCCAGAATTTTTTCCCAAGTCATTTTGGGCCTCTTCGTTTGGTCTGTTCATCATGAAATTTACATATACTGTAAAGGGCAACAGACGCTTTCAAATTATGTCAAAAACTGAAAAACGACAAAAATGGAGATATGAGGTTTTGTTCCGACAGCAGCGATATGTCTTAAAGGTACATTAACAAAAAATGTTTTTATTAAATAAAAAAACTTGGTTTATGGCTGGTTTTGGTACGTAAACCCACAGAAATGTCCTCAAAAGTGGTCCTCGGAGAAAAAAATGCAAGAAAAATGTACGATATGAGCCCTTTAATCCACCTCTAGTCCTTCATTCATATATGACAGAACTGCAGGGCTGAATGTCGGCTTCAGGATTGTGTCTTAATTAGTTTTGGGATTTGGCTCAGAGCTTTGAGTTCTAGGCCTGGACATTTTTCTTAAGCACATAAACCCATACAAACATATATGAGTGGGCCTCAGAGGGAGAGAATTCAATAAAAATGTAGAATATGGACCCTTTAAAATGGAGTATAGTTTATGGACTATTTTATTAGGTCCTACAGTGAAATAAAATGTGTTAAAAACAATGTGGTCATCTATTTAAACCCAAAGTATTAATATAGATATTAATACCTTAAATATATACAACATAATCATATATAGGGTACTTTCTATTGGGAGATGTCTGTCACGAACCCTAATGCCAAAATTTCAACCTGTGAATATAATACTAATTTTTAGTTCATTTTTTCATTTTTTTAAGTGAAGTTGAAAAATTTTGATTCATCATTAGTCTAATTGTTAAATAAACGTTTTTCAAAAAAACTGACCTATGTTTTCATGTCACTATCCAAACTCAAAGCATTTTAGTCTGTAGGCGGAGCCTGGTTTTAGCCACACCCCTGCATTTTAGAGCAGGAAGTGAGGCTGCATCCCTCATGACCACATGGTGAGCAGTTAGATCCCATTGTTTTGAAGTAAATGTGTCCCAAAGTCTGAAAATCAGTGTGGAACATTAAGAACTGTCACTACCAAAACACCTATTTTCTGTCCCGTTTTGTGTTTTAATAAATATTTCATGATTTTATGTGTCCAGCTGTTCAAAGCTCTGACTCTGAACCAGTTCAGTATGATCCGTATGCAGGCACTGTTTTTGTACAGCGCTTTCGCAGCATCATTAAAATAACTGTGAATAATAAATGTGACCAATGTTAATGTTCAAAATCATACGTATGTGCTTTCCCTTAACTTTGTGATGTCATCAGTCTGGGTCGGCCAGGAGTGGACTGTTACTGTCAGCATGAGAGCGGAGCAGCGGTACTGCAACTTCAGTTTCTCATCAACGAGGTAACAAACATACACAAATATAAATCGCTCACAGTTTCACACACACACTCTACGGCCCTGTCCACATATTTTTGAAAACATAGTTTTTCTCTTGTTTTTGCTTTCCACACAAAAACATTCTCTGCGGTGGAAATTTCAGATTTTTTGATTGATTTGTGACTGGAAATGTATGCAAATCAAAAAACCTCAATGATTCTAAAAATGTGTAGACTTGATGATTATTAACTACATATAATTTGAAAAACTATGGGTGTGTCTCAAAACCTAGTGAGCTCTTTAAGTAGCCGCTGTCTACATAGGCAGCTATCTAAGTAGTTGTGGTCAAACGCGGAAAGTATAGGTTATTTGTGCACCTTTATGACTAGAAAACAGATAAATACCCCAGAAAATCAGAATAACTTACATTTGAAGATGATGTTGCTGCTTGGTGAAGCGCTTCTGCCCGCCATCTTCAAACAAAAGTTGCGCCGCGCTGCATCGTGGGATTGCCTCAGCGGCTGAGGAAACATCCGATGCTCTCTCGATATTGGGCCAAAATGAGAGACCTCAGTAGGCAGCTTATTTGAGATGTCTAAGAATTGGGACAGCCATCTTGTCGGGAGCGCATATTGTGACGTAAAATGCTGTCTATGTAGAGAGCTCACTAGGTTTTGAGACACACCCTATATCTCAAGCTTCTCCGCCTGCTTGAGACTGTGTAGATGTTTCAGAGACAGTGGCTTGCAATGGCAACGTAATCAAAACCACGACAAGTGGCAGCTTTGTTTCACTTTTTTAAGCTTTTATTTTCTGGCAGAAATCAGACTTTGAATTCGTGTGATATCATGTTCTGGAGGTCTGGCGGCTCACAAGCCAAAACCTGTCACTTTGTCAGTTTGTCTGCTTCTGCTTTGCACGGTACCTCTACAATGAATACAGTAAAATTCAACCCATCCTCTCTTAACAAGGGATTCATGAACACAGCATTACAAAATTCAATCCAACTATTTTTAATCAAAATAAAACTGGCCAGTCCTTAATCATCTCACATCATAGTTTTACAATGTGCTTGTGCATCTATACAATTATTGCTAAAGTAAGTATGTAGCAATATAATCACATCTTGTTATAGTATTACATACAAAAGCTGTGTTAACATGTACACCGTCATTCTAAACACAGACTTATTAGGATCTGTTTAAGAGCTGCTGTCCTGCTCAGTCTGAAGGAGCTAATGCACTCCTTCATTATTCACCATTACAAACATCAAGGGTAAAAAGTGCTGAGTGACGAGCTGACAGATGCACAGTGAAGAGCCAATAGATGCTCGGCAACACTTGATGAAGAGCTGATAGATCCACAGCTGATAAATCCTCAGATGCTCAGTGAAGAGCTGACAGATGCTTGGTCACACTCAGCAAAGAGCTGACAGACGTCCCTGTCAAGTGTTAATAGATGCTCAGTGAAGAGCTGATTGATGCTCAGTGAAGAGCTGATTGATGCTCAGTGAAGAGTTGATAGATGCTTGGCGAAGAGCTGATAGATGCTCAGAGAACAGCTCATTGATGCACACTGAAGAGCCTATAGGCACTCAGTGAAGAGCTGGTAGACGCTCAGTGAAGAGCTGGTAGATGCTCAGTGAAGAGCTGATAGATGCTTGGCGAAGAGCTGATAGATGCTCAGAGAACAGGTGATTGATGCACAGTGAAGAGCCTATAGGCACTTAGTGAAGAGCTGATTGATGCTCAGTGAAGAGCTTATGAACACTCTGTGAGGAGTTAATTGATGCTCAGTGAAGAGCCAATAGACACTTGGTGAAGAACTGGTAGATGCTCACTGAAGATCTGGTAGATGCTCAGTAAAGAGCTGATAGACGCTCAGTGAAAAGCTGGTAGACGCTCAGTGAGGAGTTGATAGATGCTCGGTGAAGAGCTGACAGATGTTCAGTGAAGAACTGATTGACACTCAGTGAAGAGCTGATTGATGCTCAGTGAAGAGCTGATAGATTCTCAGTGAAGAGCTGATAGATGCTCAGTGAAGAGCTGATAGATGTTCAGTGAAGAACTGATTGACACTCAGTGAAAAGCTGATTAATGCTCAGTGAAGAGCTGATTAATGCTCAGTGAAGAGCCAATTGATGCTAAGTGAAGAGCTGCTAGACACTCAGTGAAGAGCTGCTAGACGCTCATTGAAAAGCCAATAGACATGCAGTGAAGAGCTGATTGATGCTCAGTGAAGAGCTGATTGATGCTCAGTGAAGAGCTGATAGATGCTCAGTGAAAAGCCAGTAAAGCTCAGTAAAAGATCCTGTAGGCCCTTAGTGAAGAGCTAATAGACACTTGGTGAAGAGCTGGTAGATGCTCAGCAGAGGTAGAGAGAACAAAATGACAGGACAATTTTTTACATTCAGCATTGAGTGAATGAAACCAGAAAGGAAGGAAAGAAAGAACACATCAGTCTCAATCACTCCACAGACAAAGGGAGGGATGTGTATAATAAGTCAGTGCATTACAGTTAATCCCAGCATGACATTTTCAGTCTATCAACTCAAGTGCTTAGTAAAAAAGTAAAGTGCTATAAGGCTGTGTCTATTATAATAATCGTTTATTGCTCTCTCTCTCTCTCTCTCTCTCTCCTCTCTCTCTCTCTCTCTTCTCAGCCCTGTTTTTTTCCTTCCTTTCCTCTCACCTCACATTGTTACCGTCTCTGAGGTGCAGCGACAGTAAACATGTTTATGTAAACACCATCACCATGGAAACGCAGGTGTCAGTCACCTGCCTGATAGCGCTCGACAGAGAGAGAGAAAGAGAGAGAGAGAGAGACCAGAATGTAAAGCTCCAGAGATTAGCAGACGGAGAGGGAAAACCCAATGCAGCCAAAACCTTCATCAGCTTTACCTTAGATGTTTTAGCCATTAGCGGAGTGAGCTAATCATCGCTTTGATTAGAGTTTGTTGTGCAGTTTAAATGGAACACATTCAGGTCTGTGTTGCTCTGATATGATCCAGCATTTTGTTTTTACCAGCGAGTGATTATCAGTTAGAACAGGATTTGTAGAGTAGCTTCCCACAGAATTCATTTCAGTTCACCATTTAACCAAAGACAGGGTACCAAAAGTATTCGGACACTTGTGCCATACTTGTCAATGAGTTGAGTTTGTTATGTTAGGAAACAAAATGTCAAACCAAGTGGAAATTTATTGACGCTCAGGTGGCAGATTTAATTACAGCTTCAAATCTTTTGAGGAAACTTGCTTTCAGTTTTTCAAAGAAATCTGCAGGAATGTTTTTCACACCTTTAAAGTTCAGTCCTAGAGGTTGGTTGCATTTTCTGCTTCTGCTTCCCACAATGCAAGGAATCCCAAGCCGTTGCATGGCTCTTAGGATTCCCATTTTCTCTACATATTTTTGTAATTTTTTTGAACTAATTTATTCAGAAATATCTCCTGAAAAATTAATAAGTGGCACATAACGGTCATTTCAACTTAAATGCATGAAGGGTGCTATTATGCAGTACTGTAGGTAGGTAGGTAGATAGACAGATAGATAGATAGATAGATAGATAGATAGATAGATAGATGTAGGCCTACATTACCACTATAGTGTCCTGCTGCATGAAAAGCACCACGTAAGGAGCTTAAAGTCTACATAAAGTCTTGCCTGATCGCCCCACTGGACTATAAGAATCTTCAATGTAGTGGGCAGTTTTTCAACGCTGAGGCTGTTGGCGAGTTTGTGCTATGCATGTTAATGAGAAACAACATGTGTATTAAAGTCGAGCTAATCTTTAATGTCATGAAATATGTATGAATTGCATGTTAAAACAGCAGCCATACATCATACACAGCAGTCCTGACATGCTGTTCACATCTCTTTGAACTGAGGTCTCCCCTACATATGACTGTATTGGAGTTAGTATGAAGTTGATGGGCCACTTGCAGTTTATATTATTATGCTCATATTTATATTTATAGTTGATAACACTTTATATGAATGTCACCTTTGTAACCATCTATAAACACATTTATAACATGTTATAATGTATTCATAAGGCATTATAAACAAGGTTATAAATATTTATAAAAAAGAAGTACACTGAATTACACTTTATAGCCATGTTTATGATACATTATGAATTGTTAATATAATGCATTATAAATAGTGTTAATAACATGTTATAATGTCAGTGCCAAAGAAGTCAGTCCCAGCTTGGAGAGTGTAAAGTAAAGACAAATACCAAGCTAACGGTGGTGAACATTACCTTTCCCACATTGGGTAAAACACTGATGGCAGCTCTAGTTTAAACTCTGACATTTGAAGCCTGTAATGTGCTTTACTGTGAATGTTTTAGTGTTTCAGTAAATCCTTCAGTAAATACTTCAACTTGAAGCCTCACTCTGAACACTGGAGGAGGCTTTAGTACAGTACGCTTCACTTTACTTAGAGCGGACAAATTCGACTTATGAGCTCTTATAATTTGTTATGATCAGTACTTTTAATGCATTATGTTAACAATTCATAATGCATACTAAACATGGCTATAACATATAGTGCATTTTTATATATATTTATAGCTATGTTTATAATGTCTTATGAATGCATTATAACATTATGAATGTGTTTATAGATGCTTACAAAGGTGACATTCATAGAAAGTGTTACCTTATAGTTTATATGTATATGTTATTATGTTAGTAACAGAATTGAAGACTGTGCTGTCTTCCACACCAGCCATCTTCTGCTTTAAATTCGACTGGGAAATTAGTTTCACATCCCTCTTTTAAACGTTTAAAACGAGCTCTCGTCTCACATCTAGTAGTTCTCATCTAGTAGACACTGAGTATCATTCATTTAGCTAATGGGTAAGAGTTTATGCATGATTATCCAACTTCAAGATCATCATTAAAAGTCTAGTTCTCCTAAAAGTCTAATGGGGCTGACAATGAATGGAAGCTGCAGCTAATTGTTTTGCTAATGGCAGCATGCTAATTGTCCCATATTAGCTTTTGTTTATGAGCCTATCACTCATTCTTTAGTGCAGGATTCCATCATGCATTCCTTCATGTCGCCTTCCAGAAGTGAGCTTCTTACCCCTTTATGAAGAAACCCAGTCTTTTTCGTAAAGACAACCTTTCAAGTTGCTTTTAAGTCATCTTTTCAAACTTTTTTTATGACAACAATATTTAGCCCTGTAAGACAAAAAGCAGCTGGTTGTGCTGTTTAATCTGCCCCTCTTCTTTAATAACATCATATCTCAATGCTGTTTTCGCATTAATTCTGATATATAAAGAACATGATCTATGAATAATGCAAATATCAAGATTTCTATTTTGTGTTATGAACTATTGTTTTAAACAGGAAAAGCCCAGCAAAAAAGATAAATAGGAACATACTTTACACTTCCATTGTTCTTCTGATGAAACAAATCAATAAGTGATGTGAATCGTGTTCTAAAGGCACTCGCCCGACTTATCCAGTGCATCCAACAATAAAGGCAGCATGGGGCTTCTTTTATACAGTGATAGGAAACACAGGAGCTCACAGAGAGCTTTGATTTCACTGGCTGATCTGTTTCACTATGAGCAGTTCTGAACAGACAGCCAGCAATACTTTAGGAAAGATGAGTTAATAGGTTGTTTTGTGTCAGACTGATAATGTGCTTGTTTGTTTGTGTGTGTAGGGGGCGCTGGTCTCAGCCTGTGCGGACGACACTCTGCACCTCTGGAACCTGCGGCAGAGACGCCCAGCAATACTGCACTCACTCAAATTCAACAGAGAACGGTAAGAGAAAACGAACACACACGCACACACACACACACACACACACACACGCACACACACACACACACACACACACACATATGTTAAATGTAAATGTTTTATATATAAACATGGATAAATTATATGCAAAGTTAATCCCTAAGTGTAATAATAATGTCTCATAGGTGTTATATATATATATATATATAAGTATGTACATAATAAAATGTCCTATATTTATTGTATATATGTAAGTGCATATATGTAATAATAATATAGCCCACTTGTATTACATACATATCACTGTTGTCGGATCAAAACCTCGTATCTCCAAAATGGTAACTTTACAGGAGAAGGAATACAGTAATATGTCCCTTTCCAGTAATATTCCAGTAATACATTAAAATGGCACACCAGACAGCATAACACATACAGTACATATAGGTAATAATAATATAGCCTGCTTGTATTATATGTGTGTGTGTGTGTGTGTGTGTGTGTGTGTGTGTAAGTACACACATATAATAAGAATATATCCAATATGTATTATATATATGTAATTACATATAGGTAATAATGATGCCCCATATGTATTCCTATTAGAATAATACTTATGGGATATCATTATTACAAATATGTACTCAAATATGTATTTTAAATATGGGATATATTATTTTTACATATATGTAAGTACCTATACATATTACTAATGTGTCATATTTACATATAAATAATACATATGGGACATCATCATTACATATATGTGATATATATATAATATAATATATATATATAATATATATAATAATAATATGTAAGGACACATTTGTCCTGTAAATCTATGAAAACAAGCAAACACACAAAGAAACACAAAGCATTATATAAAAGTCACTTTCCATTTACAGTAATATGGCATGCCAGACAGCATAACACATAAACAGATACAAACAAATATAGATAAATAAAACTGTAGACATCGTCACAAACATTGAGACTTCAGGGATATATATATATATATATATATATATATATTTCCTGTATGCTCTTATTCGAATAGAGTCAAAACCACATCACACAGTAAATAAAGCTTCCTCTGAGTGATGAGTGAGTCAGGGCTGATTCTAATAAACGCCATGACTTTTCACGTTATGAAATCAAAGCTTTAGCTCTGCTTTTGTTGTTCTTCATGCTGGCTGTTTTACACTGTGGGTAATCCGGTCGGAACTATGAGCTACTCTGAGTCACCTCAGACAAACGCTGCGGCCTTGAGAGCAAAGCAGGGACGTTAGAGATGAGTCACGACTGGCCATTCAGTCCGTCATTCCAACTCCTCCATCACACGGCCTCATAGAGGAGGAAGACCTCGACTTAACCTGGCTTTATACCTGTCGATCCAAGAGTTTGGAGCAGTAGTTGGCTGAAGTTTGAGTCCGACTCTGCAGTGTTTGTTTGGCAGAGAGGTTATGAGACTGGGTTATTTCCTCTGGGAATTTAGGTAAACTGCTGAACATCTACATCAATACTGCTTCCAGAGGTGATGAGCTCTGCTTCTGAAGACTAATGACGGTGGTGAACGATTCCTTCTTTTGTTAAAGAACTAAATTGATTCATCTCTTTAGAAGATTCTGTCATTCCAAAGTTAGGAAATCACTTACAAAGTAACAATTTTGGTTATTTCATATAAAGTTGTGTGCGAAAGTTTTGGCACCCCCGTCCAACGACATGTTTTGTTGATTTGAAGTGAAAATAAGTGACTATGTCCGCTATAGAGAACACACTTCTGCACTAGCCCCTCAAATGGTCAGGGCCCACTGGCAGGCCCAAAGTTTTATTACACACTTCTATAAGCTAAGAATAGCTCAGCTAGTTTGCATTGAAGTCCCTGTAGTTACTGAATAATAAGGCTTAGTATGTAATAAGCCTGGGACTTTAAGGGCTTAATGCACAAATATTGTTTATTTGCTGAATTTGACATATTTGAAAAAAAAAAGTTTAATTTACATTTTGGCCTGTGAGCAGCAGAGAAGTTACAGCACGTTTTATGTGTAATATCTTTTTCCCAATATGTTTAACTAAATAGAAATTGTGCTCTGCAATTTGGAGAAAAATTACATATTCAGTTTGTTCTCCGTTCACTTATTTTTTAAAATTTACAAAACGTGTAATTTGACCAGGGTGTTCAAACTTTTGCATGCGACCGTACAATATACTCTACACTGTGAAATTAATTATTTGCCACAAGGTATTTTTTATAAATATTTTATTCAATATTTCAAGAATTTTGTGAATAGTAGGTTAATTTCTTCAACATAAAGGTTGAATAATGATTGTTTTTGGTCTTGTTATCTGCAGTGATTCTTGATCTCCAGTTTTTAAAATATAATAAATTCTGAATATTCACTAATATTATAACTTAATATAGTGATTCCAAACTTTTGAACAGCGATGGCAAACTTTTGACCTGTAGTGTTCCTGTTATGTTGTTTAAAAGGGTTTAAAGGGCCAATTTCATGGAAATTTATCCTTGCATTATTGAAACTCCACTGCAGTCCATGCCTTTTTGAATTCACTCTTTTTGTGAATTCAACGTCCGTCTATTCAGTGAAGCTCCACCCATTCAGCCAAGAAATCGATTTATTAAGCAGCAGAGAAGCCACCATGGAAAATTAAAGGGGAACTCCAATGACTGTTCAAAATGTAAAATTTAAAGATGAACATGAATATGAACAAAGCCATTTTGAGTAGTTTGTTGTGAAATGGTTTCTTTACAGTGGTGGTGATAGGATGGTGGTGATGGATTTAAAAAATGTATGTTTCAGTCCAAAATATTATCTCAAAACTATCATAAAACAATGTCTCATGCATCAGGCAGTGTATTCATAACCATTTCATATCATAACTTTCTGTGAGGGAGGTTTTAGAGGCATTAAACTCTTCAGACGTCTGGTTCCCATCACCACCACTGTGAACAACTTTGAACTACAATCTACAATCAAACCTGTAGTAAACTTATTAAGCACAAATGATCAATTCTGCAATCTCAGAGACTGTTTTCTAACTAATGCTGAAGTATTAGCCTTAAGGCCATCAAGGACTCTGTATGTAGAGGGGTGTGTTACCTTGTCAAACCCAATTAGGTTCTAGCTTCCATAAATTGATACAAATCATATATGATATAAATAAATAAATACATTTGAACTAGTCTCCACAGGCATGATGAGCATATGTCACAGTTCAATCTTTAGATCAATGTTTGGTTAAATAAGGATTATTAAGTGGATTAAAATAGAAAAAACAACTAAAATCAAATTGAATTAGGACAAAAATGTGTTGAATCTCCACCCCTCCCCTACTAATTCCATGAACTGGCTGCATCATTAACTCCTTAAATAATCAGGACCCTCCAGCTGGTCCAAACTTTTACTATGCACTTCTATAACTTACGAATACATCAGGTCATTTGTAATGTAGTCCATGTACATTAGTTACTAGGTAAAAGGCCTTAGGATGAAGTAATTGTGGGATTTTAAGGGATTTCAATTCATTCTGCACAGGGGGCAATGATGTGGCATCCAATACATAATGTTCGTTGTAAGAGGTAATCATCTGTAAACCTTTCGATTCTGCAACGTCCAGGCGATTGGACAAATAACCACTTGGGCCTACCTTGCTCTAAATGACCCTTCAAAGAAGCTGTTATTGGATTGCCATTAGAGGCGGCAAGTCAAACTGCAGGCTTTCGGGGAGGACGTACTGACATCACGTATTGATTGTAGCAGGGATTTTGACTGATGGTGCCAGGGGTGGGCAAAATGAGATATATATGTATATATATATATGTTTCATGGATGTGGAAAAGCATTGAAAATACAGCACAGATCATAAAAAGACCAATAATGATTAAACATTCTCCAAAAAAAAAATTGGCCACTGAAAAATTTGAAATCATGAAAACATGGTACTGTAAACAAGAAATACTGATTAAAAATGCTGTTTGTTTTCTTTTCTTTCCTGTGCCAGTCAACACAGACATGTTCAAACAGTTCGAGCAGCAGCAGATCAACAGTGAAACATGACAACAACCCACAGCAACTTTTAACTCATATGGTTTAATGAAATTCTTTAACGTGAATTGCATAAATAACATTGAGTGCGTTTACATGCACTCAATAATCCAATCATAATCATTATCCAATTATTCAATGGTCATGTAAACACCATACTACGGTCTAGAAATGTGATTGAGAAATCAGATAAAGAGAGCTGGATTTTAGCTCAGTAATTCTCAGCTCATGTGAACTCTTACTCTGATTTCTTTCGTATTTCTCAGTCTGCTCAGGTGCCAAACAGACCTCAATACCAGAAATAAGCAAGCAGCGTTGCCGCGAGACGCAGCAAATCACTTTTGGAGAGACCCTGAAATGAAATACAAAGTGAAGGTTTTAAATATTTTTCATCTTTTAGATGATGTATGATCATATTTTCAAGTAAAGTGGCACGATGTTTAAAAGAAAAGCTGCAGCATGAAGTTTGAGTTTTACATTTCACTTACGTCGCGTCTTTTTCTGTAAGTTTATTGACTGGTTGTAAAGCAGAAATCTAATTACTGTCTGACTCATGTACACCCTGAGTTTCCCCATTATCTGATTACTCAAGGGCATATAAACGCATTGATCAGATTACTGACAAAATCTGATTTTCTGCAGTTATCAGATTATTAAGTGCATGTAAACACACTCAATGAGTAACTCAATGTTACTCAATAATTGTTGATATACGTTTTTACCTCTTGTTTTGAGGGCTGCTACTACAAAGCATTTGTTAGATCCTCCTGAGGTTTATGGCTATTTCATCTCAAAATGATGAACACAGCTTGTGTGCTAATAGCGCCCCCTGCTGGAGAGACTCCAAACTATTAGGTGGGAGTTCCAAATCCACATTTTTTAAACATGCTTTACATGTTAAAAAAGAGGTGTTTTCAGCTGTAAGAAACCATGAAGTGTTACTTTTGCTTTTAATATTTAATGTTATCATAATATTTTTAATCAGTCCTCTAGTTCTCTCAGGTCCAACCTGGCAATGATCACCTCTGAAGCACTGTCAGCATTAGTGTGTTAATTAAAAAACATAAATTAAACAGCAAATTATATCTGAAAGAGCACTTTCCAAAATGTGGTTCTTGGCTTGGTTGTATGGTTCCGTGAAATACTCCTCGGTATTGAAACGTTAGACTCACACAACTCATTAAATCAGTCGGTAGTTTATGGAACAGCAGCCCATTTGAAGTATGATATATTTTTACCATCTCGCACAGCCTTAGCTGGATACATAAGGATACATAAACAGAGGGATGAGCAGAAAGAGATCAAGTGAATGTGACAGCTTAAAGGCTTTGAGAAATACAGCAAAGGCACTCAGTATCTATCTATCTCTCTCTCTCTCTCTCTCTCTCTCTCTCTCTCTCTCTCTCTCTCCCCTTTTCATTGTGTGGTCCTTCTTCATAATGTTGCTATCGCTGGTTTTCAGACAGGCCGTTAGAGTGTCTAAATCCGCAATTTAATTACCTTTCATATGCACACAATTCTCCAACAACAGACCGAGAGATTGTGACTAGCTGTCTGACAAGCATTTAGGTGGCCTGAGGGACGAGCTTACAGCTCTGAGAGTATGAGTGTGTGTGTGTGTGTGTGTGTGTGTGTGTGTGTGTTAGTGAGTGGGTCTATTAATGTGTGTGTTAGTGAGTGGATCTGTTTTTATGTGTAAGTGTGTTAGTGAGTGGTTGTGTGTTTGTTTGTGTGTTAGTAAGTGAGTGAGGGTGTGATTGTGTGTATGTGTGTCGGTCAGTAGTGATGTGTGAGGGGTAGTGTTTATGTCTTAGTAAGTGTGTGCGTGTGTGTGTGTGTGTGTGTGTGTGCTAGTGAGTATGTGTGTGTGTTAGTGAGTGGCAGTGTTTATGTCTTAGTAAGTGTGTGTGTGTGTGTGTGTATGCTAGTGAGTATGTGTGTGTGTTAGTGAGTGGCAGTGTTTGTGTCTGAGTAAGTGTGTGTGTTAGTAAGTGATTGGGGTGTGTTTGTGTGTGTTTTTTAGTGCGTAACTGTGTGTGTGTGTTAGTGAGTGGTTGTGTGTTTGTGTATGTGTTAGTGAATGGATGCATGTTTTGTGTGTGTGTGTGTGTGTGTGTGTGAGTGATACTGAGTGGCTGTGTTTGTGTCTTAGTAAATGGGTGTGTTTGTGTGTGTGTGTGTGTGTTTGTGTGAGTGTTAGTGAGTGGCTGCATTCATGTATTAGTGAGTGTGTATGTGTGTTGGTGAGTGGGGGTGTGTTTGTGTGTGTGTTTTAGTGAGTGTGTGTGTGTTTGTGTGTGCGTATGTTAGTGAGTGGCTGTTTGTGTGTTAGTAAGTGGGTTTGTGTTTATGTGTACGTGTGTTTTGTGTTCTTGTCTTGCTATATTTGTGAGGACCACATGTCATGACATTTTTGCTTAAGTGAGAACATTTTGCTAGTCCTCACTTCAGTATGTGTTGTTTTCACCACATTTTTTTTTTTTTGAAAAACTAAAAGAGCAGAAAAGCCCTTTGGATGCTGAGGTTAAGGTTAGGATTAGGTTTAGGTGTAGTTGTAGTATTTTTTCTCTACAGTAATACAAAAATCAATAGAAACCTATGGAAGTTCTCACGAGTACAGTAAGACAAATGTATGTGTGTGTTAGTCAGTGCGTGCGTTTGTGTGTTTGTTGTGAGTGGGTGCATGTTTGTGTGTGTGCTTATGTGTGTGTGTTAGCGAGTGGCTGCGTTTGTGTGTTAGTGTGTGTATATATATATATATATATATATATATATATATATATATATATATATATAATACATAAAGGTGATATGTGTTACCCCACGTTCTGACATTGTATATAAACAAACCTTCAACACTTCACTCTGCACGTATGTTGTGATGATAATATTGACTAGACTCAGAGTAGCATGATGCCAGTAGACAGTGTGCATTAACAGCTGAGGACTGTTGCTATATAAACACCTTCCAAGCTCTCTCTCTCTCTCACTGTGCACTAGCGGGCTGAGTGAGCGTCTCTGTGTGTGGTGCTAGGTCACTGTGGGGCTAATGAGCTCCTTCTTCGCTGCAGTAATTGATGATAACGATCATCACCTCATCATCCTGGCTGGAACAAACAAATAAAGCCCCTGATTCTCACACTGTCACCATCAGTGACATCCAGCGCTCAGAGCAGGGCACACATGGCCTCCCTCATCTATATTTGAAGATACACTGACACACAATTGCTTTGTTTTGAGCCAAATTACAGTCATGCACATTTCAGCTAAATGAGAGAGGTCATCAGGGCCGTCGGTGCCTTTGTGTCTTTTTGTGTGTGAGATGCTCTGTCGATGAAAGCCTGATTTGTATGGCAACAGTGGGTCTGACGTTAGACCTTGAGGGTATATAATACTCTGGCGGCTCAGTGAGGCTCTCAGCATGCCTGTCTGTTTCACTTAAAAGCACAAGCATCTTCTATTTTTACTAGAATCAACATTTTGGACTTCTAACAATAAAGCATTATCGATATATTGTATTTATTATATGCTAATCTAGAGAGAATTCAGAGTAGAAACATCAGATTTTGCTTATCAGTGAAAATATTAATGAAGTACCTGGCTATTCTAATGTGTATTATTGCTGGTTGTCATATGAACATATCTAGAGCAAATTTGTAAACCATCTATTTTTAGCCCTTGGGGTCGACGAACATGCCTGTACATCAAATTAGACGTTTCTGTTAATATCTTTGCAATAATACCATGCAGAAATACGGGTTAAACAATACGGGTGTCCATTTAATCGCGAGATCGTTCGTGACTCACATCTGGACTTATTAGCCAATGAAGACAAGTTGAGATACACGCCATCTGCCTCTCACTGTGTGTAACTGGTGGATTTGTGTGCCTGTTATCTGCCCCTTGCTTGTAATTGGTGGATTCGTATGTGAAGCTATTTGAAAAGCACCATAAAAGCGTTCTTGGTTTTATATAGAACCATATATAACACCATCTCCATCTATCTGAAGAAGCATTTCGCCATGCAAAGAGCCATTTAAGCATGAAATTGTTCTATGTAGAACTTGTGGTTCTAAACTGAACCACTCCCTTTACTAAAGAGCCCTTTAAGAACCATCTTTTTTAAGAGTGTAGTATAGGTCTTTTCAGGATATTTACTGTAAACTGTAAGAAATATGCTAGCTTAATGTAGATTTTAGAGACATGAACGTTAATAGACCGAAGACTGAACAAATTTTCATTTTTTTTTATGGGTGTGCCTCAGGGTTTAGTCATCGGTACCCTAACATTTTTACAGATATCACCAAAATGAGCATTGAACTTGAACATTTCTACTAGCAATGTTTAAAACAGCTCACAAAATATCTAAGAATGACCTCTTTACTGTATTAAAGGCATTTCAATATAAAGGAAATATATTTATGCAGCGGTCAGTGATAGTAAACATTAGCATAGCCAGGTGCTTTATTAGTATTCTCACCTTGACAAGCAAAGTTGTCTGTGCAGTGTCTCGCATGCCTCATATCTAATCACCCTGGCTGGCCGAGAGCCCCAGGGGTCTCCATGAAAGGCTAGGAGAAAGCAGAGAGAAATGGAGGGAGATGTAATGAGCTCAGACAGGAGTGAAATGCAGTGTGTTGGTCTTTATTTCCTACTTAACCTGCTTATAAGGATGATGGATGATGCTACTGGATGGATTGCAGCGTGAGTCCGGCCCAATCGCCACGCAAATTAATACGCCTCAGACTGAAGCTTGATGTGTGCCATGTGATGGGCTTAATGATCGTTTATCATAATTATGTGATTGATGCTGTGTTATCAACACGCTTTAAGTGCCCTTAGAAGTACAAATTCCATCATTCCAGGTTTTACAGAATAGAAAAGAATAGTTTCAGCTTGCAGTCTGTGCACGCAAAATATTTTACAATTTACAAGAATCCACAAGTTCACAGATAATGGTGCTGAGTTTGCATGAATACTGGCTGGATATAAATGACAGGGAATACATAGATGCCCAGATATTGTGAATAATATGTGGATTTTGTAACTGTTTTGCAGTTAATTGTTCAGCTATGCATTTATTGCAATCCATTTTAGCCACAGGTTTGTTAGTCATAGAATCCATCCATCCATCCATCATCTAAACCGCTTATCCTTCTGGGTCACGGTGGGGTGCTGGAGCCTATCCCAGCTGTCATTGGGCGGAAGACAGGATACACCCTGGACAGATCGCCAGTCCATCGCAGGGCAGACAGACAGACATACACACACACACACTCACACCTAGGGGCAATTCAGGATGTCCAATTGGCCTGACGGCATGTCTTTGGACTCTGGGAGGAAACCGGAGTACCCGGAGGAAACCCACGCAGACACGGGGAGAACATGCAAACTCCGTGATAGAATCACAAGTGATAATTTTAGTATTTATAATATTTACTTTGTATTAGTAATGTCATGTTCAGACAGAATTCAGACGCTGGCAGACCAAACTGAAGTAAAATAGGTTTATTAACAAAAAGATCATCCAAACTCAAGGTCAACCAGTCCAAAGTCAGAAGCCAAATCAAGAAAACAGTGACCATAAGGGAAGTCCAAAAATCCAGAAAAGAAGGTCAAACTAAAAATACCAACAATACCAGGAGGGCTAGGCTAAAGACAAGGTCAAAAACAAACAAAGCAATGGTCATACACAAAAAAAGCAAACTGACGGCAAGGGACGGCAAGGGACGGCAAGGGACGGCAAGGGACGGCAAGGCTCGGCAAAACAAAGGCAATACTTAACAAAGTGCCAACAAACTGAGAGGGTTTATATAGTGAGCTTAACAGGTGAGTTGAATCAGTAATCAGGTGAAGTGTAACAGTGGAGAGTCACGTGAGGTAGATCTGGGGTCATGTGATCAGGTGGGGTGTTCTGGGAAATGGAGTCCGGAGGCTGGGAAGTAGTAACAGTGGGACCGGACGGAAGAGTGACACGTAACACCAACTGTGCAGGACAATGATAGACAATGTAGAGTGAAAGTCAAAACCATTTAAAATAAAAACAGCAATAAAAACTAGTCATCCATCTGACAGAACAGATTTCAATCAATATTTGAATCCATATCGGCTCCGTTATATGGCCACATTACGTCCATCAGAACGTGAAATGTTTTGCTGTTTGTGTTATTTTGCTGTTGCTATAAAACTGTTTAACTCTGTGAATTCAAACATCTCACTAGTGATACATTCAGAGACTTTGTCTTCATCCCCTTTAACCTCTTTAAATCCAGAGTTATTGTGTATTATTATTATCATTTTTTGTTTGTACCCAATTATCTCCCCAATTTAGTAATGTCCAGTTCCACCCATTAGCCAGGTCTCCCCCTACACCCTTAAAAAAGACGGTTCTTCAAGGGTTCTTCAGTAAAGAAAATTCTATATAGAACCATGAACACTCAGAGAACCCTTCGCATGATTAAAGGGTTGCTTGCATCATGAAAGCGCTCTTAAGATTGATATAAAATGTGTTGTAGGTGGTTCTATGTGGAACCGTTTTTGAGAAAGGTTCTCCGTAGCAACAAAAACTATTGTTACAAGCCAAAGAACCCTTTTTTTGGTACTACACAGAACCCTTTTTGCTAAGAGTGTATTACACAATGCTACCAAGCTGAGAGAGTGAAGGCCACTGCATCTTTTCAAACTGCTGCCAGGTAGTTAATTAATATTTACAGCAATCATTCTATAATGTTTGTTTACAGTAATGACATTTTACTGCATTTATAAATGCAATACAAAACTGGCCTGACTTTACAAGACAGCAGTATTTTACTGTAATCAAATCTAATGTAATGTACAGTAACTGTGACTGTAACCAGGGTTGACAGCTCTTACACTTTTAAAAACTGCTCATTTTAAAACTCCAGTTTTTTCCATTTCATATCCTCATCATTTACCACTGACAGTGTTAAGCTATATTGAAGCTGGATTAGTTTAATCTGGGGAGGAGTGATTTTAATCCAGTATGAATCTGCCATATCTGTAGTTTTTACCAGTCTGCTAAGTCATAATTCCAGAGCGAATTACCTTATATAATTTATCTGTAACTCCAAACTCCCTCTGTAACAGTAATCCTGTTTGAATCCACATCACATCTGTATTTTTTACTGTTTTTTTTTACCTGAAGCCAAACTAACAGCTAAAATGGAGCTTGTTTTGACCCAATTCCTTAATCCTCAAGACTTATAATGCCAATGACAATGACAACACTTCTGAAATCCCCAGTGTTTTCAGTGATGGCTGAATTACAAGGAGAAGGAAAATTAATATCTAGAAATGCAGTGCGTTTTCTGTCTTGTTGGGATCATTTGGTAAGTTGAATGAACCCACTTCACTAGCCTAATGCTAGTCTATGTGCCATTTAGCCGCTCACCGTGTTGTTATTGTTCAGAAGTGTGGCGCCTGTCGCATATTGCCTTTGTAAATGTGCTTGCAGTGATGTTTTGATCCAGGCTATCTGGGGTAATTTGGGGAAATTACACAGATCTTTTGTCCCGTATGAATCGGCCAGTCAAATCGTGCTCAAATTACATGACCGGACCTCCTTAGATAAAACTATCCAGCTCTAATAGGGTGTACGTCCGTTAGGTAATACTTCTGGCGCTTTTTTCCTTCTATAATTCACTGATTTCAGAGCCTCCTCAGTAATAGTAGTCCTGTTCAAACTGACCTCACAGTAATGTAATAACAAAACCAGGCAGGCTAATAAACAACATGACTCCACTTTTTCTGTTTTTTTATCTTTTTGTGATCTGAAACAAGTCCAACAGTTAAAATGGAGCTGATTTGACCGGTTTCCCTATATCCCCACGTTAATTACATAACCAATGAAATCCACATTTTTGGTGATGGTCAATTGGTCAGTTTTCATGATATACAGTAACTGCAATAATGTCTGTCCAACTTTCTGAATCGTGCTGTTCTCTGTTCTATCTGGGCTCGTTGGTTTTATTTATGTCTTGTTTTATCTGTCTTGTGATATTAGAGCAATAAGCAGTAAGACTCCCTGCGTTATTGTCGTTTCGCACAATGCAAAGCACAGTGAAATGCCTGTAACAGCCTCAAGTGGCTCACTGCTTTTCCAAAACAGTGAAACAGTCAGTGTGAAGTCGAACGTGTACATTGAGTATTTAAAAATGACATCAAAGTGCCTCAGTCTTGTTTTAAAACTTAATCTATCCATTCTATAATTACCCATTTAGAGCTTCTGAAGAGATGATAAAACACATGGACGTGTCAAAACAGCAGAAACTCGTCTTTTCCACAAATCAAAGAATTTATGCAGGGAGGAGATGATGGGTCATTCCGTTATTGGTCCATTTATACGTCTTTTGTCAGTATTGCATTTGTACCGTAAATAAATTGCACCAGAGTTTGAATCGAACAGAGACCGACCTTCTCGGGGGTCTTGGTCCACTTATTTGGTGCACACCAGGGTTTAGATGTTAGCGTCCTCACTTGACCTAACGAGCCACACTAACAGAGCAATGGCACCAGGGTTCATTTTAATCAAGCCAACCCGTCCAAGTCTGAACCCAGCCTTAGAAGCAGAAGGAAAATGAAATATCTTGTAAGCACCTCTCGCAATGCAGTGCATTTTCAGTCTTGTTGGGTGACATTAGGTAAGTTGAATGAACTCAGTTTACTAGCCTAAAGCTAGTCTATGTACCATTAGCTGCACAACGTATTGGTATTGTTTGGAAGTGTGGCGTCTGTCACATACTGTTGATGTAAACGTCCTGATAACGATGTTTTGATCTGGGCTATTTAGGGTAGTTTGGCGAAACTGCACAGATTCTTTATCCCATACAAATTGGCCAGTCAAATCATGAGCAAATTACATTACCGGACCTCTGGTAAAACTGATCCAGCTTGAATAGGGCTTTTTATTTAAAAAGGTAATCCATTACAGATTATTAATTACTTCTTTTAATATGTAATGGGAACACTTAATTTAATACTTCCTGGAAAAAAAGTAATCTCACTTCTGAGCACTTTATTTCTAAATTCCTTTATAAAACCCAAAACAATCTGTACTGACTGGAAATGCAAAGGACAGTTCTTTTCAGTGCTTTATTAGAAATAAACACAATCACAGTAAACACTATTTAACTATTTCTGCCTTCGAAAATCCAGCTAGTTATACTTTAAATTTATTATGATGCTGTTTGAAAACTTAGAAACTAGTTCAAAAACAGCTGCATCCAAATACATTTGGCTCTAACCAACACTTGTACCAGGTATTCAGTGTCCTTAATGGCTTAGTTTGGGTGCCTGGAGCTGTGTTTGAGCAAAAATGTGGACCAGCTGGAGGTGCCTGAGGGCTGTTTTAAGAACCTTGGGTCTACATGCTAATGACTATGAGCTGTGGTGCAAAAAATAGTGTTTTAAATAGTGTTGTGCTTGCAAGGATTGCACTCCAGTCTCATTTCATCCACCTAAAAATCTCACTCTAGTCACCACACCACAGTTGGCAACCCTGCTGTGATATATTCTCTTTTCTGAATATTATTTATATTCATCAAGCGCTTTATTAGGAATGTTATACTAATACTGGGTAGGCCTCCCTTTGCTCAGCCTCAATTCTTCGTGGCGTGGATTCCACAAGATGTTGGAAACATTCGTTTGAGATTCTGGTCCATGTTGATGTGATTGCATCAAACAATTCCTGCAGATTTTTAGATGCACTTTCATGCTGCAAATCTCTTGTTCTGCCACATCGCAAAAGTGTTTTACTGGATTCAGATCCACTGACTGGGAACGCCACTGAAGAACACTGGACTTATCGTCATGTTCATGAAATGCCACAGCCATGAGAAGGCTGTGGCATTTAAGTGATGATTGATTGGTATTAACAAGCCCAAAGTGTACCAAGAAAACATTCCCCACCCCATTACACCACCTCCACCAGCCTGGACTGTTAACACAAGGCAGGTTGGGTCCGTGGACAATCTGAGTGCCTCAGCAGAAATTGAGATTCATCAGACCAGGCTATGTTTTTCCAGTCTTCAACTGTCCAGTTTTGGTGAGCCTGTGCCCACTGCAGCCTCAGCTTTCAGTTTGGCTGAAAAAAGTGGAACCCAATAAGGTCTTCTGCTGTTGTAGCCCATCCACCTAAAGGTTCAACTTGTTGTGCATTCTGAGATGCTTTTCTGCTCACCACAGTTGTACAGAGTGGTTATCTGAGTAATTGCAGCTTTTCTGTCAGCTTGAACCAGTCTGGCCATTCTCCGCTGACCTCGCTCACTGGATGTTGTTTCTTCATTGCACCATTCTGAATAAACTTACTTATTTAATGTGCTAGGCAAGCTAGCATGCTCTTAGATAGCTAGCCAGATTTAGCTAGCTAGGCTAATGTTAGCTAGTTTTTAACTCTGATTCACAGATATTAATGCAGCTCATCTAGTTCTTTAACATTTTAATAATGAAGAGCTGAAAAACAAAATTAACACTTTTACGTCTTTAGAAAATTAATTTGGTTGCCTAGTTTTAAGGTAAAATTGATTATCCTGTAAGTTATAATGAATTATTTGTGGTTATAATGGTTCAGTAATATTACAGTAGACATACAATAGTGGGGTTGCTGCAGCAAAATCTGCCTGTACTGTAAATATTTTCTCAGAATTTGAAACAGGCTGTTGTATAAAACAGAAATGAGAAAATATATATAGAAATCTCAGAAATTGTTTGTAGTGTATGCTTGCACTTCACACTGTGCTTTGAGGTAAACAAATGACACTTGTAGGATTGTGAACTCAAAGAAAATAAATTGAAGTCAAGGTCATTAATTCTTTGTTTTGAATGTAGCGATAACAGTGGATTTCTTGTTGATTGCTCAGTGTCATGTTTTGGAAATCTGCAGTGCAGAAATAGCAGATAAATTCATCAGATGGTCAGATGAAGTGACCGGCTGAAGACCAGACTGGCTGATTCAATCAGAAACATTAACATTCTGATGCTGGTGGGTTAGAAATGTCCCTTACATTCCCTGCAGTCACAACTGCATTGTTGTTTTCTTGAAGTGATTGCTTTCGACAGGACTCATCATCCGCAATATGCTTTTGCCAGCATCGGCCGGAGGCTGCTGCTCTGAATGTTTTCATCAGATTGAAAGGGAGGCATTTGGGAAATATGAAAATGTAGAAACAATGGTATGGGAAAAAAAAATAGGTTAAATTTAAAGTAAAAAATTAATGAGTTTTCTCAATAGTGTGTAACATTGAAAATACAATGCATAATATTAGAGTTTATGTTGATTTTGTATCACTCACCAATCAGCCACTTCATTAAAACCACCTCCTTGTTTCTACACTCATTGTCCATGTTTATCAGCTCCACTTACTATATAGGTGCACTTTGTAGTTCTACAGTTACAGACTGTAGTCCATCTGTTTCTCTGCATACTTTGTTAGCCCCCTTTTACCCTGTTCTTCAATGGTCACAGGACCAGTTTATGTGGGTTTATGCACCTTAAAGAGTGATTTCCAACCTTAGGATAGAGTTGGTCAGGCTGTTCCTTTAAGGCTGATATATGCAAATACATCTGTTCTGATTGGCCGCCCTGTATTGTGCCTCACATAGAAAGCAGTCCAGGCTGAAACACTCCTTATAACTTCAGCATGAGTGGGTGAGCTGTAATCAGCTGTTTAATTAAGTGACCCTTATTAGTCCCACAACGGGAAATTTCACCTCCGCATTCTAACCCATCCGTGCAGTGAAACACCACATACACACTAGTGAACGCACGCACACTAGGGGGCAGTGAGCACACTTGCCCGGAGCGGTGGGTAGCCCTATCAGCAGCACCCGGGGAGCAGTTGGGTGCCTTGCTCAAGGGCACCTCAGTCACATAGTGTCAGCTCAGGGGATCCAACCAGCGACCTTCCGGTCACAAGGCTGGTTCCCTAACCTCCAGCCCATGACTGCCCCCAAAAGACAGGCTTGTGAAGCTTCAGCATGGAGATGCAGGGGATTGAACCCTGGACTTCACACATGCAAAGCATGTGCTCTACCCCTGAGCTACATCCCCACAATTAGGCAGATTGCTGGTTTTTGTGACATCACAAAAACACTCAACTCACACCAGGCTGTTATTGTTTTCATATATGAAGTAAACAATGTGCTTGGAAACAGTGATTACATAATACATCAAACTTATTTCAAAAAAGTGAAGAAAATTTGTTTTTTCCAAGCCCTTTAATTCTTGATTCTTTCCTTATAAGGTAATTGGTTATGTTCTGAAAGTTTCTCTCCTGTCTTGTTGCTTCTCACTCATGTCTCATTAGCCTCAGTTTGTCTTGGGGCGATGGTGTTCCAATTAATTGCCGCGTCCTAAAAATACACACACCCGTGCCCAAGTGGGACTGACGTTCAACTGACACGAGACCCGGAGCGTAGCCAAACTTGTTGACATTGCGAATGACGTGACAAGTCTTGGTCCTCACTGTTCTAGAAAGGAAGGAAGCTGTAACAAAAGACATTTCTAAAGAATGTCTGCAGTTATATGTGGCTTGAAGCAAATATAGAGTGCAAGTCAATTCACAACATTTCAACCCAATATTTTAAACATTATTTTTACATAACTATACAGATTCCACCTCATATCATCTGGACACATCACAGAATCTTCCTACAGTTTGAACAAATCTTGGTTGATTTAGTTTGGAATTGTGATATTTGTTGGCAGAAAGAGACACTTTATGCATAAAAGTATTGGGAAGGGTTGATGGGGGGTTGGGCTGGTGTAAAGCACACCACCACTGAGCTCTGGAGCAGTGGAAACGTGTTCTGTGGAGTAACGAATTATGCTTTTCTATCTGTCAGTCTGATGGATGAGTCTGGGTTTGGCAAATGCCGGGAGAACATTACCTGCCTGACTGCATTGTCCCAGCTGTAAAGTTTGGTGGAGGAGGGATGATGCTATAATGATATGGGGTTGTTTTCAGGGGTTGGTCTAGAACCCTTAGTTCCAGTGAAGGGAAATCTTAAAGCTTCAGCAGAACAAGACATTTTGGACAATTGTACACTTCCAACTTTGTGGGTACAGTTTGGGGTAGAACTTTTTCTGTTCCAGCATGACTGATCCTCAGTGCACAAAGCAAGGTCCATAGTTTGGTGTGGAAGAACTTGATTGGCCCGCACAAACCCTCAACCTCTAGAATTAGACAGGCTGTCTTTGTTAATGCACCTTTAAGACTGATATATGTAAATGAGCTCTGTTGAAACACTCATAACTTTAGCATGCATTAGCAGGGCCAAACGGTTGTAGATTAAAAAGACATATGTATGTAAATGAGTTGGTTCTTGTGAAATCATCGGAAAAATTAACTCATATCTGGCTGGTTTTGCACCATATTTGGACTGTATGGACTGGGGAGTTAATAGTATGCTTTGAAATGTGACAGTGTTTACATACTATGTCAAACTTATTTAAAAAATAGTGAGGGAAATTTGGTTTTCCATGTATGGGCCCTTTAAAACATATATATATATATATATGATATATGTAAAAGACATCTGTTCTGAAAACCAACGTGATTGCTTGTCTTGCCAAGATTAACTGTATTTGCAGCCTAAATCTCTCAGGTAAAGGACAATAGAGTATGAAGTAACTTAAGCTTGAAATGAACCCTTTGCATGTATAAGTGAAAGAACTAAAAAAAAACTATGCTAATATTTGCTAATATTTTGATTGATGGGCATCACATGAATATATCTGGTGAAAACATGTTGAGTTTGCACTTTAGTAAAATTAAGAAGCCATTCTTAAATCTACTGAATGTTGATTTTAGTGACACCAGTGAAAATGTTAGTGGACCGAGGCACACCCATCAAAGCAAATTCAGGAAGTCAGAAAGTCTGCAATCAAATTCTGTGAATTTACTCTAATGGGTGTGCCTCAGAGTTCAGTCTTTGGCCCAATGGCATTTTTACTGTGGTCAATGTTTAAAACAGTAAATGTATTGATAATATTAGCATTAGCTAAATAACTTAACTCCAAACTTCAACATGAATGGACGGGGATAAACTGCTGTAGGCTGAATAGACGGATATACGTAAATGTGTTGAGATTTGTGACATCACAAAAACAACTTATTCAAAATGTGCTGCTTTTGCATCTTAATTTCCATAAATGGATTGCACGGACCGGTGGATTTAATGTTTTAAAATTTTAACAATGTTTATGTATCATATCAAGCTCTTTTAAAATGTTTCTTTGCATTCATATTTCCATGACATAAACTATTTAACGAGGAAAAAGAACACAATACTGCTGTTGCTTGTCTTGCATCTCAACATTAACTGTATTTGTGGACTACATTTCCCAGGTAACGGACAATACAGTATGAAGTAGCTTAAGCTTCAAACAAGAGTCTGAACCCTTTTAAATGGACAATTTTGTGTATAATTCAGTGATTTTATTTGCAACATGTCACTGTCAGATTTGTAATGAAACTGTAACATAGTGAATCTTGTTTGTTTTGCCCTGAATCAGGTAATTTAAAGCCAGTCACGCTAGCAGCGTTTTAAATTAAGATAACATGTTCCTTATAATTACCATGCAGGTTCCTGAAAATTTGTTACTAGCATGTAATTATGTAGAATGAGATTGTTGTAATTGGCTAAAATTGAAACCCATATGCCACGAAAGAGAGAATGGTAATTAATGGGCTGCTACTTTCTTAAAGGTGAAATATTAATTATAGGTTTTGAAATGGAGTTGACGAGCCCCACTTCTGCTCTCAGTCTCTAAACATGCTAATGCTTTCTCTCCTGTTCTTTCTTACAGGATCACGTTTTGCCATCTTCCGTTCCAGAGCAAATGGCTTTACGTTGGAACGGAGCGAGGAAACACACACATCGTCAACGTCGAGTCCTTCATCTTGTCCGGATACGTCATTATGTGGAACAAGGCCATAGAACTGTGAGTACCAGCATTGTAAAATCAATGTGGCTAATAAAGCCAATGAGAGTGGAATCAATCCAGAACCATAGTGCAGCTTAGCCTACATTCAAAGCACATTCAAGACTTTTAAGATGCTAATAAAGATAATTTGCTAATACACTGGACATTAATTAGGTAACTTAATGTAGTTAAGAAGCATTAAGTACACCTCCTTCTTTCTACACTCACTGTCCATTTTATCAGCTCCACTGACCATATAGGAGCACTTTGTAGTTCTACAGTTACAGACTGTAGTCCATCTGTTTCTCTGCATACTTTGTTAGCCCCCTTTTACCCTGTTCTTCAGTGGTCAGGACCCCCATAGAGCAGGTACTGTTTGGGTGGTGGATCATTCTCAGCAATGCAGTGACACTGACGTGGTGGTGGTGTGTTAGTGTGTGTTGTGCTGGTGCGAGTGGATCAGACACAGCAGTGCTGCTGAAGTTTTTAAACACCCCTCTCCATCATTGAAAGCACCTACAATGTGTCAGTGTCAGAACCGGACCTTAGAGCAATAGAAGGGTTGGATGTGTCTCGTTTTCTTTCCATGCATCACTTACCTGGGGAAGCAATGGTACCAGGATGCACTGTGGGAAAAAGACAAGCCAGTGGAGGGAGTGTGAAGGTCTGGACAATGCTCTGCTGGGAGACCCTGGGTCCAGGCATTCATGTGAATGTCAATTTGACAAGTCTCACGTACCTAAACATTGTAGTGAATCCCGTTTGACATTTCTTGGCAATGGTATCCCACCATTTCAGTGGCCGTCTTTCAGCAGGATAATGTGTCCAGCTACACTGCACACACTGTTTGGGAATGGAGGAACATGATGAAGAGTTCGAGGTGATGGCCTGCCCTCCAGTTTCCCCAGATCTCAATCCGATCAAGCATCTGTGAGATGTGCTGGAATGACACACAGTCAGGGACCGTCAGATCTGCCGCAGCTGCACGTCACAATTTACAAGACAGATACCACAGGGCACCTTCAGAGGTCTTGTAGAGTCCATGCCTCTGGGAGCCAGAGCTGTTTTGGCAACAAATGGAGGACCAACAGTATATTACACAGAAGGTAATGACATTTTGGCTCATCGGCATAGTGCAGGGGTCGGCAACCTAAATGTTAAGAAGAGCCATTTTGTTCTTGCCACAAAAAACAATCCACCTTGGGAGCCACAACATTTTATGTCCATTTTATTGAAGTAACATTTTACCATCTTGGCTGTAAATATGTCTCAGTATGTGCTGATGTGCTAGTATAGACTAAAAAATATAATACATATGAAAACACAGACTTACTTTGCTCTGCTTTAAGCTTTAGCTCAGCTATAGCTGCTTTTCTCACATCTCTGGCAGGAAACTTTTCTACAAAAGTAGAAGAGTTTCTTGTAAAATGTCTCTCAACGTTCGACTTTTTGCGAGGCTGAAGTCGCTTCTCATTTGCCAGCTTCTTGTTCGAATTTTCCCGTTCCACCTTAAATGATGAGGCACTAGAATGCAACCGCTGCACAATTTAAGGTGGAATGGGAAAATTTGAAAAAGAAGCTGGCGAGCGAGAAGCTGACTACAGCTTTGTGACTTTTTAGTGTTTGACAGTTTCTCACTGAAGATTAAACCTATCAGGAAACCAGCTGGAGTGATTATAAATGCAAAGAAGTCCATTTGTCTCCAAATAATCGATGTTCATCTTAAATGTTTCTCTTTGCAGTTTCGTTAGCTACTAGCTAGGTGAGATAGTTGTCTGCATTGCTACAGTGACCAGCAGTCTAAGCGCTGATCTTCAGGGTTAAAGGGTGAATTAGCAGTTCTACATTAACTCCAGAGTTTAAGACCATTTATTGTTAAACTGTGTTGAACGATCAGCAGAGCTTTATTTTACTGCAAAGTGGGATTATTTTATTTTTACCTACAAATCTGATTCTGCTGTGGAGCCGCAACAGGGCAGCAAAGTCTCTTTCCTATGTGTTGGTGCACATATAAGAGATTAGCAGTGTCACTCTCTGAGGTAAAGAGCAAGGGTTTTCACATTATATCACCTTCTAAACCACAGAGGAGCCTCTTATCTCTCACCCCCCCCCCACACCCCGCACACATACACTCCACAGGAAAGTGTGTAAGTCAACACCAACACCTCAGTCCCGCGTGTGTTACTCTGACAAGAAAAGAGCTCACGAACGTCAATCACGTCTCCTCCCACGCACACGCCCTCCGGCACCATCCCAGCCGGCTGACAACAGCGTTAGCAGTGAAATCAGTGCGGATGTCTTTTTGAAGGATGTTTAGACCAATGGCTCCTGTTCTTGCCCAGTTCCCCTACCCACAATCCTCTCTGCTCCAGTTCCTCTCCCCACAATCCTCCTTGCTCCTTATATTCCCTCATAGGGCCTCAGTGCTGCATGAAGTGTTTACCAGTTTAAATAAATTCCCCTCAATGAAAGCACTGCTGACAGCGGTGCAACTCAAGCCATTAAGCATTCATTATTCATTCAGTTATTTTTTGAGGAGATATTTAAGAGGCGATTAGATAAAATTAGATAATCCACTTATATAAAGAAGGAGAAAATGAAAGTGGAAAAAAAGGGAGTTTCAAAAATGATTAAATATATACAGACAAAATGGGCTCAACTGTGCAAGACATTCCAATCAAAATAAAGCTCCACTATTGCTATCTGTCCATCCTTCCACTGTGAGAAGACGACTCAGCGCTGTGGGTCTGAAAGGATGTGTAGCTGTCAAGAAGAACCTCACTGAGAAAAGGAGACGGACACATCAAACAAAGAAGCTGAACAATGGACTGACCACCCCAGAGTCCAGACCTCAGCATCACTGAACGTGTTGGGAATAACTTGGACTGTGAGAAGCAGAAAACCAACCAACTCCTAAGACTGAACTTGTTTATGTCTGCAGCTAAGAAACAAGCCTTAATGGATCAGGTGAAATTCCACTGTGCCGTTCTTAAATGCTGTACTTTTAAAACCTTTTAAACCTTTCTAATGTTATATATTCAAATAAACCCAAAATGGAAACATAAGCATTTTAATATGAGGCACATTTACAAGCAAACCTTATTTTTCCAGTATCCAAAAATGCATTGACGCCACTGCATCAGATCGAATTATCAGATTTGTGAATTGTTGCTCCTCTAGCAGTTTTGTAACTACAATAGTGCTTTTCCTGAAGAAAATGCAGAGTGATTGCGCAGCTGAAGCGATTTGAGAATGGTTGCTAAGGTCTTGCCAGGCAGTTGCTATATTGTATGTGGTTGCTAGGTTGTTGATAGGTAGTTGCTGTGGAATTATGCGTGGTTGCTGAGATATGGCTAGGTGGTTGATATGGTATCCCAGTTGGTTGCTAAGGTGTTGCTAGGTGGTTGATATGATGTCCTAGGTGCTTGCTAGGTGGCTGCTTTGGTATCCGAGGTGGTTGCTAAGGTGTTGATTTGCACTTGCTATGGTATCCCAGGTAGTCGCTAAGCTGTTGCTAGGCAGTTGCTATGTTATCCCATGCGGTTGCCAAATTGTTGTGGTTGTTGAAGTGGGGGGTTTATTTAGTTGCCAAGTGGTAGCTACATGTTGTTGAAAATGAATGGTAGTCTATGAGAAGAAGGAGGGATGAAAAATGACACCTAGAGGAGTGCAGGGCAGTTTGGCTGTGGGTAGACTGATATACATTTTTTACCTCATCGGAAAAAAATTTGGACTTTATTGAAGATTGTACTAAAGCCATTCAGCGGATCAAAAAGCTGTATACAAGCACACATTCCTGATCAGAACGAACATTCCCGACTTGGAAAACTGCGGGACAAGTTAGCAGACAAAAATGTGGCAGAAAAATGAGAAAAAAGGGCCGTAGAAGAATAGAAATCATATAATAGCGTTCACTGACTAATTGCTTTCTTCACTTTACAGTTCTGTCTTTACCCACTAGATGTTGATAACAGTTTTACAGTCACAAGCAAAAGTTTGAACATCCTGGTCAAACTGCACGATTACTTGATATTCTAAGTGAAAATAAGTGACACATCCTCCCCAAAAAGTGAGAACACACTTAAATGTGTCGATTTTCTGCAAAATTTGGTTTAAATTTCTCGATTTTTCCCCCAGTATTTTAAATTCAGCAAATGAACAGTAACTGTGCATTAAAATGTGTTCTCTGTAAAGGATGTGGACTTATTTTCAGTTCGTTTCACTTCGTCCAGTAAAATGTGTCCTTTCACAAGGGGCGCTGAAACATTTGCACACGTCTACTTTCAGTAGATTTGTTGAAATGTGTTGACAGCTTGTTCACAGTCGTAAGTTTAGTCTTTGTTTTCACGTATCGCGGCTGATTCCACGCCATTCGTGGTGCTGCTGCTTCACTCTACGTTCCCTCGCATTGTTCAGCTTTATGAGGCTGCTTGACTGAAATGTCTGATGCCTTGACAAGCAGACAAAACAACAGCAGCTTCTGCAGCTCCCCGTCTCGTCTGTGCTCCAGTGTTTTGTCATAACAAAACTTTGCTAGACACGAAAACAACTCAGTGAATTCAACCAGAGGAGCCCAAGTCTGGTTGGATGTAGCAGCCATGAATTTGTGATAAGAACAGCTCTAAAGCTCTGCAGACTGATAAACACGCCGTGCTGGAAAAAACAGGTCCTCAAGTACAACTTAAAGTGAAAGTTCATCTAATTTACAGTGGTTTCCAAACCTAAACCCAAACACACTCACTTGGCATCAGAAATTTGTTTGGTTGGTTTTATGCTGTAGCTATGAGGCTAATGTCGCTAACAGGTTATGGAAGCAGATTAGCATTTATCATTAACTGTATGACACACTGTTATCTATTAACATGGACAAGAATAAACAAAATTCGGCCTTCCAGATGTCTGTTACAGGTGGTTTTAGCATGTCAAAGACTTTTGTCTATTTTTATAGAGTACCAGAGTAAACCTCGTATCTCCATTTTTGATGTTTTTCAGTTATTGACATAATTTGAAAATACCTGTTGTCCTTTACATTGTATGTAAATTGTGTGAGGAATGGACTAAAAGAAATCAGCCAAATGACTTGGAAAAAAGTCTGGTTCCATTGACCTTCATTAAAAGTAAAGTAGGTTTTTTCCTTCTCCTGTAAAGTTACCATTTTGGAGATATAAGGCTTTTGTGGGTGGCACGGTGGCGCAGTGGGTAGCGCTGTTGCCTCACAGCAAGAAGGGCCTGGGTTCGATTCCCGGCCGGGTGACCAGGGTCATTTCTGTGTGGAGTTTGTCTGTTCTCCCCGTGTCTGCGTGGGTTTCAACCGGGTATTCCGGTTTCCTTCCACAGTCCAAAAACATGCAGTCAATGTGTGACATTTTGACCTTTGATTTACAAGCGCAATAAAGAAAGGAAACAAAACAGGTTATTTTGCTCCTGGACCCAATGATGAGCGAATACAACTGTGAAAATGTAGGGCTGATTTAGCGATTTAAGTGATAAAAATTGATAAAACCAATAATTTGCCAAAGAATTGTGTTGTCAATTAGTTGGCCAAGTTCTCCATTACTTACAGAATATACACACACACTGCAAAAATGATATCTCAGCAAGTGTAAACGTCTTAAATGTAATCAATAAATCAAATATTTCTCTCATACTGTCGTATGAATATTGTGAGATTATTTAACATGTTTCTGGACATATTTTACTTGTTATTTTATCAAATCAAAGTGCCTTGTTCCATTGGCAGATCATTTTATTTGTTTTAAGCATTAATTTCGAAATGTGCAAAATTATGTTAATTATTTCTCAAAACAGGTAAACTAATCTGCCAATGGAACAAGACACTTTCACTAGATAAAATCACCTAAAACAGGTGGAATAATCTTACAATATTCTTACAGCAGTCTTATAATGAGAAATATTAGATTTATTGTCTACATTTAAGAAGTTTTTGCTTATTAAGATATTATTTTTTGCATTGTAGCAATAAAGGCCTTAATTTGTGGTGAAACAAGCTGGACCCAAACTACCACGTCCTTCACATGTTAAATACATTCATGTGATGAACTATAGTGATGTATCGGATTATAATGTTTTCTATAAACAACTCAATATTTTGTGGTGTCCACAGAAGAAGAAACACAAGGTAGGCCTCTGCTGCGAATAGGTGCTCTTTATTAGCACCACAGCAGGACAAGAAGCACATAGACAATGCTTTGAACTGGGTGAAGGTCACCACTAGCCAAAGGCTATCAGCCCATGGTGACCACTGTTACAAATATTTGTTTAGAAGATAAGGTTTTGTTTTATCTGGATATGGTTTATTGTAGATTATGTTAAACATTTAATGTTAGATACTGGCAAGATAACTGATAATTAATCAATGAATCTAAATTATAAAGCCTTGATCCATTGATTATGGAAGTTATTGTAGCCCTAGAAAAAAATTAGAAATGTTAAGCAAAAAATAAACAGAAACATCCTGTTTCAGCTTTGCGTCACAAGCGTTCTTCAGAAGATTCCACTGAACATGCTCTATTTCTACATGCTAACCTATTAAAACCCCCATATAGAGTGAGACATCTCAGCACATGCCTGACTGCTGCCACGTGTGGTTTCTCAAATCTTCAGCAGCGCACATTCGCGAGGAGAAACATCCCCTCACACAGCAGTCGTCGCTTGTGCTCTGAACGCCGCCTGCTTCAAAACCGCTGGAGCTATCAAAAAGCTTTAGCGGAGCGTGCTGCGCGCTTTGCCTTCTTAACATAGCAGTGGAAGCTCCCGCGTTCCGCTTCGGAGCAAACCAGACACCCACGTCTCTGAGTTATCTGCTTTCCGCCCTCAAAACTTCGGAATCCTCCATGGAAAATCATCCTGATGTTTTCAGTCACGTTCCATGTTCACATGCAGCTTACATGCCATGTTGGAAATTAGCAGCTCCAGCTTTCTTCCTACCTGCTCACCCAGCGTTTCCTCTCCAAAGCCCAGTGTGGGCTTTAGACCTCTCTAACTGACGCTTAGCACTGGCCGTGGTGACCTAAGGCTCGTGTGGCTGCTCCAGAGCATCCCATTCTATTGGTTAAAGCTTTTCAGTGGAGATTATACAGGCTGTGAGAGTGCAATTGAATGCATAAGTCTGAAATGATTAAATAAAGTTTCATTAAAAATGGCCAATATGTGCAAGTTAGTCATTTTTTAGCATCAGAAAACATGTATTTAATGGAAAAACAACCTTTTCAGTATTTGGTGTGCATTCTTCACCTTCATTACAGCTTCTGTTCTTCTCAGGAGACTCACTTTTAGTTTCTCAAAGAAACCTGCAGGGATATTTTTCCACACCCCCAAAGTTCAGTCTTAGAAGTTGGTTGCACTTTCTGCTTCTTATATTCAAATGATCGCAAACACATTCAGTGATGTTGAGGTCTGGACTCTGGGGTGGTCAGTCCATTGATCAGCTTCTTTGTTTGATGTGTCCGTCTCCTTTTCTCAGTGAGGTTCTTCTTGATCAGCTACACATCCTTTCAGACCCACAGCGCTGAGTCGTCTTCTCACAGCGGAAGGATGGACAGAAACACCTGTGGATGTTTTCAGATCTGAAGCAGCTTGATTTTCTCCTCTCTCTCAGAGATGAAAGCTTTAGGTGCTGTTTATCAGATGGGGGCAGTTTTGGTGTCCACCAGGTCTTCCAGGTGGTTGTTAGGAGTCTCATTTTCTCTCTTTTTCACTTGTTTTTTCTTGTGACTTTCTCCTTCCTTATGCAAGTGGGTTATCTAATATCTAATATCTAATATTTCCTGAAAAATCAATAACTTGTACTAAGTAGCCATTTTCACTTGAAATTTATTGGATGAATGATGGACTCTGGCTTTTGCACTGTACTGTATCTTGACAAATCATGGATTTATAAAACTAAACCCTAGATCTTATAGAGAAACAAACACCTGAAGGCCATGAACTAGTTGCAAATCCCACTTGCACATTGTGTTCCTTCATAACTGCTTTTCCTACCAGTATATGAAGCCACTTGGCACTTCAAGCATCTCTCCAGCTGCGTATCTCATGCCAAACACAGTGGCCTTTCAATGAAGCCCCCCAAACTGCGACCAACAAATATCCATTTATGTGCGCACTAATATTCAGGGCCCATTATCCTGTAGGAGACTGCGACTGGCATTGCCACGGCAACCCTCACAAGCACCTCAGGGGCTGCTATCAGTCTGGCTTTGAAGTTGCACGCAAACAGAGACGGCAGTGCCTCAAACAACTAGCCGCCGCGCTAACGTGCTATCGTTGATACGCCCCTCACGTCTGGCAGACCTTAAAGATAGGAAAACGTGCCTGTCATTGCTGTCGGAACATGACGGCCAAATGAAAAGCGACTGAAAGTCTGTTTTATAAGCACTGCGGCTGATGCGATCACGCGGGAAGCGAGGGACGATAACAAGAAGAGGCAAAGGGTTCTCTGCCTTTTCCTGCTGATAAGAAAAGGCCTCCTGTTCTCAATTTACCTTCCACCTTCTCACTTCAACACACACACAGAGGTTCTTATACAGTGTCAGGTCGTGGGATTACAACAATGTTCCATTTATTGTCGCTGTCCCAAAAAACAAAAGCGTTCTTATGTTTTAATGTAAGATAATGTAAAGAGATTTCATTCCAAGTGATTTCAGAGTATTTCTGTTGTATTATATTCTATTATATCGATCTATTATATTTACATAAGGGAAAGAACAGCTTTTGTCTTCAAATGATGTAGGAAAGTAAAATTTAGAGAAAAAAAGAACTTACACTGTTCAAAACCTCGTATTTCATTTTTGTTACTACATTCATGCTACATTAACACAAATCCATCCATCCATCAATCCATCCATCCATCATCTAAGCCGCTTATCCTTCTGGGTAGTGGGAGTGCTGGAGCCTATCCCCAGCATTCATTGGGTGGAAGGCCATTAACACAAATAAGAAAACATTTTTTTTTACTTCTTCTAAAAAGACCGTTTTGGAGATGCAAGGTTTACAGGGAAAATATATGTGCAAGCACTCAAATGTAATAATAATATGCTATATACATATATACATATATATATATACATACATATACATATATATACACACATATACATATATATATGTATTTTATATATATATACACACACACACAAATTGAATTCCACAAGATGTTGGAAATGTTCCTTTGAGCTTCTGGTCCATCCTGACATGATTGCATCACAAAACTCCTTGCAGATTCAGATTTTCAGGTGCTCTTCATGCTGTGAATCTCCTGTTCTACCACATCCCAAAGATGTTCTATTGGATTCAGATCAGACTGCGAACACAGCTGAAGAACACTGAACTCATTGTCATGTTCATGAAACCAGTTTGAGATGACTTTTGCTTTGTGACAAGGTGCAGTATCACGCTGGAAGTAGCCATTCAAAGATGGTAAATTGTGGCCATAAAGGAATGAAAATGGTCAGCAACAATACTCAAATAGGCTCTGGCATTCAAGCAATGATTGATTGGCATTAACGAGCCCAAAATGTGCCACAAAAACATTCCCCACACCATTAACACCACCTCCACCAGCCTGCACTGTTGAAGGTTGGGTCCATGGATTCATGCTATTGGCAACAAATTATGGCCCTACCATCTGAGTGCCTCAGCAGAAATCTAAATTCATTGGACCTGGCTATGTTTTTCCAGTCTTTACCTGTCCAGTTTTGGTGAGCCCGTGCCCACTGCAGCCTCAGCTTACTGTTCTTGGCTGACAGAAGTGGAAACTGATGTGGTCTTCTGCTGTTGTAGCCCATCCACCTCAAGGTTTGATGTGTTCTGCATTCTGAGATGCTTTTCTGCTCACCACAGTTGTACAGAGTGGTTGTCTGAGTTACTATAGCCTTTCTTTTAGCTTGAACCAGTCTGGCCATTCTCTGCTGACCTCTCTTATCAACAAGGCACATCTTCGGAACTGCCGCTCACTGGATGTTTCTACTTTATTGATCCATTCTGAGTAACTCTAGAGACACTATGTGTGAAAATCCCAGGAGTTATAGCAGTTATAGAAATACTCACCAACAATCATGCCAGAATTAAAATCACTGAGATCACATTTTTCTCCCATTCTGATAATTAATGTGAACATTACCTGAAGCTGCTGGTGCATATCTAAGTGATTTTATGTGTTGCACTGCTGCCACATGATTGGCTGATTAGATAATTGCATGAATGTTCAGGTGTTCTTCATAAAACGCCTGGAAGTGTATGTAATAATAATATTCCTTATATGTATTACACCTATGTACATATGTGTTTGTAATATATACCATATATTTATGTAAGTATCTACATGTAATAATAATATGGCCCTCATGTTTTCTAGATATGTAAGTATCTATGGGAAATAACAGTGATATGCACCATATATATTTCATATAATTGTCTAAGTTTCTGTATGTGATAATAATATGTCCCAAGATATTTCACACACAGATGCAGTTCGTCCTCCATCATGTTCTTCCTCTGTGCCTCACACTCTCATGACGTTATTTATTGCCTCGTTTTGGAAATGAACAGTCGTGACTGCTGTTGAAGTGTGTAATGGCAGTAATGCTTTACATCTCTTGGTAATTAGTGCCATTATTTTCTAATTAACACCCGAATTTATCAGCCAGACAACATTTGTCAGATGTCTTGAACCATCAAAAAAAAAAATCCTGAACGCTGCTCGTGAAATCTCTGTGGGAGACGTACGACCAGGAGCAAAGAGGCACAGAAGTGGGAGAACCATTTTTAATAAACAAAAGAATAGAAATATATTCAAATGAGAAGATGGCCTGCGCAGAGGGCCAAAAATAGCCTGGGTAGGGAAAGCAAGAGGAAATAGTGAATTATCCTGAGCTCACACTGGCCTCCAGTGTTTTAGAGAGCAATAATAGGCTTCGTGTGGTGAGCAGGGCGAGAGAGAGAGAGACAGAGGGAGAGAGATTCACTCGTTCTTTTGTGACAACGATGAAGAGCAAAGCTAGACTCTCCAACAGAGGGCAATTAGACGTGGACTACACAGGTGGACATAGAGAGGGACTGTCATTAAAAGTAACACTATTTACGTGTGCTATCTCTGAGGTTTCTCTCCTCTGCGCTGCTTGCACTCGTTCGCCCACTCACTCATGCAATCTCATTATCGGAGACACCTGCTAGCAACACATTTTCATGTTCTCCCCAGATCCCTCCTCTTAAATATTTGACGGTTAGATAGATCACTTTGTCATGTCTATTGTATTGGTTGTTATTAGTGTTATTTCGGAGGGCTGTTCTGTTGCAGCCTTGATATTTGGCCATAAGGTAGTTATAATTTTCTGGATAAGTTAATTATCTTGTTATCTCAAAATAACAAACGTTGTTATCTTGATATAACAAGTTAATTATCTTCTTATCCCGAGATAACAAAAACTGTTATCTTGAAATAAAAAAGTTAGTTATCTTGTTGTCTTAACATAAAAGAAAGTTGTTAATGAGTTAATCATCTTGTTGTCTCAAGATAACAATGATTTTGAAATCATGAGTTAGTTATCTTGTTGTCCTGAAATAACAAAGTTGTTATCTTGATATAAAAAGTTAATTATCTTGTCCCGAGATGACAAAAATTGTTATCTTAAGATAATGAGTTAGTTATCATGTTGTCTCAAGATAACAAAGCTGTTATCTTGAAATAATGAGTTAGTTATCTTGTTATCTCAAGATAACAAAGTTGTTTTCTTGAGATAACAAGTTAATTTTTCTTGTGATCGCAGGATGACACAGTTGTTATCTTGAGATCACAAGATAATTAACTCATTATCTCAAAGTCCAGAAAGTTATAGCAACAGCTCATGGCCTCTCCGGACTTTGGTAGATTTGTCATCCTGTACTGACATTCTTAGTCACCTGAGTAACATTTGATCCATTGTGTGCTGTCAAACATCCATGTTTACTAAACTTCTTCCTGCACTTTAATCATATTTATTTTATTAAAACAAATAATAGATCATTCCATATTGCACTAACATTACCGAAGGTCTACCAAATGTTTCAGTAGGGACTGATTCAATAGAGGTAAAAATAAGTGAACACATTCCCTACAGAGAACACACTTCTGCTCATTTTAATACAGAATTGCTGTTTATTTGCTGAATTTAATATATTGGGAAGAAATTAAAACATAAACAGTGGCCAGTGCAAAACTTATGGCACATTTATATATTTTTTTTTCCAGTATGTTGAATGAAAACTTGCAATAAAATGTACTTGTTTTTGTTCCTTGTAGAGGATGTGTTTAAAAATCAGCTGACAACATCAACAAAACATTTGACTGTACTGGGGGTTTTAAAATTTTTGAATATGACTATCAATACTGCAGCGTAATTAATGAAATGCATGGCTGGTTCGTGTTCTTAAACATATCAAAAATTGAAAAGCTTGTCAAGTTGAAATGAAAAACATATTTTTACATATTAATAATTCATATTGTTGTATGTTTGTGCTGTTCTAGTTTGTGGAGATTAACACACAAGAAAGAATAGAGCTTCACATGAATGACAATTAGTGTGGTCCATTCTGGAGGCAGCTGCCTAACTAGTCATCTAGTATCTGTTGTTATAAACTCGACTCGGCAGCCCAGATAAATACAGATAAGTTAATCATGACTATTTGTTTTTTTGTTTTTTTTTATTTTAACCCAATTTTCTCCCCAATTTAGTCGTCTCCAATTCCACCCGCTAGTTAGGACTCCCCCAATCACACCATACTATCAACGCTAGGAGGGTGAAGACTAACACAGGCCTCCTCCGAGACCTGTGAAGCTTCTTTACGAACTGCCGCTCACGCAACGTCATTGGACAGCTGAACACGCTCGGAGGAAAGCGCCAACCGCCAGATCTGTTACGTCAGCTAACAGACGCCTGCGCTGACTAGCATCGCACTGAGTGATGGGGGGGAGAAGGAGGGGCCATCCCACCCACCCAGAGTGAGCGAGGCCAACTGTGCTCTCTTGGACTCCCGGCTACGGACGGCTGTAGCATCATCAGGGATGGAACTCACAATCTCCTGATGAGGGCCAACGCTTAGACGGTTGCGCCACTCGGGAGCTCATGACTATTAGTTTATGAATCGTTTCAATTCATTCACTGTCCTCATCCACATTAATGAACCTGCTTTATTTCTAACACACAAAGGATAAATATTACATATAATTTTGTACTAAATGTTCTCAGAAAAAAGGATCGCACACAATCTGTTAAGCTGCTAATATGCATTTTACTTTATGCATTCTCATCTGATTTATGAGCTCCTAGTCTAACATTTAGCCATCAACATTCATCTCACACTTTTGTGACTGTGGTAAGCACAGCAATAGACAAGCGGAGCAGTAAGTTAGAGTATTTTTCATCATTCAGGGAGAGCATCAGTCTGTTGCGCCTGTTCCTCTGCATTTTTCCCCAAATAAACTCAGCAAGTGATCTGCTTTCGGTCGTTCGGCACAGTTTTCTCCCTGTAACCACTCCTCTTCCTCAGCCCTCGTTCCCACATTTGTTCCTGAGGACAGAAAAAATCCCTGAGTACTAACAGTAAACTAAACTAAACAGTGAGCAGCCAATATTTTAAACTGGACTCTCTCGTTTTGTAAAGCCAGTGTGTTTACACAGGTAGCCCGCTAGCTAAGCTAACTAACGTTGGCTTCGTTTAGCTAGCTAGCTAATGAGTTGCAAATGCAGCCGGTCAATTCGCCTTAGACAAGCGAACTGCCAGAAATTCACCACAGGAACAATTTCTAGAGACCTACAAACACAAATATGTTCAATACTTTATACAAATACAACAATCAATCAAAACAGTAAAGTCCGAAATCAAGAAATAACTTATATTTTTAAACTCCTCGACCGGCAGAAACGGCCACCTCGTCCGCCATGTTTATCAAACTGAAGTGATGGAACTCTCGGCCGGTGAACAGTATTGTGGGATTGCCTTCGCTGAGAAAGATACATGCGATGCAGCCTTCAGATTTGGTCAAAATAAGGCACCTTAGAAGACAGCTGACTTATGCTGCCTTCCGGATGGGACAGCCTTCGTCTCGGGAGCGCGCAAATGCTGCCTTAAAATGCTGCCTACTTAAACAGCTGCCTCTCGATTGGAACGCACCAAAGATCTAGTTTATTCCATACTATTCATTTAAAACTTCAGATATTTGAATAGCAAAATATGATTGACTGTGAACCATACAGAACGGTTAAGTAAATCTTTAATGAACTTCTAAAGTGTTGTACCAGAGTTGAAGGAGAGAGCGCCGCCTCTGCATCGTCTCAGAGTGTAAAAGTCTATTAGCATCAAAGTCTTCAAAGGCCGTCCTTTCCCTTAATCCTCAAAGAGGCACTTTTTTTTGCTTTATTTATTTGTTTGTTGGAAAAAGTACCGTAGCACTAATCAGAATTTTCTTAATTAGAGCAGTATCAGAGATGTCTTTGTCTTTGAAATGAAAAGGGGGAAACTTCAAAGATCTCACCATATTGGCTGCTTGCTTTGAGCATGTGGCGGCATAATCTTTCGAGAAAATTAATTTTCACCGTCGTCGTTCTTTTCCGCCGGACAAACACAAGTTATACAGACCTGAATATAATGTGGCGAGGGTTTTTTGTTCTATGCGAGGGCCATGTGTGTTCACATAAGCCCATGTCTGCAGGGGGAATTCAGGTCAAATCCTGACTAGCAGAGCTTGCTGTTACCTTGTCGTCGTCGGTAACCGCATCCCTTGCAGCATCAGCACCTTGCAGCAGCAGGCCGATGAGTCAGCAGAATGAGCCCATCATCCTGCCGCGACATTCAGCGCTGCAGGGGAATGCCGCATGTCAGAGAGCGAGCAAGAGAGAGAGAGAGAGAGAGAGAGAGGGTATATGTAGCATTCTGTACTATGCAGTGTAATGTTATATTTACAGGGCCGACAGGGGACGGATACAACTGAGGCTGATATAAAATGGAAAACAGTATTTCTGGCAGTGAAAGAGACCCAGACACAGGTTTAGGTCTGTTTTTATACAATATCAGGATGTAGTGTCAACATTCTTAACATGTCATGAAAATTAATGCAACAAGATTTTTATGAAAGTAATTTTGGAGCATATCTTTTGCTCTGTTCATCATGAAATTTTAACACAATGCAAGCTAACTTTTAAATTATGCAAAAAAACCCATAATTTTAATGTAGAAAAATGGAGATACATGGTTTATGCACGGCAGAGAGGATCAGGCATAACATTACCTCCTTGTTTCTACACTCATTGTCCATTTTATCAGCTCCACTTACTATATAGGTGCACTTTGTAGTTCTACAGTTACAGACTGTAGTCCATCTGTTTCTCTGCATACTTTGTTAGCCCGCTTTTACCCTGTTCTTCAGTGGTCAGGACCCCCATGGACCCTCACAGAGCAGGTACTATTTGGGTGGTGGATCATTCTTAGTATTGCTGTAACACTGATGTGGTGGTGGTGTGTTAGTGTGTGTTGTGCTGGTGTGAGTGGATCAGACACAGCAATGCTGCTGGAGTTTTTAAACACTGTGTCCACTCACTGTCCACTCTATTAGACACTCCTACCATGTCAGTCCACCTTGTAGATGTAAACTGACCACTGAAGAACAGGGTAAAAAGGGGCTAACAAAGTATGCAGAGAAACAGATGGACTACAGTCTGTAATTGTAGATGGACTACCTGATCGGCGTATATCACTGCTGTCGGAACAAAACCTCGTATCTGCATTTTTCAGTTTTTGACATAAATATCATGCTTGTTGTCCTTTACATTGTGTGTAAATTTCATGAAGAATGGACCCAAAATGACTTGGAAATATCTCTGGTTCCATTGACTTACATTAAAAGTAAAGTAGGTTTTTTCCTTCTCCTGTAAAGTTGTCATTTTGGAGATACAAGGTTTTCTTCCGTCAACAGCGATATATAAGTTCCTTCATGTAATAATAATAATAATATATATTATGGATGTACGGAGCCCCGCTGGTGACATCCTGTGGCCCTGACTTATTAAGGCATGGGAATGAGACAATTAAGTCGTGGCCACGACTTAGTATTGGGAATGAGATCCTAACGTGTGGCCACAACTTAGTAAGGCAAGGCATGGAAACGAGAACCTAATGCATGGCAGGGCTCTGTATGTATGTAAGTTCCTATATGCAGTAATAATATGCCTTATATGTTTAATACATTTGTAAATACCTATAAGAAATAATATTACAGTATATTCAGTTGTCTACAAAAGTTTGGGCAGTTCTTGTTTAATGTGTTAGGCCTTAAGTAACTTTTCAAAACTGGTTAAGCCAAGAATTATAAGCTGATGATGATAAATTCTCTCGAACCATATGTTAACACTCAACAACCATGGGCTCCCCTAAGCAGTTCGCTGAGGATCTGAAAATGAAGCTAGTTGATGGTTACAAACTAGGAAAATGCTATAAAAAAGACATCAGCTCACAATTTACACTATCCGGAATGTTAGTGAGAAGTGGCGGTGGAAGTCAAGGCAAGATCTGGAAGACCAAGAAAACTCTCAGATGAACTGCTCATGTGCTGGCCAAAAAGGCAAAGCAAAACCCCCATATGGCAGCAAAGGATCTAGAGGAAAGATTCGGACACAGGGGTGGTGGTGCAGCTTTCTCTCACATACATGATTTGCACGGAATAGTTATCAGGAGGAAACCTTACCTTCAGCCTCATCACAAGTGCTGTTGTACTGATGAAGCAAAAATGCCACTCTTTGGCCACAGCCAGAGGTTGGAGAAAAACAGGAGCAGCATTTGATGAAAAGAACACAGTGCCAACTGTTATGCATGAGGGTTATGCTTTTGGGTTGTGTGGCAGTGCAAGAAACATTGCACAGGTAGATGGAAGAATGAACTCTACTAAATATCAGAGAATTACGGAAGTAAATTTGATGCTCTCAGTCAAAAAACTGAAGCTGAGAAGAGGCTGCCTTCTACAACAGGACAATGATCCTAAACATGCCTCAAATTCCACCATCAACTACTTTAAGAAAAACAAGCTGAAGCTTTTGGAATGGATCTCACAGATCCTCGCCTTGAACATCATTTAAAGTTGGGTAGATCTTGAAAAATGCATGACGGTCCAAGAATATCTCAGAACTAGAAGCAAAGGCAAAGGATGGACACTTCAAATACTGAAAAATTTGAAATATTTAATATTATATTCGGTTCTTAAGGCTTATGTGTCTTTTTATGGGAATTATGTTTCTTACTTTTTTCCTGATGCTGAAAAATTAATGACTTGCACTTAATGACATTGTATATATATATGTGGGTAAAATCTCAGGATATTATTAAAAATATGTTTTGCTCTTTCCGTTTTAAAAAAGAAACACAGAGCTTTCATATGAACATACATACTGAGACTGTGGCTGATTTGGCTGATAATCCCCTCCATGGTTTTGTCGACCACTTTGCTTTTGTCCTTTGTTGCCATGACGCCAGGGTTCAGCCTCAGTGCATGGACTCAGCACACAGGGTGACGGGATATTGTGGCTATTTTTCGTGTTCTTCCACCATCCCTGCAATTCCCTCTGCACTTACACTCACAATCACCGGGACATGTGTATCTGCTGGGTTCACAACCCCTGGTCACCATTTGTCCAGCAGGAAATTTCCTTTCGCTCTTGGTGTTGTAGTTTCATAACAGAAAGCCTCCATTTAACACTTAGAAGCAGGGGTGCTTCAACCTGCTTGTGGACCCTGGGGCTACAGGTGGTCATGGGCCTTATGGGTCTATTTATACACCACGTACAAAAGCTTAAGTTAGCTGCTTATTTGACAGGTTCTTTTTCAGATTTTAACCAGTGCGTTGCACCATTTAAGGTGGAACAAGAATTGTGAATAAGAAGCTGGCGAGCTGGAATCCAGTTTCAGCTACACCTGTACCTTTTAGCTTGAAAACAGTGAGTTTGAGAAGAACTTGTTAGCTGATACCAAGCATGATAAATCCACCAAATATATCAAAATTGATCTTGGAAAAAGTTTTATTCAATTAAAATCATACAAATACTGTAAATCGCAGCGCTTCAGGGTTGTGTGGTAGAGTTTGCTAAGTAAAACAATCAACATCGGGGCTCCCGAGTGGTGCAACCGTATAAGCGTTGGCCCTATCATCAGGAGATCGCGAGGTCGATCCCTGGTGATGCTACAGCCGTCCGTAGCCGGGAGTCCGAGAGAGCACAATTGGCCTCGCTCTCTCTGGGTGGGTAGGATGGCCCCTCCTTCTCCCCCCATCACTCAGCGCGATGCTAGTCAGCGCAGGCGTCTGTTAGCTGACGTAACAGATCTGGCGGTTGCCACTTTCCTCCGAGCGCGTTCGGCTGTCCAATGACGTTGCGTGAGCGGCAGCTCGAAAAGAAGCGGTGGTTGGCTTCACAGGTCTCGGAGGAAGCCTGTGTTAGCCTTCACCCTCCTAGCGTTGATAGCATCGTGTGATTGGGGGAGTCCTAACTAGCGGGTGGAATTGGAGACGACTAAACTGGGAAGAAAATCGAAAAAAAAAAACAAAAACATCACTAAAACTACTGAGGTCTATGACAAGCTACATCCTATGATTTGATCCAGTGACTTAGGCAGCAACACATTTTTGGGAAGGCTTGTGAAAAAGTGGGTGGGCCAACTTGCTAGACACAATTACCAAATGCACCAATAACCCACAATATCATAACGTCAGACTACAGTCTATTCAAGACAGCCATGCAGGCATCACTCTAACTGTTCCATCACTTCTGCTCTGTGGTGATACAAAACAATAACAATCATCTGGAATACTGGATTCCCAAACACATCCAACGCTGCAGCATCTGCTTTCTACAGGCACATTTGCCCAATGAAGATGACATGGCTGAGATAGAATCTGAGCTGAAATGTGCAAAGATGAGAAAAAACTTAAAAACCTGAACTTATTTTTGGCTTTGGATGAGTAGAAACCAGCAATCGGTTAAAGAATTGACATCCTTTAACTACAACTGGAGCTTCAAATGTAAGCACTGCCACGCTGATAATGAACTGAAGGCTTGAGACAATGACAGATAGCAACAGTTGCTGAGCAGCGATTGGATGGCTTAGGGCAGAAGGCAGAACTTGGCGGAGAGTTTGTGACAGAACTGTATGGGGGACGTATAGGAGGGTTATGATTTGCCATGATTTGGGCAGGTTGTGTCATAGATAGGCTTTTGCATAATCTGTGTGGAGCATTGGGGGGAATTGGGCCAATAACTGTTGACGAGTGGTATCCTGACCTTTAGTGACATTTCGTGGGATGGCTCATGGTGTTTCATCCCTGCACCACACAGTGTACTGTTCCTCTAGCCCCCCTCCCCCAAGAATCCCCCCATATTTCAAACTGTAACTCTGATCTGCTGTGTGGAGTACCACTGGACGGTCATGGGTTCTAAGGCCATACTTGAGCCATGCGATAGTCAATTATCCACTCAGCATTGCTGAGGTTAAGCAAACATTGCTGTATTGTCACAATTTGCCAAATTATTATCAGAAGTATCTGATGATATGCTATTTATAACGATGATTTCCATGGCAATAAGGATGTTACAGTGACTGGAGAAGACTTCATACTTGACTCGACTTGAAGACTTGACCTTAGAGATTCAAGACTTGACTCGGACTCGCACTTCAGAGATTTTAGACCCAAACTCGGGCTTACCACAGAGACTCAGGACTTGACTTGGACTCACCTCAAAGATTCGAGACTTGACTCAGACTTGCACCTCAGAGATTCAAGATTTGACTTTGACTTGCACTCAGCAACTTGAGACTTGACCCGGACTCACCTCAAAGATTCGAGACTTGACTCAGACTTGCACCTCAGAGATTCAAGATTTGACTTTGACTTGCACTCAGCAACTCGAGACTTGACCCAGACTCACCTCAGACATTTGGGATTCAACTCACAATTCAGAGGCTTGAGACTAGAATCAGACACCCGCATCTGAGAGACTTAAGATTCAACTCACTTCAAAAACTCAAGGCTTGACCCAGACTTGCATATCAGAGACTTTAGACTTGACTCTGACTCTAGGCTCCAGTTTTAACTCAGACTCACCTCAGGACTTTAGACTAAACTCTGACTCACCTCAGGGACCCGAGACTTGACTTGGACTCGCACCTTAGAGACCTGAGACTTGACTCAGACGTGCATATCAGAGACTTTAGACTCGACTCTGACTCTAGGCTCCAGTTTTAACTCAGACTCACCTCAGGACTTTAGACTCAACTCTGACTCACCTCAGGGACCCGAGACTTGACTTGGACTCGCACCTTAGAGACCTGAGACTCAGATTTGCATATCAGAAACTTTAGACTCGACTCTGACCCTAGGCTCCAGTTTTAACTCAGACTCACCTCAGAGACTTTAGACTCAACTCTGACTCAACTCAGGGACCCGAGACTTGACTTGGACTCGCACCTTAGAGACTTGAGACTTGACTCAGACGTGCACCTCAGAGATTTGAGACTTGACTCTGACTCACCTCGAAGGCTCGAGACTTGACTCGGACTCACTTTAGACACTCGAGACTTGACTCTGACTCACACCTCAGACATTTGGGATTTGACTCAGACTCACAGCTCAGAGACTTGAAATTTGAGAGACTTGAGACTCGACTCAGACTCACATGCAGTGACTTGTGAACATCTTTATTGGTACTGATGCACTTTTGTACTTAGTACAGTTGAAATCACTCCACTGAAAGGATCTTTAAGGAGCTGACAGTGGTTTGTTTATGGCGCTATTGTGGATGATTGTTGATAATCTATAAAATACTTCAGATTTTTGATCACTTTTTACCTGCGGAAAAGTCAGAAACCTCAACTCATGATGGGCTTTTGCTGTTAAAAACTCAGTTCTACCACATTCGTATTTAAAATGGACAATTTCCACCGTCAAACTAGAACTTTGTGCATGCGTGGGAGCGAGCGAGAAAGAGAGAGAGAGATCGATTGTCGAAAACGGTTGTCCTTTTGCTCTCTTCGTCTTTTTCTTTCATCCCCCACTTCTAACTTCTGCTTTGACTCCTCTCCCACTTGGAATATCTGTACATAACACGAGTGAACTTAGTCAAACGCAGGCTCTCGGAAAAAAACCCTGACATTTCCTGACCTCCGCGCTCTCCGCTTTAGAAACGCTTTTAAAAAGAAGACCTTGGCGAGTGTAGCTATAAACTGAAAGAACTTCCAGAACTTTCTGCTATTCAACTCGTGAGCAAAAGCCCTGCCACCAGTGGCCTGCAGAGTGAATCATGTATTCATGAAATTGTCGGTATTTTCATGGAGTCAGACTCCACGTTCTTAGTTAAATGCAAGAGAGCAAGTTCATTACGGTGTAGTGTGCATGGGCAATGCAGTTCTAAGAGTCAGTTGCATAAGAATAAGGTGACTCGTCTAAATGTTTCAGAGCCGACTTTGCAAACAGTGAATAAATATTTCAAATAAGGTTAAATTATGAAAACCCTTGTAGTTTTGAGTTAAAAACAACTGAATTTTCCTCACCATTCACTTTCCAATCCTTACAGTCCATATATGTAAACTAAGCTGTGAACTGGATCAGTTTTGTGATGTCACAAAAACTAGACACTTATTAAAATCCACCAATTCTGGCCACAGCCCATTCACACTGAAATTATAAGGAGTGTTTCAACACTGACTGCAGCCAATCAGAACGGAGCTCATATGCATATACCAGCAGCATTTTGTGATGTCACAATAAATATATGTATATGTCAATTCAGGCCACAGTCCATTCACACTGAAGTTATAAGGAGTGTTTCAACCCTTATTGCTTTTTAAATGACAGCAAAACAGTGCAGCCAATCAGAAAAGAGCTAATTTGCATATACCAGCTGCATTTTGTGATGCCACAAAAACTACACAATGATATATATCCGCCAGTTCAGGCCACAGTCCATTCACACTGAAGTTATGAGGAGAGTTTCAACCATGACTGCTTTTTAAATAAGGACAACACAGTGCAGCCAATCAGAACAGAGCTCTTTTGCATACACCAGCTTTAAGGCGCGGTAACAAAAACTGCCTGTTTAATTCTAAAGTTGGAAAATAGTCATGTAAAATGAATCACAAGTGTTTTGGAACCCATACAAACATCATAAGTCAGTCATTTACCTAAAAGTCATGTAAAATGAATTCAATGCTAACAAATAAACAGTCATTACATCACACGGTAGACAGATTATGTTTATTATATTGATGTAAATATGTTTAAATCTTGAAACTTGTCTTTTTACAGATCAACAAAGACACATCCAGGGCCAGTGGTCCACTTGAGTGACAGCCCAAAAGATGAAGGGAAGGTAAGACAGTGCTGTTGTCTTTTAATCCTTTTTTATATTATGGACAGTTGCAGGGCTTTGTGTAGAATATGGAGACAAAATTTGGAAGACAAATGTCTTGTTTATACGTAAATTATTAACATCATTAATGTTTAAATGTATATATATTTTGATCCTCTGACCCATGTGTTGTAGTGCAGGGTGAAGCCCAGCTGCAGCATTATTTTCAATTAATATAATCAAATGATGAATTAACAGAATGTAAAATGAATTTTGTCCCATTTGTGATGTTAGATGTCATTTTTACAGTGCTGTTGTCTCTCTGTATGTGAAATGTTGTGACTCTGTGTTGAGCTGCTAGTGAGCAGTGGTGGGGGAAATGGGAGGAAGTCAAACTCTCCACAAAGATGAGATATGGCCAGCATAACTGCCACTTTCTTTATATCAAAAACTGAAATCATTTAACCACAATAAAAAAAAAACTTTTATACTACTCGCTGATCTGAAAAATGAAAACTCACTTTCTGGCTTTGTAAATCAGTCCATCATACAAATACATTGACCAGCCAATAATGTTTCTACATTATTGTCCATTTTATCAGCTCCACTGACCACATAGGAGTGCTTTGTAGTTCTACAGTTACAGACTGTAGTCCATCTGTTTCTCTGAATGCTTTGTTAGCCTGTTCTTCAGTGGTCAGGACCCCCACAGAGCAGATATTATTTGGGTGGTGGATCATTCTCAGCACTGCAGTAACACTGACGTGGTGGTGGTGTGTTAGTGTGTGTTGCACTGTCCACTCTATTAGACACTCCTACCTTGTTGGACCTTGTAGATGTAAAGTCAGAGACGATAGGTCATCTGCTGCTGCACAGTTTGTGTTGGTCATCCTCTAGTCCTTCAACAGCGGTCACAGGACGCTGCCCACAGGACGCTGTTGGCTGGATATTTTGGTTCTCTGTCCAGCAGCGACACTGAGGTCTTAAAAACTCCAGCAGCACTGCTGTGTCTGATCCACTCGCACCAGCGCAACACACACTAACACACCACCACCACGTCAGTGTTACTGCAGTGCTGAGAATGATCCACCACCCAAATAATACCTGCTCTGTGGGGGTCCTGTGAGGGTCCTGACCATTATAGAACGGGCTAACAAAGTATGCAGAGACACAGATGGACTACAGTCTGTAACTGTAGAACTAAAAAGTGCTCCTATATGGTCAGTGGAGCTGATAAAATGGACAATGAGTGTAGATACAGGGTAGGTGCATGTAATGAATTGGCCTGTTTATATTCCATTATTAAATACAAAAAGGCATAATTCAAATGAGAGACATCCAATTTTATGGCTAATGAAAAATGATGTGATTGTTGACAATAAAGAGTTTTAGCTTCTAATCCAATGTATGATACTTCATATAATATCTAGACAGTATTGGTTTATCTCTGAAAGTGACACTAATATCATCAACATCTGCCCTCTATGAACGAATGTCTTTCACTTGGCTGCTACTGGTGACCCTCATCTGCCCTGACACTCTACTGAAGCTGTTAAGTGCACCACTCTTTTTTTTTTTTACAGTTAGGGGACTTGGTGTTGTACATGCTGTCCCTTCCAGAGGCTGTGTCCACTCCAATCGATTCTCTAAATCTTTCTCAGATTGTCAAAGACCAAACCATATCTCTCCTCATACTCAACCCACATCAATTCAGTTTGATTGACCTTATTGTGACAGATCACTCCTGCCACTGCCAGTCAGCTGCTGTTCCTGGATATGAGCAGCCACTGTGTCGTAGGGTGTCATTGCACCTGATTTTGTGTGGAATTTGGGAACTGGGAAGTCAGTGGTCCCTTTGCTACATTAAGCTAGACTGTTTAATTACTGACCGTTGCTTGTTTTTGATGACTAAGGCCAGAGACATTCTCAGCACAAGGCCAATGCATTGCAAATGTTGTGAGGTACTCAAGGGGGAAAATCAGAGATCTACTGTTATTCCAGGAGCCAAAACATCTCTACTTCTCTCCTGTCATGGCACCTTATTATCATAATTGAATTAGATTTTGAATTTAATGTTTAATTTCTTCTCTTTTGAAGCTATATGGTTTTAATTTCCTTTCTCCTACATCTTTTTTTCCATTTTCATTTGAATTATCTTTGTAATTTTTTATTTGTAAAGCACTTTGAATGAGCTCCTTTTTTGGGAGTCCAGTTAGGAGACCATTACAGTGATCAATCCTGCTAGAAATAAAGGTATGGACGCTTTAGTCAGAGAATCTCTGATCTTGGTGATGTTCTTAAGGTGATAAAAAGCTGATTCAGTAGCTGCTTTGACACGACTGCTAAAACAGATCAGAGTCCATTAATACACTAAAGTTACGTGCTAGTTATTTAGATTTCAGAGCTCTCAAATCCAGACAGGCAGCTAGTCTGTGCCTCTCAGTGCTATTCCTGGGTAAAATATACAACTGCAGAAAGTTTTGTCCCATCCAGTTAGTGATGTGCTCAAGGCACTTACAAAGTGAGTCAAGGGGACCATGGGTATTTGGGGAGAGGGCCAAGTAGATCTGAGTATCATCTGCATAGCTGTGGTAAGATATCCCGTAGTCTTTTAGGAGTTAGCCAAGAGGAAGCTTGTATAAATTAAATAAGAGCGGCCCTAGAATCGAACCCTGGGGGACACCACAGGTCACTGGCACTCTCTTTTAGAAACATTAGTTTCTATTTCGAAAAAGTAGTCCCTGCCTTGCAGGTATGAACTGAACCATTTTAGGAGTCCAACCTAGTTCTCAAGTCAATCTATAAGAATTCAGTGGTCAGTGGTCACAAAAGCAGCCCTGAGATCGAGCAATATTAGAAGAGATATTTTTCCTGAGTCTGTGTTTAAACGAATGTCATTAATGTTAACTTTAATTAGAGCCGTCTCAGAACTATTAGTCCGTAATCTTGACTAAAGTTTGTCTAGACAGCTATTTAAGGATGGAAAGCCGATAAGTTGCTGGAAGATTCAATGATTTTTCAAGTTAAAGGTAGATTTGAAACAGATCTGTAATTAATTATTAGAGTCACTTTCAGACTTTTCTTTTTTAAAAGAGGCTTCACAAGTTTTTAAAAACAGCCAACATGAGTGAAGCATGGAGTATCTGAAGTGTGTCCACTGCTGTTGAGTGAAACTCATTCTTTAAAAATGTGTCAAGACTGCAAGTGGATGATTTGAGATGATTCACTGTGTGAATTCAAATTTCATCATTAATAACACTAAACTGGGACATTTTAACAGTGATATCTTTTACATGGTATTGGAGAAAACACAGGCTCATTGGTGGATATAGACATGTCGAATTATGGATTTTAGTGTTAAAAAAGTCATTCCATCTCCTAGTTGGTACTAATTCAGTGACCATATGCGCAGGTGACTCAGTTTGTCTACCATGGTCGATGAGTATTTTGCTATTGTTAATATTATTGTTGATAATGCTGGAGAAGAAGCCTTTTCCACATTACTGTATTGTAATCTCACAGCCTATCTTTGAAAATATCTTTGTGAATTTGAAGCTTGATTTTTACACCTTCTACATTCAGCCTTCCTCCATTCTCTCTTTTGGAGTTCAACTGCCATAGCATTCCTTCCTGATGCTTTCTATTCACACAACATGGTTTTAACTATAACTGGTGCAATATCGTCCATAACACTGACAGTTTTTGAGTTGAAGCTATTCAGCAGAGCATCAACAGAATCGAATGGTTTGCATGGTGCAATGCACATTTTGCTTATGAGGAGTGTAGCTGTGCTGTCATTCATAAACCTTCTCATAAAACAGACGTCTGAGCTTGCTGTCTAGTGAGCTGTCTACATTTCAAAGACAAAATAGTAATTATCCCACAAACCAGCATGCTTAGTAGTGGTTGATATGTTGAGACCCTTTGAGATACCCACGCCCAGAGTGTGGCCATGGCAGAATGTGCTCTTGCTTAGATGCTGTGAGAGTCCTAAAGAGTCTAACACAGAGGTCAGAGTTTTATTGCACACTATTATAACCTAAGAATAGCTCAACTGGTTTGCATTGGAGTCCCTGTAGTTACTGAATAATAAGCCTTAATCCTTATTTGGACAAGGTAAGTTTTTGGGTAAAGCAACTTCAGGGCGCCTGTAATGTTTATAAGCAATTGACACGTAATCCCAGTCTACATGACAGGGATGGGAGTGGCTAGGGATGGTGAATAAAGTAATATAAGTTTGGATTTTGTGAATTTTTTGTGGATTTTCCGAAAAAGCTGTGGTAAGATATCCCGTAGTGTTGTAGTAGTCAGCCAAAAGGAAGCATGTATAAATTAAAAAGAGCGGCCCTAGAACTGAACCCTGGGGGACACCACAGGTCACTGGCTCGCTCTCAGAAACATTGGTTCCTATTTTGAAAAAGTAGTTCCTGCCTTGCAGGTATGAACTGAACCATTTTAGAAGTCCAACCTAGTTTTCAAGTCAGTCTCTAAGAATTCAGTGGTCAGTGGTCACAAAAGCAGCACTGAGATTGAGAAATAGTAGAAGCGATATTTTTCCTGAGTCTGTGTTGAAATGAATGTCATTAATGACCTTAATTAGATCAGTCTCAGAACTAAGAGACTGCAGTTACTGAATAATAAGCCTTTAACCACATTTGGACAGGACTAGTTTTTGGGTAATGTAACTTCAGGGCGCCTGTAATGTTTCATGAGCGATTCACACATGATCCCAGTCTAAATGACAGGGATGGGAGTGGCAAGGGATGGTGATTAAATTAATATAAGGTTGGATTTTGTGATTTTACATAAACAGCTCAGTAACTGAAAGACTTACACGCCCTGAAAACACTCTTTGGCACAGATCTCTTTAAAACGCTGATAAACCACTCTGAATTTTGGTGGGAGACCACGGCTAGGAAATGGGGTGATGTGGTCAGAAGCTTGGGGTGCTTGACCTTCTATAACAATGTAAAACGTCCATGTTAAACTTGTGCCCTGCATTAGGTTGTTCCCTGCGCTCCCCTACCAAATGATTGGGAGAATATTGGCTAAGGAAAGCTAATACTTTCTATCTCAAGTGAAAAATGAATGAATATTCTGCATATTTTTCTCTACAAACTTAACAAAACATGTAGTCTTTTTCTAATGTAAGTGAGCCCAGCATGATTACTGGTTGACATTTAAGGTTTCAGTAATTCAGACTCGTGCTGTTACTTATCTGTCAAGAAGCATATCTCCCTAGCTGGCGTCTGACAGAGCGTTCAGGGTGATGATGCTAATGCTAATGATTCTTCCTAAGTGAACATATCCCTGTGCATAATTAGTGTGGAACTGCAGCCTTTACTTAACAGTCTCACCTTCACCTCAGTGCTAGCGCTTAGCGCCCCTAATGCAGCGGACAAGCCTTGAGGTGTGTTCTTTCTGGAGAGGTTATGACTTTACATTCCCTCCTGAGCTTAACATACGCTCGCGCTCGCTCACTCATTCACTCTCTCTCTCTCTCTCTCTCTCTCTCTCTCTCTCTCTCTGCATCAGTATTTTAGCCTTAACTTTAATTTAGCAACTTCATCCGATGTTCTCTTACTCATATATAAGACATTAGGCACTTTCCTGAAAAGATGTGACGTATAAAATATGAACTATGTCATCTTCCTCATATCTTGCCTTTACTTTTCTATGATTGGGCAAAAATGCATCCATTTTTAATGCAGTTCTCTTAAAATGCATGTGGGTCCACTGGGACTCGCTCACAGTATCTTATAAAAATATGTCCTGTTTTTTAACGGAAGTTCCTGTATGTAATTATATGTCCCATATGAATTATATACATCTATGTCTATATTTCAACATTTAAAAAAAAAAAAAATCAAAGGGGAAAAATATCCCATACTAAGTTACTTTATCTATTTGTTTAATTATTGCTTATTTTGGTAGTTTACAGATAAATGATTTGTTGTTAAGACTATTAAAAGTTGTATATGTATGTGTGTGTATATGTATGTGAATCATTTGTACAGTGTATATATATATATATACACACTGTACAAATGATTCAGTGTTCTAACTATAAAGAAGTAAGTAACCTGGTTGCCTTCAGATTTTGAGTTCACTGAACTTCAAATAATAAGTTACAAAAGGTAAAACTCATTATTGTTCTATTGGAAGTTCTACTTACTATTAGAAATTCAATGAATTAAAAATTTTAAGTCAACTAGATTACTTACTTTTTTAAGCTAAAACACTGATATACAGATTCTTATATAAGAATCCACTATATATATATATATATATATATATATATATATATATATATCGTCGCTGTCCAAAGAAAAACAAGCATCTCCAAAATAGTAACTTTACAGGAGAAGTCAAAAACTCTCTTACCTTTCAATGTAAGTTAATGTAAAGAGATTTTATTTCAAGTGGCTTTAGAGCATTTCTATTGGTCCATTCACCATGGAACACCAAGGACAGTGTGTGTGTTGAAATGATGTAGAAAAATAAAAATCGACAAAAATGGAGATACCTTTCTTTGGACAGTGATGATGTATACATTATATCAATAAGCTACGAGAGGCTGTGTGTTACTGCAATTTTGGGTATTATATATATATATATATATATATATATATATATATATATATAGTACCCAAATGCTACCTAGCTAGTGGGTAGAATCTAAACAGGGGAGCAAAACTGGGTAAAAATCACCTCTCTGAAAAAGAAATACATACCAGGTAATGATTGAAGAGTAGCGTATTGTTTTTGAGAGTATGAAAAACAACCGAAAGAGAGAGAGAAGAAATGAATGAGAGGAAAAGAAGAGAGAGAGCAGGGGAGAGAGAGAGAGACAGTGAGTGAGAGTGGACGAGGTATTTGAGGTGAAGGTGGAAGTCTATGTCAGCAAAATTGTTGAATGGACCTGCCAAGCGATTCTGAATTAATGAGGTTTGCATAGACACGCACAGGTGAATCTGTACCCCCGGGACCTCCTTGGACTTCCATACGCCATAATCCTGACAAATCCTTTATAGAGACAGCTAGAGAGAGAGAGAGAGAGAGAGAGAGAGATGTGATGCGATATGGGTGGTTGAGTTAGAGTCTGTACGATGTTATCAGTGTGTTCTTTCGCTTCTTTTTGAATAATGAATGAAATGAATGAAAGTCGCTGTTCTACACTGCGTCCTCAGTAATGCAGTGAATGCAACTGCCTCACTCTCACATTCTGTGACTGTAGCTTTGATTGAGTTCATTGAAATGTTCCATTTGTGATTGAGCTACAGTTGCTCTCCGTGCTCTGGCCACAAATGCATTCTTTCATAGCTACCGTTGCCAGATTTGATAAACTCTTACAAGCCAGACTTTTGCCTATCCTCCAAGAGTCTGGTGCGTTTCATCGCTCAGTTTGACCAAGAACCTTCTACTTTGACCAAAAAGTGGGACAGATTGAGATGCAAATCAACTAACCGTTGTTTAAGCATGATGTTCAGGGCTGAACCAACCAATCATTAACTGTTGTTTAAGCATGACATGTAGGGGCAATTGTAAACAGTACTACAACAAAAATAGACCCATAGGAAACAAAGTGGTTCAAGTCAGTAAAATATGTAGTCGTCACAAAAAGGATGCTGGTCGCCCGGCCGGGGAATCGAACCCAGGCCCTTCTTGCTGTGAGGCGACAGTTCTAAGATACTGTTTATTAGCTACTAAATTCTTCAAAAGAAAGTCTTGAACAGCTTTTAAAGATGAGACATTGTAAAATATTTGACTTTAGTGCCCATATTTCACTTTCGAATGGCTCACTGTTGTTGTGGTGTGCAGAACCACAGGAACGTCTGCTGGTGACTAGCTAGAACTTAGCTTAATAAACAAAAGATCAGTTCTCGTAGGGCTGATAAAAAAAAGCACTGCTTAGAAGTGTGGATAGCCAGTCTGACCAAATCTCAATACTTCTAGCCATCATAGTGTACCATATATATTAGGTGTTTTGCATACCTGTGGGTGGAGCCTCTGAGCAAAATGAGAACTTGTTGTTTCCTTCTTGCCTAGTTTTGATTGACAACAACACAATCCAGAACTGTAGCACAGCGTTTAATTAATAAACATGTTATCATTAAAGTGACTCTATGCAAACATTGCAGTGGTTTGAAGTAAATAATTTATGTAAAGCATAATTTATGCAGATTGTTCTGAGGTCTGCTACAATTTCTCATTAGATTAAAAGGTATTTTTTCCAGTGATTTCGTTACGATGTCAACACAGATCAGACGCCCGCAGATAAAAGGACAAGGCTTAAATTTACTTGAGGTTTTGGTGAAGGTACAGAGGGCGTAGTCAGGACAGGCTAGGGTCAGAACCAGAGAGCAAGAGAACCAAAACAAACGGGACATCCAGAGAGTAGCCAAAAACCAGTCCGAGTTCAAAAAACCAAAATTTCATGCAGGATCCAGCAAACGAACCAAAAGCGGCAATGACAAAAAGGGCAGGTCAGAAATACGGAAAAACAGGTCATACACACAAGAACTTACACAAACAGTGACCACTCAGTACACAACCAAAGGTGTTGGCAGTACTTCACAAAGTTCTAAGCTAAAGCCTGGGCTTTATATACTAACTGACTAATGAAGTACAATGAAAAACAGGTGTGACAGTTTAGAATTCTGGTGAGGATGAACACTGAAATGAATGTTCATTGGTTGATGACGATGGAATAAGAGTCACGTGGTCTCCCACTGATTCATGGGAGTTGGAGTCCTCTGGGCCGTTCAAGGACTCAAGTGATCTGAGGAAAAAGGAACAGGTGGAGGAGGCGTCCTCAGCAGGAGGCGTGACCGTTTTTCCCAACCTATTCACAGTAGCTGTGAAAGAGTGCGTTTGTAAGCAGAGCATGGAGAGGTCAATTGTGAAATGGCTCTTAATGTAAAATCAAAACTTCATAGCTTTGAAACTAAGAAACCTATGTAGAAACTAAGATGGGAAAACAGCTCAATTTGAATTCTTTGTTTTTGTGATGTCACAGGAACCAGTGTGGTTACATATATCAGCCTGTTTGGCCTGTAGCAGTTTAGCCCCGCCCATTTACGCTGAAGTTATAAGGAGTGTTTCAGCTTGGACAGCTTTTTGAACAAGGAACAATACAGGGCAGCCAGTCAGAACAGAGGTTATTTACATATATTAGTCTTAAAAGCACAGTAATAAGAACAGCTTGTTTAATTCTAAGGGATAAAGCATTTGCAAAATTGATTTATGACTGATTTTGGTGCATAAACCCTCATAAATGTCATTAAAGGACCTCAGGGGAGGCCCTTTGAAGTAAAGTCAGTTCTGTTTAACCTTCCTCTTCCTCAGACCTTCCTCTAATGGTGCTGTTTTTGTTTTTCTCTGATTCTTCAGTTGCTGATTGGTTTTGAAAGCGGCACCATCGTAATGTGGGACCTCAGATCCAAACGAGCCGACTTCAGAATCTACTATGATGAGGTGAGTGTGAGTGTGTGGTTGTGGGTTTATGTGTGTGCTGGAATATTTTTCCACACCTCCAAAGTTGAGTCTTAGAAGTTGGTTGTATTTTCTGCTTCTCACAATCCAAATAAACCCAAACACATTCAGTGGTGTTGAGGTCTGGACTCTGGGGTGGTCAGTCCATTGTTCAGCTTCTTTGTTTGATGTGTCCGTCTCCTTTTCTCAGTGAGGTTCTTCTTGACAGCTACAACTCCTTTCAGACCCACAGCGCTGAGTCGTCTTCTCACAGTGGAAGGATGGACAGAAACACCTGTGGATGTTTTCAGATCTGAAGCAGCTTGATTTTCTCCTCTCTCTCAGAGATGAAAGCTTTAAGTGCTGTTTATCTGATGGGGGTAGTTTTCAGGTCTCTCAAGTGGTTGTTAGGGGTTTTCAGGTCTTTCAGGTGATTGTTAGGGGTTTTCAGATCTTATAGGTGATTGATAGGAATTTTCAGGTCTTTCAAGTTGTTGTTAAGGGATTTAACATCTTTCAGGTTGTTATACGTTTTCAGGGTTTTCAGGTGGTTGATAAGGGTCTTCAGGTCTTTCAGGTGATTGTTAGGGGTTTTCAGGTCATTTCAGGTCATTCAGTTGGTTTGATATTTTTGAATTATTTGATTATTATGAATTTTATATTTTTTGAACTCCCGTTTTGCAGTTTTTGAACTCTCCTTCCTTATGTAAGTGGATTATTTTAAATCTAATCTTCTCAGGAATATCTATGAAAAATGAATAACTTGTATTTAATGGCTGAATAAATGAGGGGGAAGTGTCTGAGTTATATATATATAAATATATGTATTGCACATTTTTTCTACAGGTTACATCTGGCTCTAAACCTGAGCGCCAAGAAAACTCTGAACAGAATCAAATCAGTAAAACAGAGAAAGTCTGAGGCTCTGAGTTCTCTGCACTGCGTCTGTATCTCCTCTTTCTGAATCGATCTGGCCCCGCGCTCTGTGGCGGGTGTTTGGCTGCGTCTTCGCTGCTGTTTTTATTCCTGACTTTGTTCCCGATTCAGAAACTCCGTTGAATGGGAGTCTGTCACTTCTTCAGATCTGATTCTCCTCGATTCGCTGCATGTGTGAGTGCGAACGTGTGCGTGTTTGTGTTCAGTGTAATCTCAGCTTGGCTGCTGTCTGTGCTGGCTCTGACTTCACTGTTTCTGATAGAGCTCTGCCACTACAGCTGCTCCTCTTCTGTCACAGAGGACGTTCATGAACTACCAGCTATTCATGCACTCAGTCAGTAAGACTGGTTGTAAATGTATCCTGCCTGTGGTTGTATTTAGAAGCCTATGTCACGTCTATAGTGCAACTGAAATGGTAATGTTAGCTATCCTGCATGGCGTGCTCTGAAACTTACTTAGTGTTGTCCAACAAAATCCCGCATAGCTAACGTTAAACGTGCTAGTTTGCGGCTCATCTTCACAGCTTCATCTCTCAAAGCATTTTTTCACTAACCTTTACTATTACATATACATTTGCTTCAAAATGTCTTTACCTACAATTCAGAACATCTAAATTCTAGATACATTTGCTGGTGCAGCAAAATGGAACCTGGCTAGCATTAGCCCGCTAGCTAGCTACCTTACAGCTTTCAGGCTAGCATGTTCACAACTGACACAACGAGTTTCTTGTTACATTTTTTCACTGATTTGTTAGCATTTAGGCTTACAAATGACGTCACCTGTGCTTCATGACTTCAAGAACAATCATCAAAAAAATCTGAATCTTTATTCACCAGTATCGGTTCCAGTATCAGCATATGATAAGAGTTATGTCACGGTATATACAGTGGTTCAGTGCATTACAGTCAGGGATGGGGGGAGTAGCTAAGTAGCGCGCTACTTTTGTAGTTAACTACACATTTTTGCAGCTAATAGCTGAAGCCGCTACAGTTTTATGAAATGTAGCTAGTAGCTGTAGCGCATACAAATGTTTTTGTAGCTATAGCGAAGATTTTCACTACAATTTCGCTACAGGCTTCAGGCAATCCATGCAAAATCTGAACCACAGAACACAGCCGTTAACTGGGCTGGTGGCGATTGTGCAATCCTGATTGAGCCGTGGACAGTTCGAGCAAACGGTCACACGCTGATCACCCCTTAGGCTTAGCTCAGGGGTCGCAACCGAAATGTTAAGAAGAGCCATTTTGTCCTTTCAGAAAAAATGAAACCGCTTTGGGAGCCACAACATTTTATGTACGTTTTACCATCTTGGCTGTAAACATGTCTCAGTGTGTGCTAAAGTGCCACTACAGGCTAAAAATATATATGAAAAACGCAGACTTACTTTGCTCTGCTTTAAGCTTTAGCTCAGCTATAGCCGCTTTTCTCGCATATCAGGAAACTTTTCCACAAGTTTCTTGTAAAATGTCTCTCAATGTTCTTTTTACGAAGCTGAAGTCGCTTCTCATTCGCCAGCTTCTCGTTCAAATTGTCCCGTTCCACCTTAAATGGTGCCTGAGGTGCCAAATTGTACTGCTGCACCATTTAAGGTGGAATGGGAAAATTCGAACAAGAAGTTGTTGAATGAGAAGCGACTTCAGCTTCGTGACTTGTTGCAGATACCAGCCGAGTGATTATAAATGCAAATAAGTCCATTCGTCTCCAAATGATCGATGTTCATCTTAAATCACCGTTTGCCTTTTTCGTCGTCTGCATTGCTGTGTGTCCAGCAGTCTGCACGTCAGTCTTCAGCGTTTACGACCATTTATTGTGAAAACTGTGTTAGAACTGTGTGTTATAATGATTGTACAGTGAAGGAGGATTATGTTTTTTTACCTAAAAATCTAGCTCTGCTGTGGAGCCGCAGCAGCTCTGCCACAGTGGAGAGATTATTCAGGCCTGATTCTCAGCCCAAACAGAGCCAGAGTCACTGATGAGGATGAAGTGTTGCTGAAGTTTAATAAAGGACTCTGAATGTCATGTCTGTAAATATGTTGCTGAAATGTTCAAATTGGAGCAATTTTATTTCAACCATTGACAATTCTTTGCACAAAATTGTTTGGTTTGTATTCGGTTATTTTTGTTGATTTTTGGTAGGAAAAACCTGGAATGATTGACTTTGCCTTTACTTAATCTAAATTTTTGTTTGCATATCACGCCTTTGGTTGTGAGGTTTGATTGTTGGTGACACTTAAACTTAATTTTTGATGATCCTTTTGTAAATTTGCAGCTTTTCAATTGGATGTTTCTCTGTGGCACATGATCAAATACGGTGTCTTGTTCACACTTTCAATTGGGCTTGTTTGCTGTGTCAGGTGGAGATCGGAGATCTTTAGGCCTCGCACTCTTAGTCTCCGCTGACATGGAGAAGTGAGCCGGGTGTGGGGGGTAGCCATTATTTCCCCACCATCTTCCTCATCCTAGATGAGTAAAGGTCTTCGAGGGCAGAGGGCAGAGAGCCGACAGCTCTGATTTTCTCTGCACGTTGCAGCTTTCTCTTAAGCTTACGTTCGATGTGCGAAGATGCAGAGCCCAACCGGATGGAGATGGAGGATGTGATGATGGACTCTATTATGACAGGGTAGAACTGGACCAGCAGCCCAAACTTCTTGAGCTGTCACAGAAAATACAAGTACTGCTGGGCCTTCTTCATAACTGCAGTGCCGTGTCTGTCCTGTTTGAGATCCTGCTGAATGGTGGTGCCCAGGAATTTGTGAAACTCTGCTCTGCGGTCTGTGGAGCCGTGTATTCCCAGTGGAGGCTTGACCTTAAAAAGCAGTGTGGCTGCAGCACGACCCTAACCTGTGATGATTAGCCAACTGTAGAGCATATATTTGATGTAAACAATAGATCTAGATAATAACATATGCGATTCATAGACGGCAAACTGTGGTAGCCCTACAGCTAACTGCTACAGCTAACAGCTAACTCTATTGGGCCTAATTGGCCTCACAACATGAAATGATATTTAGACCTATAACTAGACATAGCATTCTTACTTACACACCGATAGAGCAGCAGCAGTAGTTCTAGGGATTTACATTGTTCTAACATACATTAAACAATGAAAAAGAGTTAGTACTGACCCCACCATGCAAGTAAAGTTCCCCGTCAGTATATAGTTGTTTGGCTTGTTTGTAGTAACCCATGGCTTGTATAGCTGTGTTCTATACCCTTGTTGCTGGCTGGGCAGTACGTTGGTCCACAAAAACATTCAACAGATCTCACTATTCAAGGTCCTGGAGATGACCAATGAATTTTTTTGTGCCAGGAAATTTGTTTGCCTTGGGTTTTTTCTTTTGTTGGTTTTTCCCCATGGTAGACAGAGACGTCTGGCCACTGTTACTTGGCCATTTAGTTGGATCCTTGAGACCTGAGAGAGAGTACAGGTCAGGAAGGGTCAGCTTATTAGTGTACAACCTGTCTTCTGCTGGCAAAAAAATAACTGGAGGAGGCATCTGGATGATTCATATTCCTATATTCCTACACCTGACACCGCTATGTTTCTGACTATCTGATACCAGTTAAGCTCCGCCCACAAAACACGTCATCTCTGCTCACAGACACAAAACTGGTCCTTGCATTTGCCAAAATGTGGACACTTTTATGATGTATTTTAAATTGTGGACATAAATATTGAGATGTGTTTACATGATTTTAGCACAATCAGAGCTTGGCTGGTCTCAATGCTGGCTTAGGCTTTACTGTGTTCCTGCAGGACCCTGCTACAGCTACTGCTATTCACTAGCCCACCCATTCCCTGAACCTTTAGCATTTAAAAAGCTTGTCTTCTTACTTTGACCCCTCAAAACAGTGGTGGTGGGGGGGTGGTGCTGGGGTTTAGGGGGTTGTGTGAGGTAAAATCAGCTCAGTGAGTGTTCAGAATGTGTGTAAGTGTCTGGGGTTCTACTAATTTCTTGGTTCTGATGTGCGCCTGGAACACCAGCGTATGTGAAAAGTGAAAGAAATTCATTGAAATGAAAGAGACAGGGAGACAGAGAGAGAGAGAGAGAGAGAGAGAGAGAGGCCACAGCCAAAATATTAATCTTATAATTAAAGTCTTTTTCCCAGCGCAAACAATTTCACAATGTGCCAACACTGGAAGTGAACAGTGAAGCATCTGTACTTAAACATGACCAATAATTCCCCAATGAAAAAGCACTGAGGGTCAGATGTGCTTAGACTTTTGCACCGGTTTCAGGTTGCATGCGTGATGCACGCTGCCTTTCTCTTATATTTGTATTTGAGGTGTGATTTCAGGTGATCTCATAATTCATTCCAGTTGCTAAAGTTTGGACAAGTAATAGCAGCCAGTTTGGCCCAGAATTTTCTCCATTACAACCAGCTGTGAATGAACGATTGTATCTCAAAGAAATATTTTTTTAAGAGAATTATTTAACAATGTCAAAAGATAAGTTACCAACACAGTAACACTATTACAATAATACGTTTAACACACAATGATACTATTACAATAACATTATTACAAGACTAACACTAACAATATTATGACATAATAATACTATTATTACACAGTGCTAGCTGTATTACAACACAATAACTTCTGTTTCAACACAATAACACTATTGCAGCGCAATAATGCTAATAAGGCATGCTAATGATAATACAACACAATGATATTCAGCACAGTAACACTATTTCAACACAATAGCTCTATTACAAAACAATAACACTTACAATCACAACACTAACACTGTTACAGCACAATAACACTACTTCAACACAATGATACTATTACAATACAATGACACTATTATAACACAACAATGCAATTGCAACACAAGAATACTATTACAATACAATAACAGTATTACAAAACATCAACACTATTAAAACACAATGACACTATTGCAAAACAATACCACTATTACAGCACAATAACACAATATTATAACACAGTATTATAATGTTATTTCAACATGATAACTATTATAAGAAAATAACACTCTTAATACACAATAACACTATTACAACAGCACTGTTTCAACACAATAATGCTATTAACATATAATAACACTATTTTAACACAATGATATTGTTTCAAAACAATAACATCACTACAAAAGAATAACACTATTACAACACAACAGCACTATTAACACACAATACCTCTATTACATCACAGTACTATAATAACACTATAACACTATTAACACAATACCTCCATTACATCATAATGCTATAATAACACTATAACACTATTAACACAATACCTTACACATAATGCATAATACACTATAACACTATAACACATACCTCTAACTAATGCTATAATAACACTATAACACTATTAACACAATACCTCCATTACATCATAATCACTATAATAACACTATACACACTATTAACACAATACCTACCTATTACATCATAATGCTATAATAACACTATAACACTATTAACACAATACCTCCATTACATCATAATGCTATAATAACACTATAACACTATTAACACAATACCTCTATTACATCATAATGCTATAATAACACTATAACACTATTAACACAATACCTCCATTACATCATAATGCTATAATAACACTATAACACTATTAACACAATACCTCCATTACATCATAATGCTATAATAACACTATAACACTATTAACACAATACCTCCATTACATCATAATGCTATAAATAACACTATAACACTATTAACACAATACCTCTATTACATCATAATGCTATAATAACACTATAACACTATTAACACAATACCTCCATTACATCATAATGCTATAATAACACTATAACACTATTAACACAATACCTCCATTACATCATAATGCTATAATAACACTATAACACTATTAACACAATACCTCTATTACATCATAATGCTATAATAACACTATAACACTATTAACACAATACCTCCATTACATCATAATGCTATAATAACACTATAACACTATTAACACAATACCTCTCATTACATCATAATGCTATAATAACACTATAACACTATTAACACAATACCTCCGTTACATCATATGCTATAAAACCCTACACTTACCATACGTACATCAGCTATAATACACTATAACATATTAACACAATACCTCGTTACATCATAATGCTATAATAACACTATAACACTATTAACACAATACCTCTGTTACATCATAATGCTATAATAACACTATAACACTATTAACACAATACCTCCGTTACATCATAATGCTATAATAACACTATAACACTATTAACACAATACCTCCGTTACATCATAATGCTATAATAACACTATAACACTATTAACACAATACCTCCGTTACATCATAATGCTATAATAACACACTATTAACACAATACCTCTGTTACATCATAATGCTATAATAACACTATAACACTATTAACACAATACCTCCGTTACATCATAATGCTATAATAATGCTATAACACTATTACGACACAGTAACTCTGTTACACTGTTTCAGCTGCAAGTACCTGATATAGTTGTTCCCCAAATTTGTTTGAGCTGGAGTATGAGTACCGCTGTAGAACGTTCTGGAGAGAGAGAACTTTACTTATTCATGTCTGTTTTATGAGTAGCCAGCCTCAGTAAAGCTAACATTGATTTCAGATGCATTGCGAGGGCATGTTTTGGCTGCATTGGCGCATATTTTGCAGTGGTCTGAGACAGAGATCGAGCTGTGCCTGATGTGAGTGTGGTTTGTGGTTCACTTTTAAAACCCAATGTCAACTTTTAAATGTGGAACGAACGTCCAGTTTGGGCTCAGCATGCAGGATTGTGCTGAAGTGTCCTCCAGCTGCAGAGCACAACACTGAATAATGCATGCGCAGCTGAACTAGGTCAGTGTCCTCTCATTATCAGTGTTCAGAAATACGCCCTCCGATTTGGGCTGTCACTAAAAAGGAGTGACCTCCGCTAACTCACTTACAGAGCGCTGACCCACGAGGAGGTCAACACAGCAAGGGGACGCACTGTACATCAAACCCATTCTGCACAGTCATCGTTCAAATCTAAAGTACTGATTTGGCCACTGATCAAGTTTACACTCTGAGCTCCGAGCAGCAGCTCTGTTCCCTCCTTTCCCCAAACACTACAGACTGATAATGTGTCACTGCAATCAAATACAGTTAGAGTTTATATCTCTCATTGCCTTAAACCTGATTATCTCACACTCTTATTATCATCTCCACTGTTTAATATGTTATATATTAATATGTTCACTGCCTCAGCCATATCAATAAAACAGTTCATATTGAACTGAACTGATGAAGTGAGTGAGAGAGAGAGAGAGAGAGAGAGAGAGAGAGAAACAGAGAGTGAGAGAGAGAAAGAAAGTAAAGGAAAGAGAAAGGGGTGGAAATGAAGAGAGAGGCAAAGGCAGAGAAAGAGAAACAGGAAAAGAGAGAGGTCAAGAGAGATAAGAAGATAAAGGGAAAAAGAAAGAAAGAAAGAAAGAAAGAAAGAAAGATAGAAAGATGCAGATAGAGATGGAGAGAGACAGGAAGACAAAGAAAGAAAGAAAGAAAGAATGAGAAGGAGATAGAAAGAGAGAGGTGGGGAAAAAAGAAAGGTTGCTATGGTGTTGCTAGGTGGTTGCTATGGCATCCCAAGTGGTTGCTAGAGTGTTGCTGTGCAGTTGCTGTGGTATCCCAGGTGGTTGCTGGGTGTTGCTAGGTTGTTGCTATGGTATCCCAGGTGGTTGCTAGAGTATTACTAGATGATTGCTGTTGTGTCCCAGATGGTTGTTAGGGTGTTGCTTGGCAGTTGCTATGGAAGCCCAGGTGGTTGCTAGAGTGTTGCTGTGCAGTTGCTATGGTATCCCAGGTGGTTGCTGTGTGTTGCTAGGTTGTTGCTATGGTATCCCAGGTGGTTGCTAGAGTGTTACTAGATGATTGCTGTTGTGTCCCAGATGGTTGCTAGGGTGCTGCTAGGCAGTTGCTATGGAAGCCCAGGTGGTTGCTAGAGTGTTAGATGGTTGATATTTGTGTCCCACATGTATTTTGTTTTTTTGTTCCCAAAAATAATTAGGTCTTCTCTGAAGGCCTAGAAGGCCCTGTGGCTTCCCCACGGCTTTCTTTGGTTATTTCTGCAGTGAAATTGGATTTCTTATTCGGATTTCTAGATCGGAGTATGGTGTTTACATGGCCATTTGAATAATCAGATAACTACATATGACTGGATTAAACACACTCAATATGTCAGTCCAGATCTGGGGCCGCATTACAGAATTTAAGATCAGACAGGTCAAGAAAAGATTTTTTACAAATTCGTATCACAGAAGCAAATCTGATCTTAATTTAGGAATTTTATCTTATCTTACAGCACCTTATCTCCAGTTAGGAAATCATAAACTACTCAATCGAGGTCGACAGTCAACTGTTATATCTGTTTCTAAGCAACCGACGATACACGCACAGATGAAATGTAAAAACATGATCAAAATAAACTGTAAGTTACAGCTACCATTACCAATGTAGAAAAAGGTCAAAACAAAAGTGCAATAAAGATCATGAATATTGAGGTTGCGCCTCCTGCTGTTTATCAGAGCATCGCACTTTGCAGTTTCAGTCTCCATTTCCCAAACGCTTTAGCCAAGCGCACTACGTTATTCCTCCTAATGAACAGACACACGTTCAGCTCTGTCTCCTCATTATTCACCACCATCACTTGCCAAGTTTTCATCAACATTGCCACACAAAGGTAATAAGAGGGACGGTGGAGATCGAGTCTGCAGCGTCTGAGATTTTTGAAATATGAGTTAAAAAAGAAAACGTCTCACAAGTGAAGCCACAATTCTGCAAAATATATAAATGTAGCATCATTATGCTAGTAGTGAACCATGCTGCTTATCACAACCGCCTAAAATCATAGAAACGGGCAGTTAAAACAGCAGTTAGGACACTGCTGATGTTTATCCTAAAGTTAGGACAGTATGTAGGAGATTTAGTCTAGTTAGGATGTTTGTGTAATACTGTTTTCTTATCTGGAGTTAATGGATAAGATTATGAACTTTTACTCTGTATTAGTTTCAGTCCTAAATTCAGTTCTAACTAAAATTGTCATGGTAACTAAACAGATAAGATTTTAGAGTTAGGTTGTTTCCGTAATGCAGCCCCTGATGGCTAAAGTCGAGACTCTTCCCAGCCTGATGGTCCCTTAAGGTCAGATAGGGAACATTGGGGAATTTTATCCTCAAGCTGTGAAAAATGACTTTAACAAGTACAGCTGATGTCCTATTCCACCGCAGCTGCAAAGAGGCTCCGGACACTATAATCACGTCACTTTAATGGACACTCTAATGACTATAATCATCTGTCTGGACAAAGACAAAAGGCTGGCACCCGCTCAGTTGGTCAAAAACAACCTTTTATGAGAGGACAATGTGTTTACTTTGCGTGTAAGGAAATGCAACTGTTTGCGACAGAACTTCGTCTGGAAGCTTGGTGTTATTGCCTTTCTGTTGGGTGAAGCTCCAGAGACCACCCTGCCGTTGAGTCTCTTGTGTTGGTTAATAAGATACAAGACCAAGAAAGGAGAAGAGATTTCCATAGCAGAGTTCTGTCTTATCACATTATGCAGATAACATCACAGTTTTTGCGGCAGCTCCAGAGATGTTAGAACGCTTAGCAGGAGTTTGGATTTGAGTAGTTGAGTTAAAGATCTGCAGCAAAAACAAACCAGAGCTTCTTGATGGGTCAGTCTTGTAGGTTTTTGCAGGATGAAGGGTCAAGAAGTTTTACCCTTTTTGTGAGTAGACACTCTTTAAAAAGATGCTTGTTAAAGGGGTTCTTTAGTAAAGGGGAATGGTTCTATTTGGAACTATAAGTTCTATATAGAGCCATTTCATGCTTAAATTGTTCTTTGCATGCTGAAATTGTTCTTTAGATCGATGGAGAAGGTGCTGCACGTGATTCTATATAGATGCTTTTTGAAAATGGTTCTATATAGCACCAAAAGGGGTTCTGATATTGTTATGATGTTAAGAACACTTTCCCCGTCAATATGAAGAACACTTTACCATGCAAAGAACCATTTAAGTATGAAATGTTGCTAAATAAACCCATTCCCTTTAACAAACATTCCCTTTAAACAACCCTTGAAGAACCACCTTTTTTAAGAGTGTAGTTTTGGAGTGGATTCTGGACAAAGGGTGTGGAAACTTCAGATGTTTTTTTTCTGGACAGGAGTGGATTCTACACCCTTTAAAGTGACAACAAAGGTTCTTTTGAGTGATACCTTAGAAGTTCCTTAAAGCAGTGGTCCTCCGGGACCCCAGACAGTCCACACATATTAACAGAGCAAATGTGAACCACCAAGGAATCCACTTTGAGAACCACTTGCCTAAATAGCTTTTCAGTTGATTTGTTGTGGAATTACATTTTTACATGGGATGTAAAGAACCTTTTTAAAGTTCTATGAATTAAAGGTTCAACAACAGTTAAGGTTATCACTGGACCTGTAAGTCCAAGCCAAGAGCCAGTTAGGTGGACGAGTTTGGATTAGCCCAGTTATCTAACTGAAACCCCCATGTATTGTGCGATGGTTGAGCAGTGGGTTGTAACATCTGGCTGGTCTATTGTTGTAGCACCAGCTGAATGCAATGGAGCCAAAAGATGCTGCAACATGGGAAACAGATGTGATGTGCTCTTTGTTCCCAACCATAAAGGTGCCAGATTTGAGGAACTGGGTCCATACATTCTGGTATCTGGGCCTACATCCTTTTAATGATGTAATATGCAGGTATTAGTGGATAACATTAGTCCACTTTGGCCAGTTTTCTTCCTTTCAATACTTTCTATGATTCAGTACTCTTAGTTCTAGTCCCCCCCCATACTTTAGGTCACTAACCACTTGTGACTTCATTTTCCCCTTCCTCCTTTCCCCCTATTGCTGCCATCTTTGTAAGACAACTGACACACGAAATATGCAAATATAAATTATTTTAAATACATTTTTCTGTTGGCATTACCTTATCATGGCAGCTTGGGGGTCAGTTTGTAGTTCATGCAAGTGCCAGGTCACTAACATCCCAAGGTCTGCACTCAGTTGGAGAAGCAAATGTGCATCATCTAAGACATTGTCGTACTTGTCCTAAGGGAGAACACTGAGTATACAGTTCTAGATACTGGTTTTACGGTCACTGAGAAGATCGCCCTTGACAGCCAGCAATAGATAAGAAGACTGTAGATCAATTAGGATACTTGAACTTACAACTACTTTTGAAGGACAAGGACAGCAATAAGTCTTTGCATCTCCAGGCTCATCCATTGAGGTCCAGTGAACCTCAAAAGGACCCTGTTTGCTGCTATGTAGAACACTTTTCAACAAAATTGAGTGGACAGTGTAGCAATTATAACCATTTTCATGCATAGTCCCCCATTTTTAGAGGCTCAAAATGAATAAGAAAACTAACAATCATAAATTGTCAAATTGTCAGACTTTAGTCTGAGAGTATTTCAGAAGTAGTCTGGAACCCAAAGACACCACCAGATGCTGGGTTTCTTCCCTGGTGGCCAAGCTTTGGAGCAGCTGTCTTCAGCTGTGTGTTCTTGGAGTATTTTACCTTCAGTTTTGCCCTCAGGAAGTGAAATGCATGCTTGATTGGATTGGATTGAGGTCAGATGAATGACTTGGCCGTTGCAGAACAGTCTGTCTCTGTGCCTTGGGTTGCTTTCACAGTATGCTTCGGGTCATTGTCCACCTGCACTGTGAAGCGCTTCCCATTGAGTTTTGACACCTTTGACTGAAACAGCATCAACAAATGCAAGGGAACAAGTTCCATTGACAGCCATACATTACATAATACTACCTCCACCATGCTTTACATCTGAGGTGGTGTGCTTTGGTTCATGAGCAGTTCCTTCTCTTTCTCCACATTCTTCTCTTCCTATCATTCTGGTACGAGTTGATCTTTGTCTAATCTGTTCCTAAGACATTGTTCCAGAACTGTACAGGCTGTTTTATCTGGTCTTCCTGTTTTTTTAGGTTTACCGATGGTTTATATCTTGTGGTAACCTTCTTTATTAAGTCTTCTCTTGACTATTGACTTTGATGCATGTCCTCCTGGATTATTCCTTTAGTTTGTACCTCTTGCTTACTGCTCGCATGTATTTATAACTTCCCTGCCTTCATACATGTAAAAATAATTTGAGTTATTGATTTAGAACAAGAACTCAAAGGGTCTCGGAGTTGGGTTTATTGATCAGCAGGTGGAATTACGAGACCAGAAATCCAACATGTCCTCCGTGTGTAGTATAAAAAAGATTGTAGATGGTTATATCACACTCAAACAGTCATTTCTGCTTCAGTGTTAATTTCCCATGTTTCTCTTGAGTCTCTCTCAGTTCATCAGGCTCTTACACTTCAAAGCCAAACACGGCATTTGCTCACACCTGCTCCCAACACAACAGCCCAACAAACAAAGAAATGAACATCAAACACGTCCTCACTGCCAGCGTGCTTTCAGTTCGTTTTCTGACTTTGATAGAGAGGGAGTGAATTTGCCCGAGGCACTTAAAACAGTTATGATGGCTGTTTAATTAGATGTGGAGGAGTATGGAGTTTACTCGACTGAGGAGAGAGAGAGGGAGAGAGAGATAGAGAGAGAGAGGGAGGGGGAGATTTGACGTGCAGCCTGTGTTTCCGCTGGATATAATTTCCGGATCTTGTTGTGTAAAATGCTGGCTGACTTGTTTGTCGTTTTAAGGATTTGTACAGCATTTTATATGTTTATTCTGCTAATACTGCGCACAAGTTAACCATAATGACCAAATGTAATATCATATTTCTTAGGATTTTGTTTGTATAGCCACACTTTACCTTTATTATAGCTTCCATTGTCTTTGTTTTCAAAGAACTATGCAGGGATATTCTTCCACACCTCCAAAGTTCAGTCTTAGAAGTTGGTTGTACCTTCTGCTCTGACCATCCAAACAATCCCAAACACATTCGGTGGTGTTGAGGTCTGGACTCTGGGGTGGTCAGTCCACTGTTCAGCTTCTTTGTTTGATGTGTCCGTCTCCTTTTCTCAGTGAGGTTCTTCTTGACAGCTACACATCCTTTCAGACCCACAGCGCTGAGTCGTCTTCTCACAGTGGAAGGATGGACAGAAACACCTGTGGATGTTTTCAGATCTGAAGCAGCTTGATTTTCTCCTCTCTCTCAGAGATGAAAGCTTTACGTGCTGTTTATCTGATGGGGACATGTTGGTCGTCTACCAGGTCTTGTAGGGTAGTTAGGAGTTCCATTTTCTCTGTAGCTTCTTTCAATCATTTTTTGAACTCCAGTTTTTGAAACTCCTATATTTGATTTATTTTCGAGTGGATTTCAAGTGCAAGTGGCTTATTTTCTATCTAATCTTCCCAAAAATATCTCCTGGAAAAAGAACAACTTGTACCTAATGTCTGTTTTGGTGGAAATTCCATAGACGACGGGTGGACTCTTCAGTACATATGTTTTCTCTCTCTCTCTGATTCTCTCTCTAGGCGATTCACTCAGTGAGTTGGCATCATGAAGGTCGTCAGTTCATGTGCAGTCACTCTGATGGAAGTTTAAGCATGTGGAACCTGAGGAACACAGCCAAACCCTTCCAGGTCACCTTCCCTCATGGTGAGAAGACATGTTCAGTGTGCTCAACATGCTTTATTCATGTAACATAACTTAAGCATATTACAAATAGAAAGAGGTTTATAGGGTTTGTGGTATATATATATATATATATATATATAAAAACATACTTTGCGTTTAATGTAAGTCAATGGAACCAGACATTTTTCCAAGTCATTTCTGGCCATTACTTTTGGTCCATTTATCATGAAATTTATAGACAATGCAAAGAACAACAGGCATTTTTAAATTATGTCAAAAACTGAAAAATGACAAAAATGGAGATACAAGGTTTTGTCGCTACAGCAGCGATATATGTGTATGTATATATATATATGTATATATATCTATACATCGATCAGGCATAACATTATGATCGGGCATTGCAGTAACACTGACGTGGTGGTGGTGTGTTAGTGTGTGTTGTGCTGGTACGAGCGGATCAGACACAGCAGTGCTCCTGTTTTTTTTACTCTGTGTCCACTCACTGTCCACTCTATTAGACACTCCTACCTTGTCAGTCCACCTTGCAGATGTAAAGTCAGAGACGATAGCTCATCTGCTGCTGCACAGTTTGTGTTGGTCATCCTCTAGTCCTTCATCAGTGGTCACAGGACGCTATTGGCTGGATATTTTTGGTTGGTGGACTATTCTCAGTCCAGCAGTGACACTGAACCTCCAGCAGCACTGCTGTGTCTGATCCACTCAGACCAGCGCAACACACACTAACACAACACCACCACGTCAGTGTTACTGCAGTGCTGAGAATGATCCACCACCCAAATAGTACCTGCTCTGTGAGGGTCCATGGGGGTCCTGACCACTGAAGAACAGGGTAAAATAGGGCTAACAAAGTATGCAGAGAAACAGATGGACTACAGTCTGTAACTGTAGAACTACAAAGTGCACCTATATAGTAAGTGGAGCTGATAAAATGGACAATGAGCGTAGAAACAAGGGGGTGGTCATAATGTTATGCCTGATCAGTGTCTATATATATATATATATATATATATAGATAGATAGAGGGGCGGCACGGTGGCGCAGTGGGTAGCGCTGTCGCCTCACAGCAAGAAGGGCCTGGGTTCGATTCCTGGCCAGGTGACCAGGGTCCTTTCTGTGTGGAGTTTGCCTGTTCTCCCCGTGTCTGCGTGGGTTTCCTCCGGGTACTCCGGTTTCTTCCCATATTCCAAAAACATGCAGTCAGGCTGATTGGACACACTAAATTGCCCCTAGGTGTGAGTGTTTGTGTGAATGTGTATGTCTGTCTGTCTGCCCTGCGATGGACTGGCGACCTGTCCAGGGTGTATCCTGCCTTCCGCCCAATGACAGCTGGGATAGGCTCCAGCACCCCACCGTGACCCAGAAGGATAAGCGGTTTAGATGATGGATGGATGGATATATGTATATATATATAATTTTTTTTGCACATTCACACCTTGGGTTAGGGTGTCCTAATTTGTTGAGATGCAGGGGCAGGGCGAAGTGTTAGGCCTACATGGCCCTCCAAACGTAGAAAAGATAAAAAGAAAAAACTGCAAGATGGCTGCGCAAGTGACCAAAGAAAAACACTACGTTAAAACATTATGATAACCACTGTATTATCTCCGTTTAATGTCGTTTCAAAGGAGGAGGAGTGGGTGAAAATTCCTAAAACAATAACAGAAAGACTCCTAGCTGGCTAACAAAAGCTTTTGCAGGCTGTGAGCTCTACCCAAGAGGATGTTACTGAGTACTGACTTCATAGGGTGTCCACATTTTTGCACATGCCCGTATTACTAATCATTCTTTTGTTTTTAAGTGAATGAAATATAACATAAGTGTGCATTAACTTTTGTGGAAAGCTGTTATGTTTTAAGAAGTTTGTTGCAGTCATTTGTATTTAAAAAATCAACAGAATAAGTCCTTCGGTCAGGGTTCCCAAATTTTGCATACAGCTGTAATCAATTTGATGGGCTAGGAAAGTGAATTAGTTGGCAGTTAGATCACTGCTCTGATGTCTCATTCATTTTAGAGTGGAGTCACACTAGTAACACGCACACAGAGAGATTAGCCGTGGCCAACTTCATACATGAGTCATCTTCTAATAATTTATTCATTCGGAGCGCCTGCACGGCCGCCTCGCCACTACCCACAGCTAGAATGGACACTGAGCCGAGCCTGGAGGAGGACGGGAAGTGTGTGTGTGTTTGCAAGACAAAATAGTTTTTGTAGTAAAACTAGAGAAGAACAGTTTTACATACAAGACCAACATAAGCTGCTGACTTTATAAAGTGCTTTTTACCAGAACTCAGTGTGTCATTTTTTTTCAAAACTGAAAAAGCTAAACCATTTCCTATTGGCTCCCGAGGTTAAGATTGAGGCTGGGCTTACGATTAGGGTTAGTCAGTTCTTACTATGTGTACATATACATACACACATTATTATTACATTTATATGCTTATACATACAAAATTCAATTCTGATTCTTCAGAAAATGATTTAATAACCTGACACTTCACCGTGACTCAATTTAAACCACATTCTTAAACATATATAATACATATGGGGCATATTTTTTTTACATATATGTACATACACATACATAAAACATATGGAACATATTACATATAGGGACTTGTGTATGTATAACACATGTGGGACATTATTATGACATAAAAGGATTTGCATATTGTCTGAACAAAACCTCGTATCTCCATTTTTGGAGAAACGTATCTCGTTTTTTAGTTTTTGACATAATTTGAAAACACATGCTGGTCTTTACACTGTGGGTAAATTTCATGATGAATGGACCAAAAGAAATGGCCTAAAATGACATGGACGAAAAAAAGTCTGGTTCCATTGACTTACATTATAAGTTCTGATAACAGCGATTTATATATAATACATATGAGACATTCTTATTACATTTAGAGACTATTATATATATAGATAGATAGATATATAGATATAGATATATAGATTATATATATGTATGAATGTATCTATATATATATATATCTATATATCTATATCTATATATCTATATCTATATCTATATATCTATATATCTACAGCAAGAAGGGCCTGGGTTTGATGCTCGGGTCCTTTCTGTGTGGAGTTTGTATGTTTTCCCCGTGTCTGCGTGACTCTCCTCCCAAAGACATGCTGTTAGGCCAACTGGACACGCTAAATTAGTGTGAATGTGTGTGTGCGTGTCTGTCTGTCTGTCTGTCCTGCGATGAACTGGCGACCTGCCCAGGGTGTATCCTGAGCCTTCAGCCCAATGACAGCTGGGATAGGCTCCAGCACCCCCCCAAACCCAGAAGGATAAGCGGTTTTGATGATATGTGTGTGTGTGTGTGTGTGTGTGTGTGTGTGTGTGTGTGTACGTACAGATACTGGCATATATGAAGTACAATACAAATTGGACATTGTTGTTACACATAAATACTTGCACATATACATATATTACAAATGAGACATATTACTATTACATACATTATAGATACTTACAAGTAGGACATATTATATGAAAGTTTTTTGTTTGTTTCAGGTAAATCTCAAAGAGACGGCAGGAAAGAATCATGTAAACCAATTCTTAAAGTGGAGTACAAGACCTGCAGAAACAGGTGAGCACACACACACACGCACACCCACATGCACACACACATGCACACACACGCACACGTGCACACGCACACACACACACACACACACGCAAACACATGCACACGTGCACGCACACACACACACACACACACACACGCAAACACATGCACACGTGCACGCACACACACACACACACACACGCACATCCACACGCACACGCGCACACACACACAAACACTCCTTTCAGACACTAAACACCCAGCGCTGCAAACCTCTGAGCGATTCAATTTCAATTCTTTGGGAACGATTCAGTGCATCATTCTCAATGTTTGCAATGATTCAGTTTGATTCATTTATAGTTTTTTTAGAAAATGATTCAGTGCATCATAATTTAAATACAAATCTTTAGAAAATCAGTTCAATTCATAATGAAATCTCAGATTTGATCACGATTCATTTGGATTCGATTATGAAACGGTTCAGTGCACCATAAAATCTCTCATTTCATGTCATTTGATTAGTTTTAACACAGTAGAAGACAATATACTTTTTTGGATTTTACGTGTAAAAAATATAGCATAGGAATTTTTGACCATGAAAGGACTGCAGACTTGATGCGCTGATGCATTTTTACACTGTTATACACTGTTTTTTTACACAAGTGGACCTTGTGCTTTGAATGCTGGGTAATGTAGTTCTAGAGGTTCACTGGGGGATTTTTACCTACATTCGTAGACAAAGAGGTTCCTCATGCGTTTCTTTATTATTATTATCATTATTAGCAGTAGTAGTAGTGGTAGTAGTAATAGCAACATTATCATTTTGCTGTCTGTTGTTGTTGTTATTAATATGTATAGTTACATTAGAGTATAGCTCTTTAAATATCCATTTACAAAATATGTTCTGTTGGTTCTATGTAGCACCAAAAAGAGTTCCACTGTTGTTCTAAGACACGAAACCTTTTTTTTGTTGTTTGGTGGGGGGGTTGGGGTGTTATGAGGGGTTGGAGGGGGCTGGGGGGCTGTACAGAACCCTTTTTGCTAAGCATGTGAGACTCTTCCTGCTGTTTAATCTCATCAAAATGCATAAAAAATTCCCCACTCGGGTTTGAAAGCTTGTTTTTTTCCGTCTCTGTAAACAAATCAGGAACAATCGTCTGATCGCTCTCCGTCTTTGATTGCTTGTTCTTTCTGTTCCGGTGTTTGGTTGCTAGCGAGTGACTGCACGTCCAAATTTTCATGCTCTTCTGCTTGAATAGCTTTTCTGATTGTGCTGTGCTGCTTTTTGATTCTACTGTGTTTATGCTGCCATTTTAAAAAGCTGGGCTTTTATCTTTAAAGGGCCAGTCTCATGCATTTCTTCATGTGAGGTCCACTCACAGCATTTGAATGGGTTTATATACCAAAATCAGTGATAATTTATTTTCCCCTGAGGTTTTTTTATCCCTGAGAATTAAACAGGCTTTTTGGTCACTGTGCCTGATATATAGGCTGATATATGTAAACTAGAATAGTGCATTTCCCGAAGAAATTGCAGAGTGATTGCACAGCTAGGTGCTAAGGTGTTGCCAGGCGGTTGCTATGGTGTGTTAATAAGTAGTTGCTGTGGAATTCCAGGTGGGTGCTGAGGTGTTGCTAGGTGGTTGCTTTCCTAGGGTTTACAGTCACGTGATGTTTCTGTTGTGGCCGCCATATTTGGGACGGAATTCCTGGCCCTCGCTGCTCCGCACGAATGTAACTAGAGGTGAAAGATGGCTGAAATTACTCTCCTCACTTTGGAAGAGAATCCTGACATCCTTATACAGTTTCCCCTCTGAACTCCTGGTCCCACTTATACTGACGGAAAAGCTACCAAATTTGTTTTCCTGACATTTATATTCATCTCATACTCAGCCCCTCTCCCTATTCTGGAGAGTCTCTCAAAGCATTTAAAAGCACAGAAGCCCACCAGCTCTTCATGTCAGGGTGGGTAAAGGATTCCATGGTGTTGCATAAAGAGGAGAAAACACTCTGTCATCATAGGAGGGTAACAACATCAGCTAATTAACACAGATGTGATCAATGCTGGCCTTTAGATAACTGTAGCTGATGTTAACAGCCGAGAGATAAACAGTCGTCCCCCTAACGGAGCTGCAGACAGACAGTATTTTTACTTTACTCTCTGTTTCTGGAGATTTAAATGACGTTTGAATGGAGAAACATAAGCGTTAAATATCAGACTGAATGTCGTGGGTCGGAAAACGACGTCGTGTTCCGACAGATGTGATTCTGTAAGTTTGCTAGTGCAGTTAGTTCAGAGTTCAGCTCCAGTCCTGCAACCCCTGCACTGCATAACTGTGGTTTCCTGGTTAAAATAACTGATATTATTAGCTAATTAATCCCTTCTTGAGCTGAACGAGGTGAACAGCAGAGAGAAACACTGAACTATACAGTGCAGAGGCTCCAAGCCTGGAGTGGAAACACTGAATTAAAGGTCTGTGTGTCTCTCATCTCTCTGCTTCTGTCGCGTCTTGCAGGTGAATCATTCACAAAGCACAGCAAATTGAAGGCATCGTGCAGCTCAGTCACTCCCTGATTCGGTCATCAAAATGCAGTGTGACATCACTCGAAACGCGAGAATAGTATCCCATGTGGTTGCTAGACACATAGAGGACTGCTATGACAAAAAAACTCTGAATTTAACGAAGATTGCACGAAAACCGTTTGTTGGATCAGAAGGCTGTATAAAAGCACTACATTCCCAATCAGACCGAACACTGGAATGGTGTTGATATCTCAAAACTGCAGCAGGAGTTAGCGGACAAAAATCCGGCAGAAAAATACGAAAAAAGAGAAAAACAATAATAATGATAGTAAGCTCTGCTCTGATTGGCTGTCCTGTCTTGAGCCTCATTCAGAAAGCAATCCAGGCTGAAACGCTCCTTAAAAATCGGTGTGAAGGGGCGGGGCTAAACTGCAGTAGTCATACAGCTGTAGTCTGAATAGGCGAATAAATTCAAATGTCTCGGTTTTCGTGACATGACAAAAGCAGTGGACTGTAAAATTGAGGAAAGTTCAGTTTTCCTTCTTTTCCGTCTTATGGGGCTTTTAGCAGACCAATTATAGGAAAGAGGTCCTGGTTTCATAGAAAGCGTGAATTGGAAAGGCCACCCGGCCACGTTAACCGTGCACATGTGCTGTGGGAAATGTCAGGCCTCTTATCAACAGGGCTTATGAGATGAGTTCATGGTCATATTAAGCTGCTAGATGGCAGATACAGATGAAATTACCTCTGTGACTGCGGTTTAACGAGGCAGGTTCACAGTCTTAAAGGGACACTGAAGCATTTTTCAGCATAATCTCTGTCTGGATCATCTTTGGCGTATGGTCGATTAACACGGACAAGAAGTTTTCTTTACTTGGAAATAAACAGAAAAATTGCGAACTCAGAAGTTATGTTTAGCAGAAGTCAGTGGGCAGATGCTTCACTGAAACAAGTGATGAAATTTTGTCAAAAGTTTAGATTCTAATCTTTCACATTTATGTTTGTAAGTAAGAGGAGAATTTGGGCCACATTCATAAACCACACTGCCAGATTTACTATGATATAAGAGTAAAATATCAAGATGGTAACAAGTTCATCCATAAACAACATCGTCTGAATGGAAAGTAGGTTTAGCTGTGGAGTAATGGATTAATTTGACATGTTGAGATTCTAATTACATGTTCTAATTGATTTCATTGCAAGCAGTTTTAGCTTTCAATTGTATTTTTCAATTTACATTGAATTTTAGGAAGAAATTCAATTTACACTTGAAAATGGCATTTTACTATGACAAATTAATTTTAATGGTCAAAATATAATATTTACTAGTGGAATTTTAATTTTCACTCATGCAAATTCAAACCATGATAGAAGAAATGTAATTTTATTAGTTGGAAATTAAGGTTTGGGTGTGTAAATTGAATTCCTGAGATCAAGAAAAGTAGGAAATAGAAGCTCTTGTAGCAATCTGAATTTCAACTTGTCGATTTAATTTTTAATTATGTGACAAAAATTTCCAATTCTTAAAAGTTGTATTTGTTATATTTTCTTGCAAGCGGTTTTAGCTTTTAATCCTATTTATCAATTTACATTGAATGTTACAAAGAAATTCAATTTACACATATGAAATGGCATTTTACTGTCACAAATTCATTTTTGCTAGTCAAAATGTAATATTTACTAGTGGAATGTTCATTTTTACACATGCAAATTGAATTCATGATATCAAAAATTAAATATTTACTAGTTGGAAATTAAGGTTTGTGTGTAAATTGAATTTCTGAGATAAAGACAAGCTGTTGTAGCACTGTGAATTTCAGCATGTCAGTTTAATGTTTAATTATGTGACAAAATGTTTTTCAAAATGTACAAAATTTTAATTTCTGTTAGTAAAAGTTGTTACTAAATTTATAATAAAATGGGAAAAAAGCTTGAATTCTTACTAATGAGAAATAAAATCTTTCCTGCTGAAATGGAATTCAAATTATAGAGATATAATTATATCTAATTATATCTCTTACAGTTTACTTGTAATTGCCATTTTCTTCCTTTAAAATTCGTAGCTCTGTTTCTGAGAATTTTGGTTTTCTTAGTTTTTTTCATTTCTTTCATTGTATTCATTTTGGCAGCCGACCAAAGCTTCACTTGGAGGGTCTTTAATATGTATGGCTTCATTTGCATGTGGATTTTGATTGGCTCTTGTCTAGGACACCGGTGAAAATACTGCAGTGTCAAAAATACGCCAACTCGCTGATCACCACCACAGTGACTTTATGAATAGCTCTTATTTACTGTGCCATACATTTTTCTTGGTGTAGCACTGATACTGCCAAGTTTTATGAATCTGGTTTTGTACGTTTTGAATTTGATGAAAAGTCATTGTGTCTACTCAGAAGTGCAGACTTGAACCTCTAAAATATAAACTGAATGTAAATACAATACCATGTTTGTGTAATTAATCTACAAATATTAAAGTTAGCATGTTAAATTTTTAATGGCACTGATTTTTTTATGCTGTGAACACATTTGCCTATTTTGCCCCATCTGTAGTAGAGCAGACTGAAGCCCAGCTGGATAGAATCCACAATTATAACCCTCTTGTTCAAATACAGTTTTTAAAAGTTTTTAAAGGGATACTTTAACCACACTGGACAATGCTGGCAAGAGAGCTATGGCCAGATCAACCAGTAGCAAATTAATGAAATCAATAGGAAAGTGAAGCGCTAGCTCCAGAGCCTTCATTGTAAAGCTCTATGCATTCACATAATGAAAGTAATGTTACTGAACCACTGAAAGTAATAAGTACACTATGACTGAGCTCATTTTGTCCATTATTGTTGCTATAACACTGCTATAGCAATGCTTTTTAAATGAAAAACATCTTTAAAATTTCAACAAATAAGCCATTTGGTATAACAATGTTATTACATAATTAGATTTCAATAATATATCAAAATGACTAATAACTATAGGCTTCATTACCTGCTCATTGACTTCTATTATAATTCTACAGTAACCCAGATCTTCAGCATGTGGTCAGTTGTGGCGAGGGTAACTGTAAGCAGTGGTTTGGTTTCATTGCCGCTGTTGGGCGGGCACAGTATTGATTGTTGGTGGTTTGTGCATTTCAAATAACATATTCAGATTGACGTGTTGACCTATGTGGTTACAGTATCAGTTACTCACTTAAAATACACTGACTGTTAACCCTTACAGCTCTAGAGCTATTACTGTCTATCTTTAGCTACAGGTTCCCACTTTCGACGTTTTCAGTGTTACAGAATTACAAAACTATGGTAAAAATGTAAAGACTGATTTTTTTCTGCAAAACAGGAGTGTACATAACATAACTTTTCATTAAATTCAAATCATAATATAATATCTCCTCTTCTACTCACAAACAGGAATGTGGTATTGATTGAAAGTATAGAATCTGCGATTTCCACACCATTTCTCTGCCTGTATCAATGATCTACGAGCCAGAAATAATTAACATAAATTTTGGACACGTTTGTTTATTGCCTATAGTGCTGAGCTGCAGCTTTAAGTGAGTTTTAAGTGGCTTTTTAATGGCTATTTTGCACAGAATTGTCACAATTAAACCTGATTACTTGAAAAAAATTGATAAAAAATTGATAAAATTTACATTCTCAATGAATCAGCAGTCATTAGATATCAGTTTGCATGATAATAATGCAGGTTTTAAATTCTTCTTACTTCTTCTTCTTCTTACTGTATCACATCGGATTTCTGCAGTTATCTGATTATTCAAATGGTTGTGTAAACAGCTCACTCATCAGAGTAAGGTCTAGAAATCTGATTAAGAAATCTGATAAGGAGGCTGGATTTTAGCTCAGTAATCAGATTTCTCAGTGCATGTGAACTCTTACTCTGATTTCTTTCTGATTTCTCAGTCTGAGCATGTGCGAAAAAAGACTGCGGTACCGGAAATAAGCGAGCAGCGTCGCCGCGAGACGCGGCAAAACACTTTTGGAGTGACGCTGAAACCAAATACATGCTTGACAAAATGAAAGATTTAAGTATTCTTCATCTTCTAGATGATGTGCATTCATATTTTCAGGTAAAGTGGCGCAATGTTTAAAAAAAAAGCCCCTCATGAAGTTTCGAGTTTTACGTCACGTCTTCTTCTGTGAGTTTATTGGCTGGTTGCAAAGCAGAAATGTGATTACTGTCTGACTCATGTAGACCTGGAGTTTGACATTATCTGATTACTCAAGTGCATGTAAACCGCTCAGCATTTTGCCAGTATTACGTGAAATAGAAGCCACAGTAGATCACAGTAGGTGTGAAGTTTACACAGAGACAGGCAGCCAGTATTTAGATAAACAACTTTTCACCTTGTGTCTTTCAGCTGGACTTAGTGAAGAGCTAGTAAACCGACTCCAAGCGTGATAAATGATGTTCAAAGTTTTATTGCGTTAGATTTGTATGAGTAGAGTGTAAAAATGTACTTCATCTTGATGTTTGTCACTGTCACTGCAACACACTGTGTGGTATAGCAGCACCTCATACTGTATCTGCTATGCATTCAACATGGCGCTGTGTGGTGGCCTTAAACTGAGGGACTCATTCATTTATCTGCATTATTTACCATCTAGTGTTTTATATTTATTAATCAAAGTCTTTTTAAAGGCTTTCTAATTTATCTTTTACCAGTAATGTATTTGGAAATCCTGAAAAGCCCTGCGTGGTTTATTATTCAATTTATTAAGTTCATTTTTATTGTTTGGCCCGTTTGACTATTCAGGTAATCAGTAAAATAATAGGAATATTACTCAATTATGAATATCATCATTAGTAACAGCCCCATTAAGAGCCTCAGCATTTTCCTTCCTCCTGTAAAGTTTACATTTCAGAGGTACGACTGTGATGAAATGCAAATGAAATGTAAATGGATGTAAATTAAAGGAAAAATAGCCATTTTTCTCTTTTAATCCATCCTGAGCTAAATGAACTCTCTCTCTCTTTTCTCTCTTATCTCTCTCTTTCTTTCTCTTTGTCTCTCTTTTCCTGGCTTATCTGTCTTTCATTTTTTTTCTTTTTTTTCTCTTTTATTATTTTTTCTCCGTTCCTCACTCTCTCTGTTTCTTCCTATGTCTCTGTCTGTCTTCTCTCTTTTTTCTCTTCTTTCTTTCTCTTGCTTTCTCTTCTTTTTTCTTATCTCTCTCCCTCACTCTATCCCTTATTCTCTCTCGCTCTCTTTTTCGCTTCTCTATCTCTCTCACTCTCTCTCCTTTTCTCTTATCTCTCTGCTTCACTCTCTGCCTTGTTCTCTCCCTTTCTCTCTGTCTCTCTCTCTTTCTCTCTCTCTCTCTCTCTCTCTCTCTTTCTGTCTCTCTCTCTGTGTCTCTCTCCCTACCTCTCTCTCTGTTCTCTTTCTCTCTCTCTTACTCACTCTGTTTCCCTCTCTCTTTCTCTCTCTCTCTCTCCCTCAGTGAGCCCTTTGTGATCTTCTCTGGAGGTCTGTCGTACGATAAAGCTGGACGCAGACCCACTCTGACCATCATGCACGGAAAGGCCATCACGGTGCTGGAGATGGACCACCCAATCGTGGAGTTCACTGTGCTGTGTGAAACGCCGTATCTCAACGGTAACATCTTATTACATTCTTCGGTTAAAAAACCCTCAGCCTTCAGTCCAATGGACATAACCAAGCTGCCACATGCAATGAATATGACGTTCATAGTTGCTAGGGGGCTCTACAGGGGGCACTGGGTCATTGGCAGCCCCAAAACTGAAGGAGCCGAATCCGAGCACAGAGCTCAAGAAAAGCCATAGTAGTGAAACTGCATGGATCAGCAGGGATGTTAAGCATGTAGGGTCACTATAGCGACTATCTTGCAACCGAAAAACAATCTGTAAGTCAGAAAAACATTTCACTAAATAATGATACTGTCAATAAATTAACGATCGCTTATCACATGATCTACTCTCTCTCCTGATTTGTCCAGTAGTTTAAACGCACACAGTGGTGGAGAGATCCTGTCACTGTGTGACGTTTAATAAAAACCAGATTAGAACTCAAATTCAACAGGTTTTTAAATTATTGTTGGGCTCGTTTTAAAAACCCTAATTGCTCAATTATTCATTGAAATTGTCTGAATATTACTCAGTATGAATTTGATCAACAGCGACAGCCCCATTAAGAATGTTAATAGTGTTTTTCTTTCTCCTGTAAAGTTTACATTTCAGAGGTTTGACTGTGATGAAATGCGAGTAAATGAAAAGTGAAGAAGAGACGTTTTTCTCCTTCAATCAATCCTGAGCCAGATTAACTCTCTCTCTTTCTCTCTCTCTCTCTCTCTCTCTCTCTGATTTATCTCTGTCTCTCTCGCTCTACTTTTCGGTTCTGTTCTTTCTTTCTCTCTCTTTTCTCTTCTGTCTTTCTCTCTTTCTCTCTCTTTATCTATGTTGTTTTCTGTTATCTCACTTTCTCCTTTTCTCTCATCTCTCTCCCTCTCTTTCTCTTTCTCTCTCTTTTCTCTTCTCTTCCTCTCACTCTCTCTCTCTTTCTATCTCTCTCTCCTTGTCTCTTATCTCTCCGTCATTCTCTCTCTCTCTCCTTTTCTCTCATCTCTCTCCCTCTTTCTCTTTCTTTTCTCTCATCTCTCTCCCTCTCTCTCCCTTTTCTCTCATCTCTCTCCCTCTCTTTCCATTTTCTCTCATCTCTCTCCCTTTTCTCTCATCTCTCTCCCCCTCTCTCTCCCTTTTCTCTCATCTTGCTCCCTCTCTCCTTTACTCTCATCTCTCTCCCTCTCTCTCTCTTTACTTGCATCTCTCTCCCTCTCTCTCTCTCTTCTCTTATCTCTCTCCCTCTCTCTCTCTCTCCCCCTCTCATCTCTCTCTGTCTCTCTTATCTCTCTCCCTCTCTCTCTCTCTTTTCTCTCATCTCTCTCCCTCTCTCTCTTTTCCCTTATCTCTCTCCCTCTCTCTCTCTCTCCCTCTCATCTCTCTCCCCCTCTCTCTCTTTTCTCTCATCTTTCTCCCTTTCTCTCTCTTTTCTCTCATCTCTCTCCCTCTCTCTCTCTTATCTCTCTCCCTCTCTCTTTTCTCTTATCTCTCTCCCTCTCTCTCTCTTTTCTCTTATCTCTCTCCCTAACTCATACTATCTCATTACAGAATGACTTAAAGCCAGAAGTTTGGTTTCAGTGTCACAACACAAGCATATGATTATGCTCATGTACAATTATCTAAGCTACCCATAAATAAATTAAACTACTTTACTCACCCACATTAATGTTTTCAGGAGGTATATGTGCGGATTAATGTCCAAGACTCGTTAGACTTTCAAAGAAAATACTTTTTTCAATAATGACGTTGTGATTTCTTGCAAGACTAAAGTTTAAAAGGCCTACTAAGGTGAGTGCTTTCGTTTATGAATTTCCTCACAGCGATTGGGGAGTAAAGAGGTGTGGTGTTTGGTGTAGTGTAGTGGGTAACACCTCTGCCTTCTATGCTGTAGACTGGGGTTCAATCCCCACCTGGGTAAGCACCCTACACTACACCAATAAGAGTTCTTGGGTAAGACTCCCAACACTACCTTCACCAACCTGTGTAAAAATGATTGAATTGTAAGTTGCTCTGGTGAAGAGTGTCTACCAAATGCAGTAAGTGGAATATGTGATGTTCAGAAGTGGCTGAAAATTAGGGGTGACCGATTTTAGGGGGACAGACGTTAACAGTGTTAATATAATGTTAACAACATGCTGATCAATCTTTTCTAAATGTGTTAAAGCTTTAAACACCACAGTCAGAGCGCCGTGTTTGTGTTGTAACAGAGGTGCAGGAGCCGTACGCTGTGGTGGTGCTGTTGGAGAAAGATTTCATTGTAGTGGATCTCACACAGAGCAAGTAAGTACACACACACACACACACACACACACACACACACACACACACTTCACACCACAGATAACAGTGTCTCTGCCCTGCAGTAACACCTCTCAACACCCAGGACACAGGTGTGTGTGTGCGTGAGTGTTTGTTTTCATACGGTTTCAGGGGTGAAAAAACAAGGCAACCTACATATATATGTGTTACATATGGGACACATTATTATTACATAGAGGAGTCTACATATGGATAATCTATATCTGGAACATTATTATTACAAAACTATCAAAAGTCAGAGACCCACCTATCAGTTATTTTAATTTCTAGTCAAAACAGCCCTTAAGTACATTACATTATTCATTTTTTAGGAACATTTTCAGGAAAAAATCAGAAGACATATTTAACAGAAGCCTCAAACACAAAATATATTTTTTTTCAGAATTTATTGCAGCTTCTGTTCTTTTCAGGAGACTTTTTGCCCACCTCCAAACTTCAGTCATAGAAGTTTGTTTAGCATTTTCTACTTCCAAACACGTTCACTGATGTTGAGGTCTGGACTCTGGGGTGGTCAGTCCATTATTCTGGGGACACCAGCAGCTTCTTTGTTTGATAAATACATCTTGATTGCCTCTGCAGTGCACTTGGGGTTGTTATCCTGCTGTAGAATGAATTTCTTAATAATCAAAAGTTTTCTAGGGGGCGTTGTAATGTATTCAGATTTGATAGTACTCATTAGCATACAAGATGTCAGCTGTCACTTCCAGAGATCTAAAATTTAGACTCATCAGCCAAATTCGTTCATAGGGGTACCTACATATCTATAAAACATATGGGACATATTATTATTACATAGAGACTCACCTCTTAATCACTGAATTCAGGTGTTTCATTCAGTCCTATTGCCACAGGTGTATAAAATCAAGCACCCAGCCATGCAGTTTACCTTTACACACATTAGTGAAAGAATGGGTCTAAAAAGCTCACTGGATTCAGGCGTGGTGCTCTAATAGGATGTCACCATTGCAGCAAGTCAGTTTGCTAAATTTTTTCACTACTAGATGTTCCACGATCAACTGTGAGTGGTTTTATTACAAAGTGGAAGTGTTTAGGAACCACAGCAACTCAGCTACGAAGTGTCAGACCAGGTAAAGTTACAGAGCTTGTCGCCGAGCACTGAGGAGCATAGAGCATAAAAGTCACCAACACTCTGCTGAACCAATAACTGCAGAGTTCAAACCTCCACTGGCATCAACATCAGCACAAAAACTGCAGCAGGAGCTTCATGGTTTCCATGACTGAGCAGCTGCATGCAAGCCTTACGTCACCAAGCACAATGGAAAGCGTTGTATGGAGGGGTGTAAAGCGCCACCACTGGACTCTGGAGCAGTGAAATGTATTCTGTGTAGTGATGAATCAGCTTCTCTATCTGTCAGTCTGATGGACGAGTCTGGGTTTGGCGAATGCCAGGAGAACGTTACCTGCCTGACTGCACTGTGCCAGCTTGTGAGTTGGGTGGAGGAGGGATGATGATATGGGCCTGTTTTTCAGGGGTTGGTCCAGAACCCTTAGTTCCACTGAAGGGAAATCTTAATGCTTCAGCACCAAGACATTTAGGACAATTCTATGCTTCCAACTTTGTGGGAACAGTTTGGGGAAGAACCTTTTCTGTTCCAGCATGACTAAGCAGCTCCATAAAGGCCTGACTGGGTGAGTTTGGTGAGGAAGAACTTGACTGGCCCTCACAGAGCCCTGACCTCAACCCCATCACACACCTTTGGGATGAACTAGAACGGAGATTGTGAGTCAGGCCCTCTCGTCCAACATCAGTGTCTGACCTCACAAATGCTCTTCTGGATGAATGGGCAGAAATTCCCACAGACACTCTCCAACATCTTGTAGAAGCTTCCCAGAAGAGTGGAGGCTGTTACAGCTGCAAAGGGGGACCAGCTCCATATTAATGCCTATGGATTTAGAATGGGATGGAATGAGTTCATATATGAACATACAGCTTTGTCAGTCAGTGTCATTATTCAAAGATGGAGGCAAGGTCGACCCAGAACTGTGGATGTTTTTAAGTCACTCTAGAGACGGTTGCCAGTTTCACATCAAATGTTTACTTTGCGGCAAGGCCACTCTGAGGACAACATTAAGCAGAAATAAAGCTTACATGTTAAAAACATTTTCAAGCTTCAAAGTTCACCTGATTTTGTTCTCTTTTAAATGGACTGTCAGGGGTAAACTCAGCTTTCCTTTTACCTCCTTAGTCCCAAATGGTGGGTTGAAAGTTTCCTATCGCTGAGATCACCCACCTGAAACTACACTATACATACACACGTTTGTGGATACTCATCCAACATATAAATAAGATAGTTACTGTTCCCTATGTAGTGCTGAAGATTCAAAGATTTTAGACCTTTTTGTTCAAGAAGACACATGAACAGGAAGATACATCACTTTAGCTGCCTTTTATTGGTCCTCGTATGAAATAAATTAGTAATAAGCATTTGTAAAGCAATGTGGACTCCATTCTGAATGTGTGCACTCAGAAACTCTCGTACTGCATCCATCAATAAAAGCAGTGGAGCTTCTTTTACACAGCGATAGGAAACATAGTAGCTCACAGAAAGCTGCAGTTCCACATGCTGATCCATGTTGCTATGACCACTGGACATTCACACTCACCCACTTCTTTAAGGGCAGAGTTTAATCAGTTAAAGGTGACAAAAAATGGATCACTGACCACACATTAGGGAGCTTTTAGGGTTGTTTAACCCCTTAAAATCCCAGGCTTATTACACACTACAGCTTATTATTCAGTAATTATAGGGACTTCAATACAAACTGTCTGAGCTATTCTTAGGTTATAGAAGTGTGTAATTAAACTTTGGGCCCCTGGTCACGTACACTCTCAGAAATAAAGGTAGTAAACTGTCTCTGGGGCAGTGCCCCTCTTGTCACTGGGGTGGGACCCTCAAGGGTCCATCTCAGTACCTTTAGTCAGGGAACATAACTGAACCATAATCCACTGAAATGATATGTTCTAAGCTGTACTGACTCCACACACCCCGTCTCGCCTCCAGGCTTTTATTTTACTGTTCTGTTTTAAAACATTCGGTTATGAAAAGGTACAAATATGAACTTTTCACCTGGAGAAACTTATTTAAGGTTCACAATCAGACCTTAAAACCACTGTTGAATCTTTGAGGGAACATTTACACTGTTTGGACCTTGATGAACGGAATATGTACCTGAACAGAACCTTTATTTCTAACAGTGTAAGGGGGTTTAAGGAATTATGGCTAACGTTTTTCGTTTATATTTTTTTTCAGTTTCCCCATCTTTGAGAACCCTTATCCCATGGACGTCCACGAGTCTCCGGTCACCTGCACGGTTTACTTTGCTGACTGCCCACCTGACATCATCCCTGTGCTCTACTCCATTGGGGCAAAGCACAAAAAGACCGGCTACAGCCACAAGGTAGGCCGGGCTCAGCTAAAGCTCTGGCTCACATAAGGTTGGAACAGTGCGAGAAGAGAACCACTTTGGGTTTCCTAAAGAACTGTTCACATAGTGCTTAAACTATAGTATTCCAAAGAACCACCTGTTGAAAGGTTCCTTAGGGAACCAAAAGTAGTTTTTTCTTCTATGGCATTGCCCCAAAGAACCTTTTTCAAGAAATGTAATACATATTTTGGCTTTTTGTTTGTTTGTTTGTTTGTTTTTCTGCTTTTTTAAAACAGCGAAACAACACAGTTTGATAAAATGCACCAACTTTCAATATTCAGTTTAATTTATTATTGATAAGAATCACAATATCCAATTCTTCTGCCAAGCAATGTAGATCATTAACAGTAGGCTATGGTTGCCAAGCAACATAACAGTCAAATAAGCCATCTATAAACAACGTGATGTTTTTATAGGGTCCACAACACTGAAAACGATGTTGTTTGATGTTGGATGTAAAGTTTTTCAAGTGTCAAAATATATTATTGTGTCACAATTTAGATGTAGAGGCAAACAAGCAACAACCAAGACATTAACAAATAAACACCTATACAGCTTATAGCACTTCAGCTCCGCCCATTCATGCTGAAGTTATAAGGAGTGTTTCAGCCCAGACTGCTTTCTGAATGAGGCACAATACAGGGCATCCAATCAGAACAGAGCTCATTTACATATACCAGCCTAAAAGACACAGTAACAAAAAACACCTCCTTAATTCTAAGGGATAAAGAGAGGCTGGAAAATGGTCATAAAATAAAAAAGACATTATGTATTTGGTAGATAAAACTACACAAACATCATAAGTTGACCTCAAAGGAAAAAACTAACAACCAATACAAATATAAGATAGAAAATATATTTCTAAACTTGATGTATTGATACAGAATTCCACTAATATATGATGTATATACTGAGTAACTTAAGGTGTTTCATCTGTGCTCCAACCAATCAGGTTTCACCAGAACTATCTGTTTTATAAAGTTAGTTTATTATTAGGAGCTATTCATTTTCTCTGCCTCATGGCTGTGTTGTAATCTGGTGTTCTGTAATTGCCCTGCATGGCTGGCTTTATTTCACAGCCGGGCAATTTGTTTGTTAATTGCACTGATGTGGACGCAGTTTGTTATTTGTTTCTCAGGAGTGGCCTGTTAGTGGAGGGACGTGGACAATCGGCTCTCAGACGTATCCCGAGATCATTATAACAGGGTAAGTTTGTACATGCATAGAGACCCCAGCCACTGCATTATAACCCATAAAAAAGGGGTTCTTTGGTAAAGGTAGCAGTTATATAGAACCGTGATGGTCCAAAGAGCCATTTGAACGCATAAATGTTTCCTTGCATGGTTAAATGGTTCTTATCTATGATGGGAAAGCCATTGGATCTGTTTGGTACTACATAGAAGCCTTTTTGCTGAGAGTGTAAACTTATTACTGTTGTTTTGCTGCAGTATAGTGTTGTGCAAACCTCAGAGACCCTTTATTTATTTTGTTTCTAGTCTAAACCGCCAGTTATTCATTTTTTGGCATCAGAAAGCAGAAAATTACACCAAAGCAATAACATTTCAGATTGTTCAGTATTTAAAGTGTCCACATTTTGCCTTTATTACAGCTTCTGTTCTTTTCAGGAGACTCACTTTCAGTTTTTCAAAAGCCCACCTCCAAAGTTCCGTCTTAGAAGTTGGTTGCAATATTATTTATATCTTACCATCCAAGTAATTCTAAACACATTCAATGATGTCGAGGTCTGGACTCTAGGGTGGTCAGTCCACTGTTTTTTTGTATATAAGGCATGTATATACACACTGTCCTCCCACTTCATTAAGTCCACCTCCTTGTTTCTACTTTCATTGTCCATTTTATCAGCTCCACTGACCATATAGAAGCACTTTAAAGTTCTACAGTTACAGACTGTAGTTCATCTGTTTCTCTGCACCCTGTTCTTCAGTGGTCAGGACCCCCACAGAGCAGGTACTATTTGGGTGGTGGGTCATTCTCAGCACTGCAGTAACACTGACATGGTGGTGGTGTGTTAGTGTGTGTTGTGCTGGTCTGAGTGGATCAGACACAGCAGTGCTGCTGGAGTTTTTAAACACCTTAGTGTCACTGCTGGACTGAGAATAGTCCACCAACCAAAAATATCCAGCCAACAGAGTCCTGTGGGCAGCGTCCTGTGACCACTGATGAAGGACTAGAGGATGACCAATACAAACTGTGCAGCAGCAGATGAGCTATCGTCTCCGACTTTACATCTACAAGGTGGACTGACAAGGTAGGGTTGTCTAATAGAGTGGACAGTGAGTGGACACAGTGTTTAAAACTCCAGCAGCACTGCTGTGTCTGATCCACTCAGACCAGCGCAACACACACTAACACACCACCACCACGTCAGTGTTACTGCAGTGCTGAGAATGATCCACCACCCAAATAGTACCTGCTCTGTGAGGGTCCATGGGGGTCCTGACCACTGAAGAACAGGGTACAGAGAAACAGATGGACTACAGTCTGTAATTGTAGAACTACAAAGTGCTCCTATGTGGTCAGTGGAGCTGATAAAGTGGACAGTGAGTGTACAATGTAGATGTTTTTAGAACGAATAACGGTCTCTGACTTTTGCACAGTCCTATACATAATTATAGAATGAGAATTTTCTACGTTCTAATGTCAAAAAATGACAAAAACATGACGGAACATTTCATAAAATTCAAATCAGAATTATCTCAAAGCGCAAATGTGATGTGAACTGAAAGATTAGAATCACTTTCCACACCGTTTCTCCACTCATTTCTATAAGATACGAGTCAGAAATGATTCAGATTTAACTACACCCTGCACATCAGCTGACAGCTGAAACTTCTAAGTGTTAAGTATGAGGAAGAATATCACCTCATTCTGCACACAAACACATAAACTGGCTGACTGCACACATCCACACGGGCCTCCCTGGTAAAGATCAGCTTATTTCAAACTGTCTATAGATTTTTTTTGTTTTCACATGAAGTCAATAAAGTCTCAGATGTGCGCTCGCGGTCTGCTTTATTGGTAAATGGATCACATTTCGTAACTTTAATTCAATAGTAATATTGACTGTGCTGCATGCTGCTCTCTCCCTCCGCCTCTCGCTCTCTCCTCCTCTCTTTTGCCATCATTCTGACTGTTCTGCACTCACTCGCACTCGTTCACTAACTCTTTGTCCTTCTTCTTTACCTCCACTTTGTGCAGACACGCAGACGGATCGATAAAGTTTTGGGACGCCACAGCCAGTAAGTGCTTTACCCTTTAAAACGTCCAATACGGCCTCTCTCTGTTAGTCAAACGCTACTCTTACGCTTCGTATCAAACCTTTTAAAGCTGTTCTTCTCCTTAAAAACTCATAGCAAACAATATAAGATCACTCCCTTCTTTAACATTTCCTCACAATCCATTTCAGCGCCCTCCTGCTGGATCTCCAGACAGCAACTTTTTAAAAGAGCTAAGCTATTTTAAGAGACGGAGCATTAGTCACTGTGGGCCAGGTGTACGTGCTTGAGAACACTCAAAGTCTTGATAGGGCCTACAATTAACGTTAACTTTACTAAAGTGGTAGCTGGTAGATTTTTTCCCCAATTTTCTCCCCACTTTAGTCACGTCCAGTTCCACCCACTAGTTAGGACTCCCACAGTCACATGATACCACCAGCGCTAGGAGGGTGAAAGCCAGCACAGGCTGTTATGTCAGCTAACAGACACCTGCGCTGACTAACATCGCGCTAGTGATGGGGGGAGAAGGAGGGGCCATCCTACCCACTCAGAGAGCGAGGCCAGTTGTGCTCTCTTGGACTCTCAGCCACAGATGGCTGTAGCATGGTAGCACTTCATTTGAAGGCTGCATGCACAGGGACTTCATAACACATTCATAAGCATTGAATAACATACTTAAAAAGCAACACTTAAGTCAAGACATAAGATTTTCTATGTAGTAAATGGCATTGTTTTGACGTAAGGGGCATTAAAGCAGTGTGACAGACATTTGTCCCATTTATAACACTGTTATGAAGCATACAATTTCATAGAACTGATATGTGGAGCTCTTAACTAGGCCTCTGCTTTATAATTCCCATTTAATGCTTCATAACAGTGTTATAAATGGAACAAATGTCCATCAATTTAGTTTGAGACTTCAGTACAACTCATAAAATGTATTATTTTATCATATGAACACTGATATAAGCTGTTTATAAACACTCGAAACACCCAGCTAATCACGCAAACTGGGTATAGCTCTATCTACTAACTATACAGTGAAGTATAGTGTTTAAAAGGTGCCGTAAAACAGAGGTCAACAAGGTCAGCTCTTTATGAAGCTTGCTATGTGCATGGAGAAATTGTCATGCTAAAACATGAAAGGGTCTTTCTCAAACTGCTCCACAAAGTTAGAAGCCTACAGATCTCTAGATTGTGATACACTGTAGCATTACGATTTCCCTTTACTGGAACTGAGGGGCCCAAATCAAACATTGAAAAACAGCCTCAGACTCATTATTCCTCCTCAGCCAAACTTTACAGTCGGCTCTCGGCATGCGGGCAGGCAGCCTAGCTTCAGACCCCAGTGCTTCCAGTCAATCCCACTGATGCTCAGCATCGCACATGGTGGTCTTAAGTTTGTGTGCATCTGCTCAGCAAGCACAAAGCAATCGTTGAAGGTCCCGATGAACAGTTCTTGTGCTGACTTTGCTTCCAGAGGCAGTTTGGAATTCAGTAATCGAGGCCTTGGTGGTCCTGTTCTGTGAGCTTCTGTGGCCCACTGCTTCACAGATGTTGTGAGATGGTCCTACATGTGTCCACTTCACAATAAAAGCACTTACAGTTGACCAGGGCAGCTCTAGCAGAGCAGAAATTTCATGAACCAACACATATGGCACACTGAATTTTTGCACCATGAAAACAGAAGGGTTGTCCACATACTTTTGGCCATGTAGTGTATGAAAGGTTAAGTTTAGTGATAATACGAATGGTATAATATTTAATATATATTTAGTTGAATGTAAGTTAATGATAGAATCTATAGTCTATCTATCTATAATCTACTGATGAACAATAACAGTGTTTATAAATATTTATAAAGCAGGAATAACCACTTCTCCCCGTCAGTCACGCTGCAGATGCTCTATAAGCTGAAGACGTCAAAGGTGTTTGAGAAGCCGAAGGGCGGAGAGGTGGGCCGCAGTGCGGAGCTGGTGGAGGAAGACCCCTACGCCGTCCAGATGGTCAGCTGGTGCCCTCAGAGCCGCGTCTTCTGCGTGGTGGGAATCAGCGCCCACGTCATCCTGTACCGCTTCAGCAAACACGACGCCAACACCAGCATCACGGTCAGAACATGAGTGTGTGGTGTATGTTTGGAGATTCTTAGAAGCTTTTTTTTGTGTAGTTCTCATTAAAAACATCGATATTCTGAACGTATGTTTGGTTATGCCTTGGTTTTTGTTTTGTTAGAAGCAGACAACACCCTGGACTGTGATTGTACACTGTAGCATAAAGGTTTCCCTGCAGTGGAACTAAGGGGCCCAAAGCAAACAATGAAAACCAGCCCCAGCTTATTATTCCACCTCAGCCAAACTTTACAGTTGGCACTCAGCATGTGGGCAGGTGGCGTTTCTCCTGCATCAACCAAACCTACTGCTCCAGAGAACTTGTTTACACTGCCTCAGTGTCATGACTGTTCATGGTGGTTCTAATAATAAGTCAAAATAATGACTTATTATGTCTGAATAACGGCTAACTTTCTCAATATTGTCACTTGTTATGATAAAATAAAGAGAAAGTGCAGTTGTTTCGAGATTATAAGCCATTATTTTGACATACTACAGTAGTATGCAAAAGTTTAAACACCCCTGGCCGAATGATGTTTTGTTGATTTTCTAAGTCAAAATAAAGTTAACACATCCTCTACAGAGAACGCATTAAATATGGCATTTTTCTGCAAACTTATTGCACAATTTTTATTGTTGTGCTAAGTTTTTATTGGAAAAAATAAAACATTTACTTTTACTGTTTTTTTTTTCAGTATGTTAAAATGATCAAATAAACAGGAATTGTGCACTCAAATGTGCAGAAGTGTTCTCTAGAGGATGTGTTCAACATGTAATATTACAAAGTTTTACAATCGAAAAAATCAGTATTTAATATCATAGTATTTGCTTGTTAAATGGTAAAATTAAATGCTTCATTGTAATAATCTCCTCCCAGTATTTTGCTCTTTGAGAGGGAAACTCTTATAAATGTATATCGCTGTTTTTTTCCAATAAAAATCTGATTTTTTTCATTTTTTTTAAAAAATCTGAATTTTTTCATTTTTTATCTATATGATTTGAGCACAGCAGCTGTCCTTTACATTGTGTGAAGATTCCATCATGAATGGACCAATAGAAGTGCTCCAAATATATTTGGACTAAAATCTCTTCACATTAGCTCCCATTTAAAGTTAAGAACATTTTGCCCTCTCCTGTTACTATGTTTGGAGACACTTGTTTTTTTAATGTTAGTTTAATTTTTTGAATGATATGCAATGAGGCAAAAGAGAGAAACACCCCCCAACACCCACCCACCCTTGATGTTTCTATGGATGCTATTGGACGTTTGCATATACTTAGTAAATCATGACGACTTTTTACCAGCAATTCACAGTAGGTCAAAAAAGTAGATCAGCCCCTTGATTAGTTATCAAAAACCCACATTTGTATTAAAACACTGTGGTGTGGTGAAAAGTGAGGTGTCCCCAAACTTCGGACAGGCAGTGTGTGTTGTTTGTAACTGTAGCTGAAGGAGAGCGTGAGCTGGACGGTACTCATGTATGTGGTCTCTTGGTGTGCTGGTGTTCTCCTCCTCCAGTCTCTGGAGGTGCGTCTGCAGTGTGAGATGGAGGACGTAATCTCCCCGTCGGACACAGAGAACACGGTGTGTGTGACGGACCTGGGCGGTCACTCGCCCCAGCCGCAGCCCTCCAGCCCACGCAGCAGCACGCCGGACAGTGTGAGGGACAGCATCCCCTGCCTCAGGTCAGATACTGCTTCTGCACCGGACACAACAACTCGTTCGACTCCACACCAGCTTTATAACAGTTATGAATCTGAAATTTCAGCAACATTTGATTCGAATTCATTTGATTATGATTATTTGGGAAATGATTCAATGTATCACTAAATTTTAGATTTCAGCAACATTTGATGTAATTTAATTTGATTTGATTCGATTTGATTATGATTCTTTAGTAAATGATTCAGTGCATCACAGAATCTCAAATCTTGGAAACGTTTGATTTGATTTGATTTCATTCACTTCAATTATGATTCTTTAGGAAATAATTCAATCCTTTACAAAATCTCAGATTTCAAGACAATATGATTCAATCTGATTTGATTCAGTTAAATTACAGTTATTTAGGAAATGATTCAGTGCACCACAAATATGTCAAATTTCAGCAACATTTGATTTGATTTGATTTGATTTGATTCAGTCATATTATGATGCTTTAGGAAACGATTCAGTGTATCACTAAATCTCAAATTTCAGCACATTTCAAATCAATATAATTTGAGTATAATTCTTTAGAAGATGAATTATTACATCATTAAATCTGTCATTTTGCCACATAGCAAATACACTGAATACACAAATGGAAGAACGAGAGGAGCTATTTACACAGTGGTTAAATGTAGAATAAATACCATACAATACAATAAATATAGAATACGTACAAAACAATACACCATGCTTGTTTTTTATTTTACATTTGAAAACCCCAAAATTTTAATTAAATAAAAAATCGACTGAATTGAATATTATTCTGTCACACTTTATTTGGATGGTCACCTATAGATGGTCGACAGATCATTAACAAACTTTCTGGTGATGGTCAGTGGATTAACAACAACATTATGGTTAGGGTTAGGAGTAGATGTAGGTTTTGCCCTGAGATTAAAGTTAGGGTTAGGTTTAGGGCTAGGAATTGATTTAATAAACTCTTTCACACTGAATGTTGCTTTTAATGGATATTTAGTTGAATATTACTTATATCACTGAGCATTTACAAAGCATCTACAGTGGACCATCCAAATAAAGCATTACCTCTTATTCTAATCAACTTTCCAAAGTTGGTCCATTTGAATCGGGATTTGTTCAGTTTAGCAGGCTGGCAAAGAACTGAGATCGAGAACAAGCCTTGAATAGATGGAAGTTCCAGGTAAAGCAGACACGTGTTGGTAAACTTGGTTGTGTTTTATGAATATAAATGCTGGTTTTCTCTCAGGGTAAAGGACCGTGTGATACGGATGCCCCCCGGTTACCAGGCGGAGCTTGTGGTGCAGTTGTTATGGGTGGATGGAGAGCCGCCTCAGCAAATCACCAGCCTGGATTTAAACTCCGCCTATGGACTGTGAGTGGCCCCTCATTAGATTTCCCATGAGTTTCTTGGTGCGTTCAAATGTTTCTTGTTCCCTCATAAAGTCAGAACAATGTGACATCATCAAATTGTAACTACCAGTTGTCTAAATTTGGGTCGACTAACGAAATTATCAAGTAAACAGTACATCTGTCCGCTGGAATAGACGAGTAGTGAATGTCACATAGAGTGTGTGATTTTACTTCAACTCTTTATGCATTTCTGTTTTCACCGCATATTCAAAACCAAGAAATGAAGCTTTCGGTTCTTGTTTTAATTTTTACCGCGTTCTACAAAAGTAAATCCCTACTAACAAACTTGCTGGCCTGTGCAACGCCAGGCTCAGGAAGGATGCTGGAGGCAGGAAAAACATCTACAGCAGCCATTTTAACTTTACTTTCACTCCAAACAAACAAAAACAACTCAAATCAAAAGCCAGACACTTTACAGTGGCTTCAAAACTGGACTTTTCAGGCCTTTTTCCCCACTTGAACTTTTCAGCTCGTCAGTCTTTCTTGCTGCCTGTCCCTCTGTCTCTCTCTGTTCACTCTCCGCTTGTTTCTCCGCCTCTCCATCACCGCCCCGCTCCCCAGCTCGGCTGCCTGGTTCGAACATCAGGTGTAGTCTAGCGGCCTCGCTGCGGAACAGGAGGCAGTAGTTGTCGTTCCCCTCCTCTTTGGCGGCTGACATCCTCATCCCGCCATCACTCGCATCCCTTGGCGGTGTTTGGGGTTCGGGCCCTGCCCTCCTGCCGGCTCTCGTGGCGGTCATCAGGGCCTGGGGGACGGGTGCACGGCATGCTTGTCAGTTGACACTTTGACATTGCTTCAAAAAAGAGCCGTTCATTCTGGGAAACTTTCAGCCTGAAGGAAAGAACTGAAGTGTTACATTTTTAAGGAAAGAGGCAAAACAACTTGAAAGGTTATATAGCATGTTATATAGCTAACTAGCACAATGACTAATCCTGCTGAAACTTAATGAGTCTTAGGAGAATGTGATCTGTATCTTACTAAAACTTCAGCTGCATTAGCTGATAATTTTAGCTATGATAGCTAACATATTTGCTATAAAAGCTTTTTTTTTTGCTAGCCAACCTGTTTTAAGTTGTTTTGCCTTTTTATTTTAAACAGCACATTTACTGCATGTAGCGCTTCATTCCGTCCATCAGACTGAAAGCACTTCTATAATGAAAGACTTGCTATTTGAAGTACATTTGAAAGACTTGCTACCTTGAAGCTGATGCTGCCGCGAGCTGCAGGGGAACAATATTGCGCTAATGACTGTGCATGACTTCAGCAAGTCACACACTGAAACAGTCAGGCTGAAATTTCACGAGTCGTAAGTCTCAAGTCTGAGTCGAGTTGCGAGTCAGTCAATAATGCAATGTCTGAGTGACTGGAAGAGAAAAGAATTCGCTAAATTTTAGTTGGTTCCAGCTGCGAGTGTTAGCAGAACACAGTTTGAGTTCCCTTCGGTCTTGTTGAGCCCCGAAAAACCATAAAACTGGAACCTTCATTACTGGTTCAACGGCCCCTGGAGAAGAGTTCTAGTTTTGTGGTGCCAAATGTTCCGGACCTTGCACTGGAGTAATGGCCGCACTGATGACTCACCTGTTTGTGTGTTTGTGTGCAGTCTGGCTGTAGGTAACTGTAACGGTCTGGCGGTGGTGGATTATCTACAGAAGACAGTGATCCTGTGTATGAGCACCGTGGAGCTTTACGGCTCAGCCGATCCCTTCCAGCGCCTCACACGTTCTCCGCGCAAGAACCGCCAGTCCACATCAGGTACACACACACACACACACACACACACACACACACACACACACACACACACACACTAGAGGTCTGCATGGGCATAAAAGTGAAACCCAAACCCGACCTGTTTCTGCAACTTTAAGACCCGGCCCAACCCAACCCGACCCGGCCCAACTCGGCCCGACTCGGCCCAACTATTGGTGCTAAATTTGGAAACTCAACCCAACCCGTGCCAATTTGTTGTCAAGCTACATCCTAATTTAATTTCAGTGGCAAGTTCTGCCGAATGCACATGGTGCATGACGGTTGCGGCGCAGTGAATCTGCAGAACTGTCCTGCAGAATTGTTGACAGTGAAGATTTGGAGGGAAGACGTTTGATTGGATAAAAGTTCAATCCAAAAGTCTGAGTGGCGCTCGAGTGTGAGTCGAGTCACAAGTCAGTTAAGAGGGCATCTGAATGGAGTCATGAGTCAATTAAGTCATGGGATGAGTCAGTTAGCTGTGAATCAGAGTCCATCAGAGTCCATCCAATCAAAGTCCAAATTTAGTCGCAAGTCAGTAAAGCATGAATCCAAATTGAGTCTTAAGTCAGTTAAGCATGAGTCCGAGACAAACTCATGAGTCAGTAAAGCCTAAGTTTGTGTTGAGTAATGAGTCAGTTAAGCATGAGTCTGAGTCGAGTCACAAGTCAGTTAAGCGAGCATCCAAGTCGCAAGTCAGTCAAGTGAGCGCCCGAGTGAAGTTACAAGCACTCAAGTCAAGTCACAAGTGCGAGTCCGTGTCAAATCACGAGTGAGTTGCACAAGTCCAAGTTGAGTTGTGAGTCAGGTCATCACGAGTCCGAGTCGAGTCATGAGTCAGTTAAGCGCGAGTCCGAGTCGAGTCATGAATCAGTTAAGCGTGAGTCCAACTCGAGTCATGAGTCAGCTAAGCGCAAATCCAGGTCAAGTCATGAGCCAGTTAAGCGCAAGTCCAAGTCAGGTCGTGTTTCAGTTGAGCACGAGTCCGAGTTGAGTCATGAGTCAGTTAAGCGCAAATCCAAGTCAAGTCGTGAGTCAGTTAAGCATGCATCCGATTCGAGTCATGAGTCAATATAACCCCCGTGTCACATGCCAGTTAAGTATGAATCAGTTTCAAGTTGCGAGTCAGTTCAGCATGAATCTGAGTCAAGTAATGATTCAGTTAAGCAAGTGTCCGAGTCAAAAACTACTACTTAAAAAAATCTGCTACTTAAAAAAACACTCATTAGCAAACCGGACCTGAGCCCGATGTTGTACGTCAAAAAACACCAAGAAACCCCCGAAACCCCGTATTTTGCCGGACCCCGGTGGGCTCAGGTCGAGTAGCAGACCTCTAACACACAGACACGCTCCACACCATCATGAGCAGACATATGTAGCGACTCTCTCACTCTGTCACTCCAGCTCTGGTCTCTCTGCTTTCTGTCAATCTTCTGTCTCTCTCTCTCTCTCTCTTTCACTCTCTCTCTGTCGCACGCCCACACAATTTACACACACTCTCTCTCTCTGACTGCATGAGACAGGCTGCACTTATGGTTCTGCATTCTCTGCATGTTGTCCTTTTTGACATCTCTGTCGGCCTTCGCTTCAGCATGACAGACCCCACACACACACACACACACACACACACACACACACACACACTGCTACTAATCCCCCCATTCCCTCTTTCCCCAACCGCCCCCATCACACACACAGACACACATAAAAATGCATTTAAACTCGCTCAAATCTCCGACAACACTTGCACACGTAGTAGACTTGGGCAGTAATCGAATTTTTCACCGATGCTGATGTTTCATTGACATTTTAGAATTGTGGTAGATATGAGTGATTATACAATTTTTCACATTTTTTTGGTATCAATGCCATTTCTTAAAACTGTACACACAGTAGACCTGGGCGATAATAATTTTGTTCAGCAATATTGATCATTTCTCATATCTAATTTCTCGTATCATTATTTCTCTTATATAATTGTACACACAGTAGACCTGAACAACAATAAAGGTTGTCACTGGTATAAACATATCGCTGCTGTCGGAAGCAAACCTCATATCTCCAAAATGGTAACTTTACAGGAGAAGGAAAAAACATACCTTACTTTTAATGTAAGTCAATGGAACCAGACGTTTTTCCAAGTCATTTTGGGTCGTTTCTTTTAGTCCATTCATCATGAAATTTGCACACAATATAAAAAGCAACAGGCGTTTTCAAATTATGTCAAAAGGTGAAAAATGACACAAATTGAGGTATGAGCTTTTGTTTAAACAGCAGCGATTTATTACATCAAGCTCATTTTTTTAGAATTTTACACACAGAATTTAGAATTGTATAATTTTTTTGAATTTTACACACAATTCAAAATTTTAGAACTTTTTAGAATTTTACACACAGAATTTAGAATGTTAGAATTTTTTAGAATTTTACACAGAATTTAGAATTTTACCATTTTTTGAATTTTAGACAAAGAATTTAGAATTTTTAGAATTTTACGCATGCTACACCTAAAAATTATGGTTCATCAAGGGTTCTTTAGTAAAGTAAATGGTTCTATATAGAACCATGAACACTCAAAGAGCCATTTGCATGATTTAAGGGTTCTTTGCATCATGAAAGTTTCTTCAGATTGATAGAAAATGTGCTGTAGATGGTTCTATATAGAAACTTGTTTTGAAAATGGTTCTATATAGCATGAAAAAGGGTTCTTCTATAATTACAAGCTTAACATCATAAGAATAGAAGAACCCTTGTTGGTGCTATATAGAAACCTTTTCAAAAGGTTTCTGTTAGAAACATCTACAGCACATTCTCCATCAAACTGAAGAATCTTTCACAATGCAAAGAACTGTTCATTGTTCTATATAGAACCATTTTCTTAACTAAAGAACCCTTGAAGAACCATCATTTTTAAGTGTGTAGAACTAAGAAATAATCTAATTTTCGCCAACATTAGTGTTTTGAATTGTATATATAGTAGACCCTGAATTTATGGTAGACCTAGATTTTTCACTGACATTAATGTTCATTTTTCAGGTTCATTACTTTGTAGAATTGTGTCCAGAGCAGATTTTTTCACCTAAATTGATATTGAGTTTATCATATTAACCACGTAACTTAGAATTGTTCACACAGTAGATCCCAGACAACAGTCAAATTCATCTTTTAAAATTGACATTTTATTTATCATTTTAACATATTTTTTAGAATCAAATACTAGTTGGTAATCAAATTTTTCACCAATCAGTAATAATAACATTTCATTTAGTGTATTTATGTCATTTATTTTAATTTTACGTATTCATCTTTTTTACTACAGTACAATTCTGACATTTATCATTTCAACATTTTTTAGTATCGTACACTGAGCAGTAATCAGTTTCATTTTTCATATCAACGTCAGTTTTTTAGAATTGTACACCAACAATAACTACATTTTCACTGCTTTCTATAATGAATTTATCACACTGTTGTTATTATTTCTTAGAACTGTATAAATAGTAGACCTGGCTGATTATCTAATTGATATTTTGATAATCAATATCGATGCTTTATTAATTGCATTGGCATTATTTTCAGAATTGTTTGATAGACATTGGCACTAATCGAATTTTTTACTGATATTGATATTCATTTTTCATATTCTAATTACTTTTTAGCATTGCATCCAAACATTTTCACCTTATTTGACTTTTTATTTATTATATCAACCTTTTTTTTAGAACTCTATGCTTTAAGATAGATCTAAGCAAAGATCAAATATCTTATGGATATTGAGGCTTAATTTATTTTATGAATTTTATTTGTTGTTTTTATTTATATTCTTTTAGTTTTGCCGCAGCTTCGTTGCTAATATTATTTGAAAAAAACTGTTTACAATAATTATGATTACTTGCTGCTTGTTTGAATGCAACAACAGTAATTAATGCTGTTTTTTTACCTCATAATTATTGGCAGATTTTTCATAATTTTGCTAATAAAAAATATCTCAGTAATTTTTGTCCATATCAACCATCTCTAAGGCACAGAGTGCAGGACATGAAAAACTGAATCTTTCTCGCTGTCGGCTTCATCAAAAAGGGGCATGTGGAGCCGTGCCGGCTTCAAAGCCGCTCCGCTGGGCCTCATTCAGGCCGCGTCTTTAGAAAGAGGACTGCGGAGATGGACAGAAGGGTCAGTCAGGGCAGACGGGTGGCCGGTTTGATCCGCTGATTATGAAAGCTCGTAAAAAGAGGCAGTTTCTTAGCCCTCACACCAACACGCTCCGCTTTTCAGTCAGCAGAGGAAGAAAGAAACAGAAGCAGATACTCTAAAGACAGCATGAAGTTTAGTCTGGTGTTCTTAAGCTTATGGACAAGGAGCACAAAACATCCAGTCATCTCTCCGCTGACCATTTGCTTTGGTCAAGCGCATAAGCAGAGCGAAGGGGTGGCTGACGTTGGCAGTGCCCTCCCTCTGGCCTCCACAGTTAAACAAAATGAGACCGTCAGCTGCCCCTTTTTCCCTCAAAATGAATAGCACCCCTTCTGATGAGCTCTAAATGCTGAATATGCTGCTGTGCAAAACCTGTGCAAACTTAAAATTGTCCCTGCAGGGCAGCACAGTTTGGTTGCCTCTGTTCTAAATAAAAAAAGGCCCCATCCAACACCTTTGGGACGAACTAGAGCAGAGATTGTGAGCCAGGCCCTCTCGTCCAACATCAGTGTCTGACCTTACTAATGCTCTTCTGGATGAATGGACAGAAATTCCCACAGACTCTCTCCAACATCTTGTAGAAGCTTCCCAGAAGAGTGGAAGCTGTTAGAGCTGCAAAGGGGGACCAGCTCCATATTAATGCCTATGGATTTAGAATGGGATGTCATAAAAGCTCCTGTAGGTGTAATGTGTAGACGTCTCAATACTTTTGTCCATATAGCGTATGTTATAACAAAATGTCCACATTATAGAATGTAGAATGATACTAATATCAAGATGGCACACTTTGAGAATCTGGGTTCATAGAAAACCTTATACGGTGCCACCTTTAGGCACCAGAATGTAACTACAGCAGTATTTAAGATGAAACGGCGAAATTTGTTGACACCTGATTCAAAGTGCTGCAGCATTTAAAGTAGGATGGAAAATTAGAAAAGGGCAGTTATAGATTAAAGATAGACATTTCAGAAGGCCTTACATGTTTTACCTGAAGCTTGTGAGAGACATATTAGCATATAGTTTACCTGGAGTAGTTTCACAGTGACTCTTTCAGTAGTGAGGCTACAATAGAGCTGCCAACAACCCACTGATTGTATTCAGTCAGTGATAGATCTAGAACTTCCAGAGGGCTTAAAGTGACTATTTTTCTCATAGCATTGGTCCCACCAATCAAAACATGACTGATTCCTCAGTCACTTTGTGATTGTGCTAATAGTTAATCTAACCTGTTAGGACTTGTCTTCAGCTCCTGAAGTCCTACCAATAGGAGAGCTTAGTAATATCTGCCTAGAAACCACAGAGAAAAACAATTCCTGATTGGCCAATTTTCCGCTGGGCATTTCAAGAATTTAACCCTTTTGTTTCCATCCTACACTTAACAATGAAACAAGAGCAGTGCAGCCGTACCTGTAGAGTTTAAATACAAGCACGATTTTATTGAATAAAAATCAGCAAAGTTAAACACATGCATTTCTTAGCTCACAGAAATCATTAGGCCTCCTCTAAAGGCTTTGAAGGCCCTGAAGGCTCCCCACTGCATTTTACCCCACGTTAGGTTGTGTGCAGGGCATCGCTGGAGGGGTAACTTTGTAAGAGAAGCAACTTTCTTTAATTTAACAAAGGTTTTTTTTTTTAATTAGTCCACTTAACACAAAATACACAATATGAATGACAGATGCCATTTTCAATTGGCGTAAATATGTGTTTTTAAAATGAGAGCAACAATGTCAAGTTTAGGTTTCACTAAAAGTACCAAAGCGCTGAAGTTCTAATGGAAATAGTGACACATTCTTATCTGGAAATAGGAATAAAATTAAAGAAAATAAAGAAAAACAGTGCAGCCTTCATCCTTTTCACGTTAGGACATTAGAAACTGTAAGGATCCCTCGTTCATGCCACGCGCTTCTGCATGCGCTGCTCTTATAGCTGTTTACTCATGTCTATCTCACTGTGGAGCCGAACAGAGAGAGATGTGCTGTTGTGGACAGATGTAATGTGTTTTTTTCTGTTTTTGAGCGTTTAAAAATGTGTTTGTTTGTTTGTTTGTTTCACTGTAACCCTGTTTACACCTGGACCTGAAATGGCCTGAAACCTGGTCATTTCACGCAACTTGTGTCTTTCACACAACTTGTGTCTTTGATTGTATTCCGATAAGATTTCAAACGAACATTGATATTGATAAATACATTGACTTTGGTAAATGCCTACAGTTAGTCAGATTGAAAACCACACAATATGCAAATAAGCTCATGAAAGGACACCCAATCACCTGCATTCTTCTTCATTTAAGGTTTTTCCTGTTCTATGAAGAAGATACCTGCTGTTGCGAAAATCAGTTTTGCATGCATTAAATGAAGAGGAAGGCGGCAACTTCTGCAGTCAGGGTTTACAAGAGGTCATGGCCATTATGATGTAGCAAGACAGTAAATGACAATTAGGGTGACGTGAATATGAACTAAACTAGGGCTTTATTTAAGCTCGATAGGTGGTGGACAGGCCAGCGGAAAGGTCACTAAACTTGAACTTGACCACATCAGTGACTGGACAGTAGCTCTGGTCCTGTGAAAGGACAGCGTGCCTCTTTTAAATGCCTCTTGGGTACTTTTATGTGTTTTTATGTGGGAAATAGCCAGTGGCAAATCATGACTGTTAGAGCTAGGCTTTCAGTTTGGGCCATAAATGTCAAAACTTGACAATAAAAGTCCACCTCTAATGGGCTTCTGAGTGGTCAGAGCGCAGGCCCTATCATCAGAAGATTGCATGTTCCATCCCCACCCATCATGGCCAGGAGTGCAAGAGAGCACAATTGGCCTCACTCTCTCTGGGTGGGTAGGATGGCCCTCTCTCTCCTCCCATCTCTTAGTGCGATGCTAGGCAGCGCAGGCGTCTGTTAGCTGACATAACAGAACTGGTGGTTAGCGTTCTCCTCCAAGCACATTCAGCTGTCTATTGACGTTGTATTAGTGGCAGTTCAGAAAGATGCCTCAGAGGAAGCTTGTGTTTTGCCTTTGCCCACCTAGTGCTGGTGGTATCATGTGATTGGAGAGTCCTAACTAGTGGGTGGAATTGGATATGACTAAATTGGGGAGAAAACTGAAAAATATTCATCTCTATTATAATTTCTGCTAGCACCCCTATAGGATTTCTAATAGTATGTTAGTAGTAAGCTAATGCTGGTGCACATAAACATGGAAGCTTGTAAAAGATGTTCCATATCGCTGTTGTCGGAAGAAAACCTTGTATCTCCATTTTTGTCATTTTTCAGTTTTTGACATAATTTGAAAGTACCTGTTGCTCTTTACAATGTATGTAAATTCATACATTCAGTCATGACGAATGGACCAAAAGAAACGGTTTAAAATTACTTGGAAAAACTCTGGTTCCATTGACTTACATAAAACGTAAGGTAGGTTTTTTCCTTCTCTTGTAAAGTTACCATTTTAGAGATACATGGTTTTCTTCCAACAACAGCGGTATGTTTTGTTTGAAGCTAGTAACAGACGTTAACATTTTAGTTTTACAGTGACTTTTTCAGTAAATGGTTCTGTCATAGTGTTGCCGCCACTGTTTTCCATTCCTAACAACTAACTGAAACCTGCTTAGACTAGAGCTTGTATTCACAGTCAGTATCTAGAACTTCCAGCAGGCCCTTTTCTCAGAAAATTGGTCCCACACATTGTAAATTAAAATCTGATTGGTTGGTTCCACTTTCAATTTCTAATTATGTTGGTGGGTAATAAACCGAGCAAGACGGTCAGTTCAGCTCTTGAAGTCCTAAACAATGCGAGAGCTTGCTTTGGCCGCATATACTTAGACATGTACACCTGACGGTTCCCTACTAATAATCTCTATCCATATATAGTCCTGATACTTAAGATGCAGGTGTAAACGAGGCATTTATTTCTTGCTCGGTTGAGTTTTGTTCACTTATTGCGTATATTATTGATTGGGAAAGTAAAGGCGAATGTCGTCCACTGTAGATCAGTGCGAGAGTCCACAGGTTAGCCAAAGTCAGGGTCAGTTTTTTTTTATTCTGTTACTTCACATTCTTTTCCAAAGATGTCCTCACATTCTTCCCTTCCCCCAGTTCCTTTTCTTTTTCTCCCTCACCCACTCACTGAACACTGAACTTGGTCTTGCCTTGCGGTCACACTCCTCTTTTTTCACCCGGAGCCTGTTTTGTTCTTCTTCTCTCTCTCCCTCCTCTCTCTCTCCCTCTCTCTCTCTCTCTCTCTCTCTGGTGGGTGGCGATGCTTGGGCATGGGTGCGCTGTTGCAGACTTTTGCATGCGTGGCCTGTCTAACTTTTATTCCGATTCAAAGAAAAGGATCCGTACCTCCTACCAGAGTAAGTCCCGTCTCCAGGGAGAAGCCGATGGGGCGGGTGGGTGGGACCCAGTGGCCAAAGGTGGGGTTGGGGTGACTTGAAATGCTTGGATGTTGATTGGTTGATGACTTCAGCATGAGTCATTGATTAGTAGTAGTAGTACCCACAAACCCACATTAAGAGCTTCCTGCTTTTGATGATGGAAGGAAGTGGTCCACATTGGCGAACTAGGACTCGCTATGTTGTTGAAAATAAACGTACCAATATGGGTTCTTTGGAGCCATGAAGAACCACATTTGGTGCCCCGTTAAACCTTTCAGTGGATGGACACTCCAACATTGAGCGCTTCAGCGTTTTTCAACCTAAACTCAAACAACAGACCTGAAACTTGCTCAGGATAGAAGTGCAGGCCAAAGTATTAGAATGAACCTGTTTTCTGTTCTTGCATAAATTCAGAGAAACAAGTCTAAATTGTCATCTATAATAATCAACCGTATGTTATAGAGGCCAACCTAAAGATTAGGCTGGAAAACGCTGTCGTATTCCTTCAAAGAACCATCCATTAAAAGGTTCTTTAGGCAACCAATGGTGGTACTTCTATCACATCACTATAGAGTATATTTTCGTTCAGTAAATATATAGACAAATTGTTTTTGAGTGACGCCACTTTGAGTTCCCTGAAGAATCGAGTTTGAAAAATAGATCCGTGAGTGTGCGAGAACCTTTTAAAGGTGTAAACAACGTTACACAATGCAAAGGGTTAACAATTTAGTTTCTCCTAGAACCTTTAAGGTGGTTCTTTAAACTTTAAAAAGGGTTTTTTGCACATCGTATTTGCAAAAATGATTCTCTGGAGAACCATACACTGAAAGGTTCTTTAGGAAACCAAAGGTGTTGCTTGAAATTACCCTTTTTAGCACCTTTGTATTTAAGAATGTAGTTTGCCCAGCAAATGTAAGAACTTGTAATCATTGATTGTCCAAAGACAACATCTAATTCTGACCCACTGGTTGGACGGCTGGTCTTAGAGGGTTAATCTAGTGATGAGTCTTTCTTTACAGTCTTCAAAAATAAAGGTACCATAGAGGGTTCTTTACCATAGAACAGAGGTCATGAATTTCACACTTTTCTCTAGTTTCCGGTCCTTGGTTTTGTTATTACTGGTAGGTATGACACTATGTTGCCAATCAGCTGCATCATTAGTTCAATTAACTACCAGTGAAAACAAAATCCAGGACTGGAAACTGGACCCAGCATCTAGAGTTGAAGACCAGCTGCCTAAAGAGACACACTTTTGGTTCCCTGAAGAATATTTCCATGGATGGTTCTTTACAGAATAAGTTCTTTAAATGAGACGTACAAGCGTCAAGATCAACATCATGTGAAAGGTTCGATACTTTTTACGTTCTTCCGCAGAACCATACTTTCAAGCCAAGAACCCATTGGAAACCGTTCTGTTTGAGAAAGTATGGAACGTTTACATTATGTGGGGCGTTCTTTAAATGTTAACTAGGTTCTTTAAATCCACTCTGGTTTACCAAAAGAACCGCTGAAATGCTCGACAGGGGACCAAAAGCTGTTGCCGAGTCTTTCCAAAGAAACCTTCGGCAGCTTTTGTTGTGAAGAGTGCAGAGTGGGCGAAGAAACATCCAGGCATTTCATACTCTTCTCCGAACGTCTGTCCTGGTCTGCGCTTTGGTAGAGTGACCAATCAGGGTTCAGCAACTGTCCCGGCAGTCAGTGTTTGGACGGAAGATGGAAATGTTCAGTAGTCAGTAGCGTAAAACCACAGCTTAGCACTTTCTGAAAGTATTAAAGTGCTGAAGAGTCACAAATTCTTAATATCTAGAAAAACTTCATTTCTCACTTGATTGAGCTCTTAAAGTTGGCACAAATGTATAAATCTACACTAAAGGGCCTTGAGTTCTCGCAGACCCAAGGTCTCTTTTATCAAGATAATTCATTCCGCTGTGGTCAGCATAGCCTCCAAACCAACGGTGGAAAAAAGCCCTATATCTGTCTGAAGATGAGGCGAAAAGTTTCCGGGTGAAGAAATTTGGGGTTTTTTTTCAGCATGAACTAATGCTTGCGGAAGGGACTTACTCCAGTGTCCCCTTTAAAATCACCTTTTCCTTGACCCTGATTGAGGTGGCTGCATTGGTTCTCTGGTTCTCCGTGCTTGTGACTAAATGAGGTTTGCACTGCATACATTCGCATGGATTAGAATGTTATAATACACTCATGCATTAATTCAAGAGTTTCCAGTCCTGGAATTCACTCCCTCTCTCTTCTGCTGTCTCCCTATCACTCCCTCTCTCTCTCTCTCTCTCTCTCTCTCCCTCTCTCTCTCAGACACAAACACATTAAGTGATTGATGTGGATGCAGTGCAGGCCTCATCATATTTGTGCAGATGGGGCCTAGAATATGATCAATATGAGTGTTTACTCACAGACACGCTGGTTCTTCGGTGATGTGGATGTGCTGAGCTATTTCTGGAGCGCTTATGCTTTATCGCTTTCAGTGACTCTGCAGAAATTCACATTAAACAGTGGCAGCTGTGCTGTTTTACTACTGAACAGGTGCCCGATGGCTACGTCCTTTTGTAGCCTCCTTTTAAAGCCGTACTGGATTTTGTTGCTGTGATACAAACCCTCATATTTCCATGTTCACCTTTCTATTATTGTATTATGCCATTTAAGTCCAGCTGCCCTTTACATTATGTGATTATTTCAGGATGAATGGACGAATACAAATGGATCAAAATTGCCGTGAATGAAGCTGCATTGCATTAAAGGGCCCGTATTATGGAAAAAAAATTATGGAGTTCACTTTTTTTGATGTAATGGAAACACAGTTAATATTCCGAAATGAACGCCAGCCTAAATGTGGAAAAACAGCTTTTAATGTTTTGTGATGTCACAAAACTCATTTACATATATCTATCCAGTTTATACAGTCTATATATATATATAAGCCACAAATCATCCTATTTTGAATTCTCTGTTTTTGTGATGTCACAAACTCATTTACATATATCCACCCAGTTCATACAGTCTATACACAGGCTAAGCCGCAAATCAGCCTATTTTGAATTCTGTTTTTTTGTGATGTCACAAACTCATTTACATATATCTATCCAGTTGATACAGTCCATATACAGGCTAAGCCGCAAATCAGCCTATTTTGAATTCTCTGTTTTTGTGATGTCACAAACTCATTTACATATATCCACCTCGTTTATATAGTCTATTTACAGGCTAAGCGGCAAATCAGCCTATTTTGAATTCACTGTGTCTGTGATGTCACAAACTCATTTACATTTATCCACCCAGTTCATACAGTCTATACACAGGCTAAGCCACAATTTAACCTATTTTGAATTCACAGTTTTTTGTGATGTCACAAACTCATTTACATATATTTATGCAGTTTATACACTCTATATATACTAAGCTGCATATATCCATCTCGTTTATATAGTCCATATACAGGCTAAGCCACAAATCAGCCTAATTTGAAGTCATTTCAGACACTTGTTTTTGTGATGACACAGTTATATACAGGCTATATACAGGCTAAGCTGCAAAAACAGCCCATTTTGAAATTGCTGTTTTTGTGATGTCACATGTACCAATATCCACCTATTTAGGCAACAGCAGTTAATCCCCGCCCATTCATGCTGGAGTTCATTCATGAGGGATGTTTCAGCCCAGCTTTTTGATTGAGCCAGCCAATCAGAATGTAGGTTATTTAAATATTTTAGTCATAAATAATAATAAGTCATAATAAATAAAACAGCCAGTTTAATTCTAAGCGAGATAGAAATGTTGGAAAATCATGTAAAAATGATTTTTTTTGTTTTTGTTTTTCATAAAACTATGTGGATTCACCAGTTAAGAATGTTTTTCCTTCTCCTAGAGATTTACTATTCCATAAACGTGAGGTTTTGGTTATGACAGCAACAATTTCTTATAATAGTAGGCAATAAAAGTGCCATTTCTTGTCGCTGAGGTCAAAAACAAAAAGCCGAAAATGTCTGTGTTTACTCCAGAATAATCCTAAGCACATCACACTGCGCTGTTTGCCATGGCTGTTATGACGCTTTCTGATATTGTTCGTATTTGGATGAAATAAGTTCTTATTTTTGTCTGCTTCCTTTTCCTGTTTCGCGTTCTCCACTCTCTGATTGGCTGCGGCAGGCCTTACGGAACTTTCAGACAACCAGGTGTCTCTGGACCTGGAGAGGAGCAAGTCACCCACCTCAGGTAACCACATCTCCTAAGCCACTCCTAATTTATTAATATACAAGCCCCACCCATTCCGTTAACATACAAGCCCCACCCACTTCATCAACATACTGCCCCTTACTGACGACATCTGCTTCCTCTTGCACAGCAACTGGCCTATCCGTACCCCATATCCACAAATGTGCTCATAGCAACTGTTGCTAGGTTGGACAAGCTTTACTGATCGATGGTAAAAGTCTCATTTAACCTAATGAGAACATCGCTAGCGTTCGGTAAGTTTGTCCAATCTAGAAACAGTAGCTACAATAAAGTCCATTTGTGGGAGGGGTCTGGATAAGTCATTTAGAATAAGAAGTTGAGTAGAATTGTCGCATCGTGTTGCTTGTAGGCAACATTAATATTCAAGCAATTTCTCCTAAGAAAACTAACTTGGATAAAAAACTGAATGTTAAAAAAAATTAACTTTCGCATTCCAACAGATGTGAATTATATTTTTTGATGGATGAAAAATGATGACAAATGGATTTTCTGAGCAAAATAAACAGACAATGGGTTTGTTGCCCTGAGGCAACATCATGCAATGGAGTGTAAAATTGTGTATTATGCACGTTAACATTATAATTAAGTGATAATATTGGCTACACACTGCCATTTGTTCTACAGTCACATAATAACTAACAGAATGCAACAGGTAGGCGTATTCATCCAGCTCAGATAGCCACACCCCTTTATTGTAAAACATATAACAGCTGCGTTTGTGCTGTAGCTCCTCCCACTCCTCTTCTACTCCAATGGTAGCAGCCCTTCAGTGCTAAACGCTAATCACCGCTAGCTCCTTTTCTCCTACAGCTCTTTCCTTCTGCTTCCAGTAGATCCTCGTTCCTCAGCATTCACTCCTTCCCCTCATTCTGCCACACTCTCACTCTCTCTTCACTCTCCAGGATGTGATGATGGTTTCTGCTTTCAGATAAAGTTTGTTATGTTTTGATTTGGTTTTATTATTAATTATTTTCACAGAAGTAAAGGTTTGTGGTGAAAACTGAAATTTCAGTTTCCTTAGCCAGTCTCTCTCTCTCTTCTCTCTCTCTCTCTCTCTCTCTCTCTCTCTCTCTCTCTCTCTCTGTCTCTCTGTCTCTCTCTCTTTCTTTCTCTCTCTCTCTCTCTCTCTCTCTCTCTGTCTCTCTGTCTCTCTCTCTTTCTTTCTCTCTCTCTCTCTCTCTCTCTCTCTTGCTGTATTGCAAAATGCTTTTGTAGCAGTCACGGCTTTGCTGTATTTTCTCTCTGTACTCTGTGTGGTTTGAAGATTGAAAGGCAGGCCATTTGGGAGCTCTATGGCCTCCAGCTAATGGTCAAAGACAGCACAGAGAAGTTGGCTACAATATTCTGGCCTTGAATAGAGTTGCTGCTTTATTTTTCTACCTGTGTGTGTGTGTGTGTGTGTGTGTGTGTGTGTGTGTGTGCATTTTCAGGATAAAAGTGGTAAATAAATTATTGTTGCATATACACCAACCAGCTATAACATTAAACCACCTCCTTGTTTCATTGTCCATTTTATCAGCTCCACTTACTGTATAGGTGCACTTTGTAGTTCTACAGTTACAGACTGTAGTCCATCTGTTTCTCTGCACACCTTGTTACCCTGTTCTTCAGTGGTCAGGACCCACACAGAGCATGTACTATTTGAGTGGTGGATCATTCTCAGCACTGCAGTGGCACTGACGTGGTGGTGGTGCGTTAGTGTGTACAGAGTGCTCCTATGTGGTCAGTGTACTTGATGGCCATTTTGACTGGAAATGAATGAATGGTGGTCTTTGACTTTTGCACAGAGAGACAGAGATGAATGTTTCTCTGGGACATTGACCATGCTTAAGGTCCAGCCAAGAAATGTGTGTGCGTGTGTGTAGTATGTGTGCACGTGTGGGTGTGCGTGTGTGTGTGTGCGTGTGTGGGTGGGTGTGTGTGTGTGTGTGTGTGTGCGTGTGTGTGTGTGGGTGTGTGTGTGTGCGTGTGTGTGTGTGCATGCGTGTGTGCGTGTGTGTGTGCGTGTGTGTGTGTGTGCACGTGTGGGTGTGCGTGTGTGTGTGTGTGTGTGTGTGTGTGGGTGTGCGTGTGTGTGTGCGTGTGTGTGTGTGTGTGTGCATGTATGTGTGTGTGTGTGTGTGTGTGTGCGCGTGTGGGTGTGCGTGTGTATGTGTGTGTGTGTGTGTGTGTGTGTGTGTAGTGTGTGTGCATACATACGTATCTCTTCATGTGCTTGTGTGTTACAAATGCACAGTATGTATTATTTGTTAATCATTATTGCAATACTGACCTTTGCAATACTGATATCACAGAAGACCACACAATATGCAAACGAGGCCTTTAGCAAATCACTGCGTGTTTTTCTAAATCAAAAGCGTTCACCTAATCCAACAATTACACATTTTGGTCCAAAAATTGCTGACCAATCATCAAAGGGGTCCTCAGTGTGTTGCGAGGCATAGAACAATTCTAGCAGTATAATTGCAATGTGGTGTTTTGTCCCCGTTGTGCAGTTCTAGTTTCTGTGTATCTTCTAAGTGCCTGATCTCCTGTGCATTAAAGGGCCCATATCATGGAAAAAAAAACAATTTTCTTGTTGTTTGATGTAGTATATTGTATGTATGGTTCTTGTAGGTAGTTGTTGTTGTTGTTGTTTACATACTAAATCAAACAACAACAATGTTGTTTGATATAATATGTAAAGGTTGTTCAAGTTTATTCACCAGTCCATACAGTCCATATATGGTAATTGTGCTCCAAAAAAGAGCCCATTTTTGTTTTTGTGATGTCACAAAAAACACCTGTCTGACCATTTAGCCTACGGCAGTTTAGCCCCGCCTATTATGAAAGTTATAAAAGTTATGTGTTATAGTGTGTTTCAGCCCCAATGGCCTTATGAATAGGGCAGCCAATCAGAACAGAGGTCACTGAATTTGTTGTTTTTGTGATGTCACAAAGTCCACCACATATCCGCCTATTTAGCCTACCACAGTTTAGCTCCACCTTTTTGAAGTTAAAAAGTAAGTCTTAGGCCAGACTGGCTTTGAAACGAGGCAGCCAATCAGAACAGAGGTGACTGAATTCGTTGTTTTTGTGATGTCACAAAAAACAACACATCTGACCGTTCAACTTACAGCAGTTTAGCTTCACCTATTATGAAAGTTATAAAAGTTATAAAGTGTGTTTCACCCCCAATGGCCTTATGAATAAGGCAGCCAATCAGAACAGAGGTCACTGAATTCATTGTTTTTGTGATGTCCAACACATATCTGCCTATTTAGCTTACCACAGTTTAGCTCCACCTTTTGGAAGTTATAAAGCCAGTTTTAGGCCAGACTGCCTTTGAAACGAGGCAGCCAATCAGAACAGAGCTCATGTGCATATATCACTCTTTAAGGCACAGTAAGAAAAACAGGATAAAAAAGGTTGGAAAATGGTCAGGCAAAAATAATGAGTTACGAGAATATAAGAATTACGACAAACATATATAAAATATAAGATCTATGACGATCATCATAAGCGGACTTGCGTTATGGGCCCTTACATTATTGTTTATATGTTATGTCCTTTTAAAGAACAAATTCAACAGCTCGCAACTTCCAATTCAATCATCAAGCTTTTTATACACCACATTATTTGTTGTTTTTTTCACAGGAGAGGAAGTTGAACATGGCAGGCTGCGGAAAGCTGCCATTCTGCATGAATATTTCATGGCGCCGTGATATTGTTTCACATTTTTTGTTTTATTTCAGGCCCGGCTTTTAGATGTGTACTTTTGAAAGTAGCCCTGGGCCAGAGAAGATGAATTATAAATGAAAAAGTGAAGTGGTCGAGCAGCTGTTCCTGTTCCTGTCAGCCGTGTGCCTGTGCCGTGTTTATAGACTCACGTCTCTTAGTCATTCTAAAACATCTCTTAGCTATTCTGAAAGAGATTCAGTCATTCCCCTTCGGCAGTACTACAAAAACCTGCGCCCAGTCTTTAATTATTACTTTAGTATTCTTTTATTTACCACTTCCCACTGAGCATCAGCTTTATATCTGTCTGTTGCTTAGCAGTATTGTTAAATGGGGCTTTTGATTTATGGTAATGCTTCAGTTAAATATGAATTCATGAATTTCTTATTAGCATAGCATCATTTCTTGCCTAATGCTAAATGGTCTTCACTGGCTTTCATTCATTGATACCTCTTATGTTAAGTGACTGTTCTCATTACCATGTTGCATTGTAATAAATTCTTTATTTCGTCGCTGTCAGAGCAAAACCTCGTGATAATGATCTTAACTTCGAATGGAAGTTAATGGACCTGGATTTTTCGACGTTATTTTGGGCTGTTTTTGTTGGTCCATTCATCGTGAAAATTTCACACAATGTATAGGGCAGCTGGTGTTTTCACATCATGTCAAAAATCAATACCAACAAAAATGGAAATACAAGATTTTGTTCCAACAGCAACAATTTAAAGAGTTTACTGCTGGACTTGTTTCAGAACCATTTGAAAGACCAGTAGGCACTCGACTAGGTGTGTGAGGTCTAGTGATGCACCGATACTGGTCACTTGTCCAGTACACATTCGATATCATCTCTGATGCTGTGTTCACGTGTGTGCGGTAGACGGACAACAGCAAACCAGATATTCCATTGTTTTCAGTAGAGTTGCAACAGAATATCCTGCCACCACAAGCAGCAACATTCTTTAGACCGCAGTGGTGAGCAGAACTATCCGTGAAGAGTTCAATTTTCCCAGCTTTTGCCATCGACCACAGCGGTGGAATTAACCAGATGTTGATTTTTTGGGAGTCATTAACGCCAAACGTCTCTTTGTTGAATTTGAGATGAACTCAGTATTATAAAACAACAATAAAAGAGCACAGAGCCTTTTCCACCTGAAATAAACAATAACACTGCTAAAGTGATAACATGGATAATATGGATGTGGAAAACCATCCATTTTCACCAGCACCTCAGTCACCAACGTTTGCATGGCTTCATGCTGCTGTTGGTCGCGTACCGCAATGAAGTGCAGAATGAAGGTTTTTCAACGCAAACTTGTGAACGCAGCATTAGCTGCAGTTGCTCTTCATTTGATTATTCTAAAACTTGATAAACAGAGCAGAAAGCACATATATGTAATAATAATTTCACATGTTTGGATTATTATCAATTTCATGTAAGCTAAAAAGGTATAGTTGAATTAAATTTGAATAATGATTTGAATAATGACATTTTGAATAATCAATTTAAACGTCAATTAACAAGACAAGTAGAACGACTAATACTGGCTAATAACAAACGTTTGTGGTTTGGAGGTGTTTTTGCATGGTACAGCTGCTAGTAGGACAGCAACTTTAAATATTTGAAAAGCTAAAGTTTTGAGGGGTGAACTTATGTTGTCTATGAATGTTTATATTTTATAACTTCATTGTTGCATTGAAAAGTTTACAATGGTATAATAATTACTGTTTATTTTGTCGTTGCGTTGATATCGGATCGGTACTCGGTATCTGAGTTTAGGTGTCAGAATTATTGTCGGAAGAGAAAAACTGCGACCGGTGCATCTCTATTTAGGCTATAAATGTGGAAGCGTGGACCATTTGCACAACTTGATTGTGGTTTTTACATTGTGTTACGTGCTATTGGCCACCTGGTCTGTCATTTGTTCTTCACCATTTACACTAATTGGACATTTTTCCGAGATTCGTCCCGCACTGTTGACACGAGTCGGCTATAACTTTTGCATTGTCCTGCATTGTTGGCACTAGTTTGCTGTGGTGTTTGCAGTGTGTCCCACACTGTTGGCACTAGCCGGCTATAGTTATTGTGGTGTCCTGCATCGTTGGCACTGGTCAGCTATAGCATTTGCATTGTCCTACACCGTTGGTACTTATAGATTTTGTGATGTATCCTGTTTGTCACTAGTCAGCTATAGTTTTTGTAGTGTGTTCTGCACTGTTGGCACTAGTCAGCAATTGCTATGGCATTGACCAACACCATTGGCACTAGTCAGCCATTGTTTTTGCACTGTCCTGCACTGTTGACGCTAGTCAGCTGTAGGTTTTGTGGTATGTCCTGCCCTGTTGACACAGTTCGGCCACAGTTTATGTGTTGTGTCCTGTGCTGTTGACACTATTTGGCCACAATTTTTGTGATCTGTCCGACACTGTTGGACTAGCATTTGCATTGTCCTGAACTGTCAGTACTTGCCATTTGTACTTTTTGCCATGTGTCCCGAATGTTTGTCACTAGTCAGCTGTAGTGTTTGTGGTGTGTTCTGCACAAATGGCACTAGTCAGCCATTGTTTTTGCATTGTCCCCACATTGTTGGCACTAGTCAGCCATTGCTTTTGCATTGTCCCCACATTGTTGGCACTAGTCAGCCATTGTTTTTGCATTGTCCTGCAAACTTGGCAGTAATCAGCCATTGCTTTTGTGCTGTCCTGCACTGTTGGTAGCACTAATCAGCCATTGCTCATGCATTGTCCCACACTGTTGGCACTAATCAACCATTGTTTTTGCCTTGTCCCACACTGTTGACACTGGTCAGCCGTTGTTGTTGCGTTGTCCCACACCATTGGCACTAGTCAGCCATTGTTTTTGCATTGTCCTGCACAGTTGATACTAGCCAGCTGTAGGTTTTGTGGGGTGTCCTGCCCTGTTGACACTGTTCAGGCACAGTTTTTGTGGTGTGTCCTACACTGTTGAACTAGACAGCTATAGTTTTGTGGAGTGTCCTGCACTGTCAACACTATTCGGCTACAGTCTTTGCAGTGTGGCCTGCACTGTTGGTACTAGTCAGATTTTTTTTCTGCAGTGTATCCTACATTGTTGCCCTGTTCAATTGTAATGTTTGCAATATGTTCCACAATGTTGGCACTAGCCACCTGTACTTTTTGTGGTGTGCACCACTGGTACTTATCGGCTGTTAGTATTGCAGTGGGTCCCACATCGTTGGCAGCAGTCAGTTCACACCGTTGATACAGCTGACCATTGGCACTGTAGTTCTTTTAGTGTGTCCCGCATTGTTGGCACTAGCCGGCTATAGTTTCTGCAATGTGTCCTTGTAATCTCCTTCAAATTACAAGCTGGAAGTGAGCAGCATGAGCAGCAGTGCAATAAGCATGGATCAGCCTGGGCAGGGACAATGTTGGCACTAGTCAGCTGTAGGTGTGTCCTGCACAATTGGTACAAATTGGATAGTTTTTGTGGGGTCCTGCACTGTTAGCATTTGTCAGCTGTAGTTTTTGTGGTGTGTCCCACACTGCTGGAACCAGTTGCCCTACACCTTTGGTACAGCTGACCATTAACACTAGTTGGCTGCAGTTTTTGAAATGTGTCCCACTATGTTGGCACTCGTCAGCTGTGGTTTTTGTGGTGTGTCCTGCACAAGTGGTACAAATTTGCTGTTGTTTTTTTTTTTGTGGGGTCCTGCACTGTTAGCATTTGTCAGCTTTAGTTTTTGCAGTGGATCCTGCACTAGTTGGCCATACTGTTTATTAAGCAATGCAAGCCAACTTGCTAGGCTAATTTGTCTTTTTTGTGATACTGTATCTTCCTGTTTTTGCTCTTTTGATGATTTTGGCACATCATGGTATGGAGATGTATTTAATTTCTTGCAGCTGCAAACTGTTTGTGCATGACTGCTGCCGACTTTAGTCATTTTTTTAACTGCAACTTTTCATTTTTTGAACTTGCAACTTTTCAACTTTTCAGCTTGGTGTGTCAAGACCCTTCGATCTTGGCTGGAACTTAACTCGCTCACCATTACACTAACACAGTGACTCTCTCTCTCTCTCTCTCTCTCTCTCTCTCTCTCTCTCTCTCTCTCCCTTCCTTTCTATCAGTTCCAGTAATTGGTGCCACGCTTCTCTTTGAAGTTCTCTCTCGGTCTCGCTCTGAGCCCGTCGGTCTGTCATTGTTGTTTGCTGTGTTGAGGTCGTTGGTGTGTGTGTTACATCATGGCTGAGGCAGGTCGCTCTGACCTCATGTTGACTCTGGCGCTCTGCCAGGTGGCTAATAAGCTGAAATGTCAGCCATTGCCTGTGATCCACTCGGGTATATTTAGAAAAAGAAAGTTCCAGCTACGTTGAATAAGAAGCTTGTGGAAAAATAAAGGAGTATGAGAAGGGACAGTGTGACAGGTACCGACGCTGTGTCTTTTCAATGCACAAATGCATGCACAAATACCAACACACCAACTTATTTTATTCAAGCTTCTCCCTCAGGGCAAACGTTCCAAATAAGTCAAGTCAAATAAGCCTGCAAAAAAATATGTCAAATGCTTACACAAATCACAGAAACTCTGCTCTCTTCTTTAACTTTAACTACGAGAAGTATGAATTTTTGTTGCGGTTATTGGTATAGTAGCGAAAATTGAGATTATTTTAAGTATCGCGCTACTGGAATTCACTGTACACTGTTAGAAATAAAGGTTCTGTGCAAGTACATTTTTTCGTTCATCAAGGTACCAACAATGTAAATGTGCCCTCAAAGGTACAACAGTGGTTTTAAGATCCAACTGTGAACCTTAAATAAGTTTTTCCAGGTAAAAGGTTCGTATTTGTACCTTTTCATAACCGAATGTTTTAAAACAGAACAGTGAAATAAAAGCCTGGAGACGAGACGGGGTGTGTGGAGTCAGTACAAATTAGAAAATATCATTTCAGTGGATTATGGTACAGTTATGTTGCCTGACTAAAGGTACTGAGATGTACCCTTGAGGGTCCCACCCCAGTGACAGCAGGGGGACTGCCCCAGTGACCGTTTTGTACCTTTATTTCTGAGAGTGTAGAGTACACTGTATGTTCAAAGTTTGCAGACAGCAGCTCCTCCAGCATTTCTTCTGAAATCAGGGGTGTTAATAAACAGGAAGTTTTCCCCCTTTTCTGCAGTAATAGACTCTGGGAAGGCTTTGCTGTGGCAGCCGCAAGAGCATTAGTGAGGTCAGATACTGATTTTGGGTGATCAGTTCTGGATCTCCGACTCATCCCGAAGGTATTGGATGGAGCTTTATCACTCCAGAGAATGCAGTTCCACTGCTCCACAGCCCAAAGCTGGGGGGCTTTATACCCATCTAGCTGATGCTAGGCATGGGGCATGGTGACCTACGTATCATTTGCTGCTGTTTCAGAGCATCCCATTCTATTGGTCGGTGCTTTTCTCTGGAGATAATGAAAGCTTTGTGTGCTGTGGTTGCACCTCAAAGTAGGTGTGTTCACTAATTGGACAGGTGTCTATATACTTTTGGACATAGTGTAGCATTAGCACCGAAGGTTATGTAGTTAAATCTTTAAAATCTCCAGAGATTCAGAACTTTTACAAAAAACGTTTACTTCAAGGTTCCTTCTGGCAAGTCCTTGACCTCTCCAGCATGGTCTGAGTAGTTAATGCAATGTTACGTCTTTTGTGTAATTTGTTTTTCAGATATTACCAAAAGGGACCTTCATTAGGAAGTGTTCCCTGGAGCAGTGTCATATTAAAATGGATCACTGGAGTGATGCCACAGATGAACCACTAGAATTTTCCTAAAGAAACTTTCAGTTGAATGGTTTCAGTTGAGTTGCTTCAACTGAATATTGACTGAAATTTTCCTTAGGAGACCAAACAGTGTTCTTCTATAGCATCTCAACAAAACCTCTCCAAAGAGTTTGGTATCTTTCTAAAGAACCGTGACTGAAAAACAGATTTGTGTGTGTGAAAAAAAGACATAAAATGTAAGATTTATTTTCCAATTTCAGAGTTTTTCCAAAAACATTTACATTATGTGGCAGTTCTTCAAACTTCCAAAAGGTTCTTCATACTCACATGTCTCATCAAGAAAACCTTCACTGAAAGGTTCTGTAGGGAATCAAAAGTGTTTTTATTTAAAAGAGTGTAGGACTTTATGACATTGATGGTTGATTGCTGTGTGGCTTTGATGGTTGATTGTTGTGTGGCTTTGATGGTTGATTGTTGTGTGGTTGAGGGTTGATTGTTGTGTGGCTTTGATGGTTGATTGTTGTGTGGTTGAGGGTTGATTGTTGTGTGGCTTTGATGGTTGATTGTTGTGTGGTTTTGATGGTTGATTGTTGTGTGGCTTTGATGGTTGATTGCTGTGTGGCTTTGATGGTTGATTGTTGTGTGGTTGAGGATTGATTGCTGTGTGGCTTTGATGGTTGATTGTTGTGTGGCGTTGAGGGTTGATTGCTGTGTGGCTTTGATGGTTGATTGTTGTGTGGCTTTGATGGTTGATTGTTGTGTGGCGTTGATGGTTGATTGCTATGTGGCTTTGATGGTTGATTGTTGTGTGGTTGATGGTTGATTGCTGTGTGGCTTTGATGGTTGATTGTTGTGTGGTTGAGGGTTGATTGTTGTGTGGCTTTGATGGTTGATTGCTGTGTGGCTTTGATGGTTGATTGTTGTGTGGCTTTGATGGTTGATTGTTGTGTGGTTGAGGGTTGATTGCTGTGTGGCTTTGATGGTTGATTGTTGTGAGGCGTTGATGGTTGATTGTTGTGTGGTTGAGGGTTGATTGTTGTGTGGTTGAGGGTTGATTGTTGTGTGGCTTTGATGGTTGATTGTTGTGTGGTTGAGGGTTGATTGTGTGTGGTTGAGGGTTGATTGTTGTGTGGCTTTGATGGTTGATTGTTGTGTGGTTGAGGGTTGATTGTTGTGTGGCGTTGATGGTTGATTGCTGTGTGGCTTTGATGGTTGATTGTTGTGTGGCGTTGATGGTTGATTGTTGTGTGGTTTTGATGGTTGATTGTTGTGTGGCGTTGATGGTGATTGTTGTGTGGCTTTGATGGTTGATTGTTGTGTGGTTGAGGGTTGATTGCTGTGTGGCTTTGATGGTTGATTGTTGTGTGGCGTTGAGGGTTGATTGCTGTGTGGCTTTGATGGTTGATTGTTGTGTGGCTTTGATGGTTGATTGTTGTGTGGCGTTGATGGTTGATTGCTATGTGGCTTTGATGGTTGATTGTTGTGTGGTTGATGGTTGATTGCTGTGTGGCTTTGATGGTTGATTGTTGTGTGGTTGAGGGTTGATGTTGTGGGCTTGATGTTGATGCTGTGTGGCTTTGATGGTTGATTGTTGTGTGGCTTTGATGGTTGATTGTTGTGTGGTTGAGGGTTGATTGCTGTGTGGCTTTGATGGTTGATTGTTGTGAGGCGTTGATGGTTGATTGTTGTGTGGTTGAGGGTTGATTGTTGTGTGGTTGAGGGTTGATTGTTGTGTGGCTTTGATGGTTGATTGTTGTGTGGTTGAGGGTTGATTGTTGTGTGGTTGAGGGTTGATTGTTGTGTGGCTTTGATGGTTGATTGTTGTGTGGTTGAGGGTTGATTGTTGTGTGGCGTTGATGGTTGATTGCTGTGTGGCTTTGATGGTTGATTGTTGTGTGGCGTTGATGGTTGATTGTTGTGTGGTTTTGATGGTTGATTGTTGTGTGGCGTTGATGGTTGATTGTTGTGTGGCTTTGATGGTTGATTGTTGTGTGGTTGAGGGTTGATTGCTGTGTGGCTTTGATGGTTGATTGTTGTGTGGCTTTGATGGTTGATTGTTGTGTGGTTGAGGGTTGATTGCTGTGTGGCTTTGATGGTTGATTGTTGTGTGGCTTTGATGGTTGATTGCTGTGTGGCTTTGATGGTTGATTGTTGTGTGGTTGAGGGTTGATTGCTGTGTGGCTTTGATGGTTGATTGTTGTGTGGCTTTGATGGTTGATTGTTGTGTGGCGTTGATGGTTGATTGCTGTGTGGCTTTGATGGTTGATTGTTGTGTGGCGTTGAGGGTTGATTGCTGTGTGGCTTTGATGGTTGATTGTTGTGTGGTTGAGGGTTGATTGTTGTGTGGCTTTGATGGTTGATTGTTGTGTGGTTGAGGGTTGATTGTTGTGTGGCTTTGATGGTTGATTGTTGTGTGGTTGAGGGTTGATTGCTGTGGCTTTGATGGTTGATTGTTGTGTGGTTGAGGGTTGATTGTTGTGTGGTGCTGGGGGTTGATTGTTGTGTGGCTTTGATGGTTGATTGTTGTGTGGTTGAGGGTTGATTGCTGTGGCTTTGATGGTTGATTGTTGTGTGGTTGAGGGTTGATTGCTGTGTGGCTTTGATGGTTGATTGTTGTGTGGCTTTGATGGTTGATTGTTGTGTGGCTTTGATGGTTGTTTGTTGTGTGGTTGAGGGTTGATTGTTGTGTGGCTTTGATGGTTGATTGTTGTGTGGTTGAGGGTTGATTGTTGTGTGGTTGAGGGTTGATTGTTGTGTGGCTTTGATGGTTGATTGTTGTGTGGTTGAGGGTTGATTGTTGTGGTGTTGTCGGTTGACTGTGGTGTGGATTTGAGGGCTGATTGTTGTGTGGATCTGATGATTTGATCGTTATTGCGTGTTGAGGTTTTGATGACTGTTGTGTGGACTTGATAATTGATTGTTGGGTGGTTTTAATGATTGTTATGTGGCATTGATGGCTGATTGTTGTGTGGCTTTGATGAATTGAGTAGCTTTGATGGCTGATTGTCATGTGGATTTGATAGCTGATTGTTGTGTGTATCTGATGGCTGATTGTTGTGTGGATTTGATCATTTGATGACTGACTGGTGTGGCTTTAGTAGTTTAGTGTTGAATACTATCTTGTTAATTAATGGGTCTGTTTCACAGTTTCCTCAGCTTCAACCTCTTCAGCGTGATAATGTTTGGAGTTCTGATTTGTGTATGTCTGTGTATATGTGTGTGTGTGGTTCTCTGATTTCCAGTGCCGTATCCTTCCTCTCTCCACAATGAGCCTCGGGGCACGGCGGAGCCCGTGTCCAACCTGCGCGCCAGCCATTACAGTCCAGTCTTTTATCTTCTGGACAATGGTAAGCTCTAGAACACCTGGACCGGCCTCACCGCTCACGCGCTCATCTGCCAGCGTGTGTGTGTGTGTGTGTGTTTGCGTGGGATGGTTGTAAGCATGCTGCTGTAGGATTAGCCTCACGCTCGTAGTGCCTCTTGCCTAGCTGTGCCTAGTTGCTAGCGCTCCTCACCACTTCTTCTGGCCTTGAGGTGTCAGGTGTGGGTGTGTGTGTGTGTGTGTGTGTGTGTGTGTGTGTGTGTGTGTGTCTGTGTGTGTGTGTGAGGGTGATGAGTGGCTGCTTTCACACACATCACTATGTGAGAGCACTGGGAGAAACGAGGGAAAAAGGTTTGAACTGAGTTTGAACTGTCAAAAATTGACCTACCCAAGTTCTGCCCTCTGTGTGTTCCTTCATAGCAACTGTTGCTACATTGAACAAGCTTTACAAGACACTGTCAAAAATTCTCCCATTCGGCCAAGTGATAAACTGTGTGATGTATTGTTGAAGGTTTGAAATGGACTGTTCAGTGTATATCCAGTATATGTTCAGAGTCCATACATGGAAGCTAAAACGCAAAAGCAAACCGTTTTGAATTCACAATTTTTGTGATGTCACAAGAACCAATGCATTTACATATATCTGCCTATTCAGCCTACAGAAGTTTAGCTCCGCCCATTCACTTTGTTATTTTGACTTTGTGTGTTTTGGACTGATTTTTGAATGAGGTACAAATATATGGCAGCCAATCAGAACAAAAAATAATTTACACATATCAGTCTTAAAGCCACAGTATCCTACACAAGTAGCTATTGTAACATGGCTAAAGTTAGTGATCGTTGCCAACATTTTCCTTGTTATACTTACCATACAGTTGTATGCAAAAGTTTGTGCACCCTGTTTCGTTGATATTCAACAAATAAAAGTGCAAATAAGTGAACACATCCTCTATACAGAACACACTTCTGCACATTTTAATAAACAGTTACTGTTTATTTGCTGAATTTAACATACATTCTCAGAAATAAGGGATGAAACTGTTGCTGTGCCCCTCTTGTCACTGGGGTGGGACCCTCAAGGGTTCATCTCAGTACCTTTAGTCAGAGAGCATAACTACCATAGTCTATTGAAATCATATTTTCTAAGTTGTATTGACTCCACACCCCGCCTCGCCTCCAGGCTTTTTATTTTATTGCTCTGTTTTAAAACATTAGGTACAAAAATACACCTTTCCCCTGGGAAAAACTTATTTAAGTTGCACAATTGGACCTTAAAACCACTGTTCTACCTTTGAGGGTACATTTACATTATTTGTACCTTGATGAATGAAAAATGTACCTGCACAATACCTTTTATTTCGTGTTATGGAAAAAATAAAAAAAAAAGTGACTGGAAAATATTGTACAAAAGTTATGGCACATTATATATTTTATTTTTGTTTGTTTTTACAAAATAGAAATAAATAGAAATCACTAACTAGAATTTTCAGAAAAATGCCTGTAGAGGATGTCTTAACTTTTTATTTAGAAAATCAAAAAAGCATGTCATTTGAGCAGAATCTTTAAAAAACGACTTTTAAAAAAACTTTTAAAAAAAATTTAATTGCTGCAGTTTCTCATTTGGTTATAAGTGGTATTTTACCAGTGTTCTGTCAAGCTTGTTCAAACTACCCATAATAGCTATTTAGGAAAACATTTGTGGGCGGAGCATTGAGAGGTCCTTTAGCAGTGAACTGAAACACAGAGGCCAAATTATTGCTGCATTCGACTTAACTCAGAAGCGGGAAGTTGGAGGTCATTGATGTTTGATTTAGATTTAAAGAAGGTAAAAAGCTGGCTGTGAACAGGAAAATCAATATGTGATATTATATATCTATAAATAAAACAAATAATGGTGGCATCACCTTAGTTACCTAATGTCAGGCAGATTACGTGTACGGCGACAGTGTTGATCAGTATGTTCTGATGTTTTCCGTAGCATCAGTGATATTACTGCTCAAACACTGGAGTAATTAAACATTGCTATTAAATAACTTTAATATTAATGGCAGAAACATAAAAATGCAGAGTTAAGTCACGTGATACGACCAAAAGACAATGAGGTATAACTATGTTAACTTTACTCCCAACCTGCCCAACGTTGACTATATTCTAGTAAACGTTAGACAGCTAATGTTAGCTGACCTCACTGTAACTTGTCATGAGATTGTTAAGCTACGTTTTTAGGCATGAAGGTAATTCAAAAAGTTTGCTCCTCTCTGAAAATGGAAAAGCAAGACTGCCTCTGCTATTTTCTCTACTATGATGACTTCTGCTGCGTCGATTGCAGAATTGTGAAAAGGATCTATTCATAGCCTCATTCACTAGCGTCTCTCTGCATGCATTATACAATAGATTTAGCACATTAGCATCCCCAGTAGTGATGAATCTATTTTATGTGGCTGTCAGCATATTGAACAATGAATAATGCTTTTTATATCTTGGTATCAGTTTCATTCTGGTCTCCTCTGGGTTCGCAGCCACAGTTAAAAGTCTATTAATGTCAGTTTCTTCATGTTTGGACTAAGAATAAGTTACGGACATTTTAATGGCAAGAATTAAAACTTAAATTTAAAAAATAATATACAATAATACCAATTTCATTTAACATAATATAATAAAGGGGTGGATTTGAGCAGTTAGGCTGCTCACTCCGCCTCCTTACTCTTCACGTTGTTGCGGCCTGGTCCGTTGCCCGGTACTGATCCCTCGGTAGATGGGAACCTCTGATCTAAATCTCATTTAAAAGTACAGACGTGCTGTTTATTTGCTGATGATGGTGTGAACAGCCATGCTATCACATCGTACGCTGAGTTTGGAGCACCTTCCCTGCTTTCCGAGTAGGAAATCCCAGTTGAGGGTGCGTTTTCTTTGATTTTTCCTGGTCAGAAATTGAGTTTAGTCGAATGCAGCATATGGCCTAAAAGTTTGAGGAGATCCAAAGAGAGAGAGAGAGAGAGAGATAAAGAAGATGTGAGAGAGAGAGAGACATGTTGGAGTATTTTGCAGGTTTGTTTGTAGAAGCTTCTCTCATCTGCCTGCTCTTCTTTAGCTCCTCATCCACGCTAATGAGTGTGCACATGCGAGTGTGCGAGTGTGCGCGTGAGCTGCTGAACAGGAAGCTGTTGACTTGCGCTTTTGTTTTGCAGATTGCTTGTGTTGGAATGACTTTTGCATCAGCTAATTAAGCCTCAGAATTAGCTGGCCAGCTCATCAACCAGCACATTAGCAAGAGGCGGCTTAACCTTAGCAGCCCCGATGATTAGCACATGACAAGCCTGAGAGCTTTCTTCTTTCACTGGCCAATCCATACCGGTGCACTTGTTTAGGCAAATGAAGGTATTTAGACTGAACAATTCTCGAACAGGGAAAACACAAATTTTATCACTTTTTTATTTATAACAGTTTGAAAAGTTTCAAAACAGTCTACAGCCCAGTCCATACAAACATACCAGTCCATACAGACTATATATAGACTAAGCTCCAAAAAACAGCCTATTTAGAATGAATTGTTTTTGTGATGCTACAAAAACCAACACGTTTATATTTATTTATGAATTTCATTGCAATGGTCTAGCAACACCCTAGCAACCAACTGGAATTCCATAGCAATGGTCTAGCAACACCCTAGCAACCACCTGGAATTCCATAGCAATGGTCTAGCAACACCCTAGCAACCACCTGGAATTCCATAGCAATGGTCTAGCAACACCCTAGCAACCACATGAAATTTCATAACAATGGTCTAGCAACACCCTAGCAACCACCTGTGATACCATAGCAATGGTCTGGCAACACCCCAACAAACACCTTGAATTCCATAGCAATGGTCTAGGAACACCATAGCAACCACCTGGAATTCCATAGCAATGGTCTAGCAACACCCTAGCAACCACCTGGAATTCCATAGCAATGGTCTAGCAACACCCTAGCAACCACCTGGAATTCCATAGCAATGGTCTAGCAACACCCTAGCAACCACCTGGAATTTCTCAAACGTGCAAAACCAAACTTTTATCACTTTTTTATATATAACAGTTTGAAAAGTTTTACAACAGTCTACAGCCCAGTCCATACAAAGATACCAATCCATACAGTCCATATAAAGACTAAGCTGCAAAAAACAGCCTATTTAGAATGAATTTTTTGGTGTTGCTACAAAAACCAACACATTTATATTTATTTATGTCTATTAAGCCTACAGCAGTTTAGCTCCGCCCCTTTACACTGAAGTTATAAGGAGTGTTTCAGCCTGGACTGCTTTTTGAATGAGGCAGCCAATCAGAACAGAGCTCATTTACATATATCAGACGTAAAGGTAATAAAAGTAACAAAAACATAATGTTTAATTGTGTGGGATGAAGAGAGGTTGGAAAAATGGACAAAAAATCATGAAAATAATTTCATGAGGTAAATTTCCTTTTTAACAATATTTAGCTAATCTTGTTGCGCGCAAGCATCAAAAAAAAAAAACTTAATGCTAATCAGCCATCTCTGTAGTGCTAACTTTATTTAACTTGTTAGCTTTTTAGCAGCCACACACTGAACGAATGCACAAAGACTGCGAGGCTGTGTCTTCCAGAGCATGGTGGAAAGAAAGAATGGCTAAATGCACTAAATGCATGTGCACTTGATCTGATACTCAAATACTTTGCACTTGTTTAAACTATACTCACGGAAATGGTTGCACATGATCAAACACTGTTATGATTTGAACTTGAAAAGTGTCAATGCAATGTAAACAGCATATAAAGCCATTTTCTCCAGGGCCATTTTTTGCTCTAGTGATATATGCAGTCACAAAGGGGGCCCAGAGTATATACTTTTGAAATGTATTCAATACCGTTTGCAATGATTTCAGAGATTTTCTTATCTTTTCTTGTTGTTTTTGTATACACCAGAATATTGGGTGGCTTGGGGTTTGCTCCCAAGTAAGACATCACATGAAACCGCCTAAACGTTCAATATGAGGTCTGAGCACTATGAACACTGAAACGCTATAAGAGTTGGTAGATATGAGAATATGTATACACCCAACAAAAAGCAATCACTTCAGTATAGGGAGATATTATAATAGCCTTATAATGCTTTTATTCAGCCTTACCAAGCCACTTTCTGCTAATTAATTAACTTTATTAAGTAATAGCTAGGGTGAATTATGCACTTTTATTTTAGATTATACATCATAATTTACAACCTTCCTTATTATATGCTAACTAGAAGTCTTCATTTTAGAATAGAGGGTCAGTTAGACTTTATTTAGATCTGAATTTACTTTGAAGTTTTCTAACTAGATCCGCAAAAGTTTGCACAATCATAAACTTCATAGACTTGCACTTTGAGGACCGATCTCACATACAGTTTTCAAGCTGCCTTCATTCAAACACAATTGAAATGAATGGTCTAGCAACACGCTAACAACTGGGAATTCCATAGCAATGATCTAGCAATACCCTAGCAACCACCTGGAATTTTATAGCAATGGTCTAGCAACCACCTGGAATTCCATAGCAATGGTCTAGCCACACCCTAATAACCACCTGGAATACCATACCATTGGTCTAACAGCACCCTAGCAATCACCTGGAATTCCATAGCAATGGTCTAGCAATACCCTAGCAACCACCTGGAATTCCATAGCATTGGTCTAGCAACATGTTAGCAACCACCTGGAATTCAATAGAAATGGTCTATCAACACCTCAGCAACCACCTGGAATTTCATAGCAATGGTCTAGCAACACCCTAGCAACCACCTGGAATTCCATAGTAATGGTCTAGCAACACTCTAGCAACCACCTTGAATTCCATAGCAATGACTTTGCCAACCTAAAGTTCGTTCACAAACTGTCCTTTTCTAATTTGCTCTCAAGATATAAGTACATTATTGACCCAAAGCTCAGGTGAGAGTTGTTCACAGAATTATGCTGTGTAATACACAAATAAACTGTGGCTTAATTCACTCTATGGGTTAATAAGCAGCCAGGTAACAGCAGCTGCTGGCTTGACAGGGCTTACGAGAGCATCATAATGTCCCCCTATGCTGCAGTGTTACCAAAGCAAGATATTGTTGCTCTGAGTCAGTCAAAAACTGAAGTGAGTCCTCTGAATGCGGAAGGAGTTGTTTCTGGAATTCAGCAGCATTCATCCTTGGCAAGGCTCCGAAGCGGCGGCGTTTCTTTTGTAGGGGCGGAAGATGAGCGCGGGCTGAAAAGAGCAGAATCATATCAGTAATTCATGTAAATTGCAGTGCAGGTTGACACCGAACAATTGCACCATGAATCCTCCAAAAAGGATCCCAAATTAGCCTTCCTGTCATCTGAGCCGGCCTCGGAGAAGACACTACGGGCTTTGGCGCACATTTCCCAGAAGCTGGCACGCGCTAACTAGCAGTTCATCCATTTCTGAAATTCCGGCCATGGAAGAACAGTGATGTGGCACAGACGGTACGGTCACCAGATGCCAGCTGACGCGGCTGCTTGTTGGGACCGTTCCCGAGGATTACAATAACAGATGTCCAACACAGGGACGCATGCAAGCAAGTGTATATTCCTGCACGCTTACATGGTGCAAACACATGCAGATTTCTCAGTCTCTCATGCAAATGCAAATGCAAATGCGCACACACACACATACAAACACTTATCAGCATCAGCAAGGCTAAATAGAGGGATTCCACCTGTAAGGCACAGGTTATTGATTCCGGAATTTTCAATTACCGCATACAAAGAGCAATTTCCTCTGTGCTGCACAGAACAAGAGCATGGCCTCCGTCTCTGCTTCCGAGAAAGAGTAAGCGAGAGGCGGAGGAAGGTTACCTCCGGGCGGCGTGCGCCATACATCTCAGTCATCATGAACGTTTTCCCAGTATTTTTTATTCCATTCAAAGCAAGCCTAATGGAGCACTGGCATCTTTTCCACATCAACGTCATTATGTTCAACACTGTATGGCGCTTATGGTACTTAAAGGGGCATTCTGGCCTAAAAGTAGAGTTTAATATGTTTTTTGTCATGTTATGCAGTTTTCTGTAGCTTAGCATAGTCAATATCAGCCTGACAGAGTTCAGAATTTTCATGCTTTCATTCATCAGTGTTCTCTCACTACAATACCCAGCATGCATTACCCAAATACATCATACACCCATTGGGAATCCCTGTAGTGTCAACCAGTCCTGACTGCTAGTCTAGCTACTCGTCTATAGGCTAATAAATACAGCTGAGCTAACCTTAGTGTAACTCTTACCTCTGTTAGCGAACAAAATTGTAAAGAAACCAGAAATTCTAACATTAATCAGCACAAAATGGGCGCCAGAGAGAAGTTTTGTACGCTGTTAGCCAGAAAAGCCAATCTGAGGTAAGATATGGAGCTAGATTGGTAGCTACCTTTCTAACTTAGCTTTTAGCTTGTTGTCGTCCTCCTCTAATGAGTCATTTCTTTATCGGTATTTCTTTCGTTATCCATTCTCTCCACTGTAATGATGATTTGATGATAGATATTCAGCTTTCTAGCAGTAACGTGAGCTATCTGCTTTTCTTCTGCTAAAGAAGAACGAAATATTTCAAATCAAATCCACCCGAAGCAGTTTTTCAAGAGCTCCGCCCACCTTCAAGATATGTCATGAAAAGTAGTCCTTAAATCAGAAAATCTCACTCTAAAAGCTACTGCATGTAGAAGGTGAGTAACCAGGTTTACAGCAGATTTAGCGATGGTTACATTTCTGGTCAGTGTTGTCTGCCAGAGTGTCCCTTTAAAGATTATGGACTGAAGAAAGCTACTCGTGATGGTGCCATCAGGAAGAATAACCTAAAGAAATTTTCACCCAGTAGTTAAAGATGGGGTCATCAATTTTTGCAGGCTTTAGCTAAAACTAGCTGTTTTGAAACAGCCAAACAAATACAGCCCCTCCCTTCAGTGCTCTCCTCAAAGCCCCCAAAACACTTCATGCACTGCCTACACACTTAAAAAGTTGGTTCTTTGGTAAAGGCAATGGTTCTATTTAGAACCTATATGGAACCATTTCATGCTTAAGTGGTTCTTTGCATGGTAAAATGGTTCTTCAGATTTTAAATGTACAGAGACTTTTATTTTAGAAAATAAACTAAAAAACAATTACAAACAACTGAGAGGAAAAAAAATAATGACTAGGCCTGATATAAAATGATTTTTAGAAAATGTTGTTGCTGACACTGTGCTAGATTAAAATTATTTACTAAACTATTTTATAAAGTATAACTACAGAAAAGAAGGAAGGAAAATTAAGTAAATTGGACTGTGAGTAAAAAATGAGTGATGATAAGTGGAATTTTGACTAACACTGGTGGACCGCCCAGAAAACACTGAGCAAAATGCCAGTGGGCCGCTAGCTTTGCAATCAGAGGGCCAACAGTGGTCCAGTGTTCTCTTGCTATCAGGGAGTAGAAGGACCCTCTTTGGTGCTATAAAGAACCATTTTTAGTTCTATATAGATCCATATACAGCACATTCTCCATCAATCAGAAGACTGATAACACCATGCAGAGTAAGTATGAAATGGTTCTAGAACTCTAAATAGACCAATTGCCTTTATTAGATAACAAGTATATATCGGTACGCTAGCATAATAAGGTTGGCACCCCACTGACTGTTTGCCACTGCTGGTCCATCTTCGGACCACCCAGATTACTGTCCTGCGAACAAGCTCTAACTAGTTTTTAATCTTCTCAAACAGATTTTAAATGCACAGAGTCTTTTATTTTGGAAAATAACTTTAGACAAATATTACAAACAACTGAGAGAAAGAAATAATGACTGGGCCTCATATGAAATGATTTTGTAGAAAATGTTGCTGACACTGAGCAAAATTAGAATTATTTACTAAACTAATTTACAAAGTATAACTAAAGAAAGGAAGGAAGGAAAAATCAGTAAACTGGACTGTAAATGGAAAATGAGCGACGATAAGTGGAATTTTGTCTATGACTCTGCGTAACCACCAGTGGGCCGCCCAAAGACACTGAGCAAAACGCCAGTGGACCACCAACTTTGCCATCAGTGGGCCGACAGTGGTCCACTATCCTCTTGCTATCAGGGAAGATCCCTGATGCTAAATAGGTGCTAAATATTATGAAGCAGAAATTGGCACAGCCAATTAGCTAGCTATTGTTAAATAGCACCAGAGTTAGCTAGCTAGCTAGTTAACCTTACCCTTGTTGAAGTGAGTCCCTGCTGAAGTGAGCCTACTAGAAGTGATATGCCAAGTGTTTACCTATCTCGCAGATATAAAGCAAGGTTAGCATGAATTTTCTTCCCCTTTAGCTCCCTTTAGCTCCCTCCAGCATTGGGAAGCCACGGCTACTCGTCTGTGCTGTACTGTGATCTATTCTTTCCTTTTTGATTTCAGTTCTTTTTTTTTTTTCTTGATATGTTTGGCAGCGTAAGGCGGTGCTGGAATTGGATATTTTGGTGTTATTTTCTCTGCTATTACCTCTAGAGCTAACCAACGGTCAAAGTGGGTCTTATCACAACACTAGCCAGCTAGCTATGAGGCTAATACAAGGTGTATCCCATGGCACAATCTATTGGTTGAACATCATAAATGTGGTCCACCAGAATGAAAATCGATGAAAAGTCTTTGGCCCCAGGAGAGCTAGTGGAGGCTAGTTAGCATTATCAAATCTGCATGCTAATGCTAACTGCGCCCCTGCTGACAAAATGTGCGTAGACCAACATGAATTCTATGCTGGTCTAAGCTGGTTTTTGCTGGTCCAGTGCTGGTCAAGTGATGGTCTGGTGCTGGTTTGGCTGGTCACCCAGCATGGTCATGCTGGTTGACCAGCATACCAGCATCCAAAATACAAAATATGCTGGTTTTGCTGGTGACCAGCCATGATAGTCTATACTGGTTTTTCTAACAGGGTTATGTGTTCATTATTAAGATTTTGAGTAACATACAGCTTTGAAAATGCATTCATGTGAAATCAGCCAACTTTCAGTTGTAAAATGAATCAGTCACACAGTTTATGCCAACTGTAGAGTTCTTGGGATGCAGTACTGAATACTGGTGTGACTGAAATATAATGTTCCTGCCAAGAAACTAAGGATGGGCAAGTGTCAAGATTTCATTATTTTAATGACTTTAGAAGAGGCCTTTTCCTGTAGAGGACACGTGTGTTTTTTTCAGCAGTGTTACAACCACAGTATAGTGGATATTCAGCAATATGTCTCTCAACCTTTGCAGTACGACTGCAAAATGCTTGCAAAATGTTGCATTTTTGTTGATTTTGACCTCATACCATGATTTTAAGACTGTTTTTGTGTGTGGGTGTGTGGGTGGGTGGATGTGTGTGTGAGTGGGTGTGTTGTATGTTCATTTCATATTATTTGATTTTGGTGGTTTGTGGTTTTTGTATTGTGAAGATGCCTCCAGATCACAGCGATTCCTTATTGAATACGATGTTTTATGCAAAATCCTTTTTATTTTGCAAAATATATTACAATATATACATAAGAGTCCCTACAATTTTAAAGGCTGAAAGCATACATTTATGGTACTACTGTAGATCTAGTTTAACCCCTTAAACACAAAGGGTGCTTCATAAGTGTTAAAAGGGAATTCAACCCCTTTTTCAAGATTTCTGCATGATTAAATCATTAGGATGTAAACAGAGTCGTTCAGAGTGGTTTGGTGTGTAATGCTCCATTCTAGAGAAATTCTTACAGAGTCAGAATGGTTCACAGTGGTGGCGATAGGAACCAGACGTCCACCTCTATAAGCTTCCTTACAGAAAGTTACTACATGAAATGGTTACAAACAAGTACATGCACAGACAGACCCCAGAGGGGGCTTGATTGTGTTTTATATGGCCACTCTTTAAGACATTTTTTCACAAGGCAAGAAATAGAGCTCTTGGGTTGGCTCAAGTGCCACAAGCTACGTTGCTCTTGTACTTCACCAGAACCCCGTTCTGGGAGTAAATGACAGAAAGGAACAGCTCAGATTTCAAAAATGTAATGGAGAAACTGTGTATAGTTGTATTACTCTGCATACAGGAGATGACGTGTCTGTTGAACACACCTCAAGTTCAGCCTACAGCCCATTCAGGCTGTTGAAAAACCCATCCTACAGCAGGTACGCCCACACAGTCTCCATGACAACAATTGTCAGTAAGCTGTGTGTTTGGAACGTGAACTCCACAGTCGGTAAAGTTGTGCTTTGCTTTGTAATTTCCTCAGACCTTGGTGGCATTAGTTTGGATATCTAGGGAAATCGTTCATCAATAAAAGGTAACATTTCTTGTGGAGTCCCACAAGGTTCAGTTTTAGGGCCTTTGCTTTTTTTTATATACATGTTGTTTCTAGGTGATGTCAGTGGGAAACATCAATTTTCATAGCTATGCTGATGGCACAGATTCATACATTTCCATTCCTTCTGACAATCAAGACTCTGTTGACAGGCTGACCAGTGGTGTGTCAGATATTTCTCAGTGGATGTCAACTAAATCTAGAAAAAACTGAAATACTGATCCTCTGTACTAAACTCAGTGAAAAAGCCTCTATGAGAAGTCTCTTTAGATCTGTATACCAAACCTGAAGCTGAACCTGGGTGTGATCTTAGACTCTGAGCTCTGTTTTATCCTGTATGTAATCACTAAAGTAGTTTTATCATTTGAGAAATATCGCTCAGCCTTTTCTATCTCAGAGCAACACAGAGAAACTTGTTCAAGCAGAGTTGATTACTGTAATGCTCTTCTTGCTGGGCTTCCTAAGAAAACAATACATCCTTTAAGACTTGTACACAGTGTAGCGGCACGGATCCTAACAAAAACAAAACAGAGAGATCAGATCACTCCTCTTTAGAAAGAACTGCACTGGCTGCCTGTATCTTTTAGGATACATTTTAAAATTCTGCTACTAATTTTTACCAATCAGGGACTTGGAAAGAGGTTGATTAGCTGGAGCAGGTGTGGCAAATTGTGGTTGGAACTGGGCTCTGCTGGAAGGTAACTCTGTAGAACCAGGGTTGGGGACCATCAAACCACTCTGAATGACTTACACCTCAACGACGGAATAATGCAGAAATTTCTAAAACTCTGGGTCCGCTTTAAGATCAATAAGTGAATAATAATCAAAGGGTTAAGGGGTCAGCATAGTTTATCTCAGTGGACTCTCTGTTTTCTGGTGGTGGAACGTGATTGGGCATGAAGTGGCACGAACTGTCATGTCAGTATGCACCACTGCACGAGTGAATACTGATTCTATCCATTTATTTCCCCCACTTATTTCCTTGCTCCCGCATCCGTTCTTGTCTTTTCTTTTCCGGTGCCATTTTGCTTTTTTTTTGTTTTGTTTTGTTTAATTGATTAATTACTCCCTTCTTTCCTGTTTCTTTCTTTTCAGTAAAGGGACCAGGCAGAAAGTTAAGTCTACCCACTGATCTTAAGACTGATCTTGGTACGGTAGGCCGAAAGCGAGCAGTTTTTTTTTTTTTAAACTTCGTTTTCGTTTTCTTTCTTTCCACTCATCTACTTTTCTCTTCATCGTTCTGTTCCGACACCATGCTGAGGAACTTTCGGTTTGTTTTGTGTTCGTTGCACTTTTTCACTTTCTCACGTTTCTGTGTCGGGCCCCTAAAATCTGTTTTCGTTCACTTTTCTATCAGTTCTTTCTACGTGTACATTTTGCAAGTGTTTACGAAGGTGGTTTGTACCTCATTGTAACTCATTCTTTACTAAAGCCTTGCTCTGAAAACTCGCTCTCGCTCTATCGCGATTGGTTCATTTACCTCTAAATGGCCTTGCTCCATCCTAATTGGACCATTCTATACCTCAAAGTTGCCATGCTCTAACCCTATTGGACCATTCTTTAACTCTACAAAAGCCTGCTCCATCGTGATTGGACCATCCTCTCCTTCAGAACAGCCATGCACTGATTGTCTGCAAGTGGTCTTGCTTCATTGTGATTGGACCATTCTTCTATATTCTCAGAAGTGCTCTGTCACTCTATTTTGCAAATTCTTCCCTGTCGTCCTCTTCTTCCTGCTCCTATCTGTTCTTTCTCTCATGCTTAAGCCTTAGTCACACTAGAAATTTGCAGTTTGCGTTGCCTCATAAAATGACCACAGCTGCTCCGGAAGCTTCACGATAAAAATAAGCCTCCATTTTGGTGCATTTAGCAAGCTAACAAACGTATCAACGATATGCACTGAAAGCTAGAGACCACCCGTAACTAACTTGCATCTTGACTCGAAGACAGAGTAAATTAGGACCCCCAACCTTAATGTCAATAAAGTTACGAGTTTGACTTCTTGACGTCTTCTGGCCTCTTTGCTATGTGGGTGCGCAGTCTGCAATGCCTTTCATAATAGACAAACCTTCAGTCTGAAGGACAGGATGAAGTGCTCCCTGCATTAAAACAAGGAAAGGAAATAAATTAAACAACTTAAAAGAAAAAGAAATAGACTAAACAACTTGAAAGGGAAGGAAATAGACTAAACTACTTGAAAGGAAAGGAAATAGACTAAACAACTTGAAAGGGAAGAAAATAGACTAAACAACTTGAAAGGAAAGGAAATAGACTAAACAACATGAAAGGAAAGGAAATAGACTAAACAACTTGAAATGGTTTGTCAGCATTAAGTTTGGACCCAGATAGCAGACAGTTTTGGGCCAATTCTATTTTTCCTACACAGTTCTTGGTTGACCACCAGGCAGATGTTATGCCTGCTTTCCAGATGCTGGACAGCTTCATATGGTTTTGCCTCATGTCAATATTTGTAAGCCAATTCTGGCATGCATGTTGTGGGCCACCAATGAATTTGGGCCAGATTTGGGCCACATCCATTAGTTCTACCTGCTTTACAGTGTCTGGGCCAGATTTTGGCCGAGGAACCAGCTGTATACTGGGTCAGAACAAACCCAAGGATGCGGTCCACAAGTCGGCCAAATACATTTTGCTAACTGGGGATAGCAAGTATGCTATCTAGCGCAATATCTAATTTAGCTGAAGTAGCTAACTAATGTAAGCTAAGTTACATATCATGCTCCTTTTAAACAAACTTCAGCTGGATTAGTGGTTATGCTAGCTAGCTAGCATCTTTGCTATACAAACTACAGCCTAACCAGCCGTGTCCAGTTATTTTGCCTCTTTCCTTTAAACACTTCATTTATTGCGTGTGGCGCTTCACTCTGTCCTTCAGAAGCTAAACTAAAATGATCTGGTAAAGACTCAACTCGACTGAGTCTTGAGGAGAACATCTTTGGTAAAAGCACAGAAGAAAAGGCATGTAGCATATAGCCAAGCAGTTAACATAGCAGTTAGCAAGCTGCTTAACTTGTCTACCATAAACAGCAAAATCACAAAAAATATACTATTAAATGCAGCCTCTAAACTGACTGTGTATCATGCTCTCTCATTTATTTATAGCCAGTTGTAAAGAATTATGAAAAGACTTTTGCTTATACACTGCTAAAATTCACGATTTCTCCATTTTGGACCTTCAATGCTGCTATACGAAGTCCTGCCCCTCCAGAGTTTAATGCAGACGAGGCAGTAGTCCTATTAGTCGAAGATTTCAATTCCACTGAACTTTAAGTTTCTACTCATCGATTCGAATCACTTCGAAATGAATGTAATTTCACTCGCAAAATTGCGCTGACAAAAGCTAGTGTGACTGGGCCACTCGGCTGAACTAACATACCTTTCCCGCTGAGAGCTGACCACTTCCTTTCCAAATGACCTCTGTGTAAAGTTAAGTAATAACGACTTTCTTTCAGCAGGTGCGGTTCATACTGCGACAGAAGAATGGACTGTTGAGGCTAAAGGCTTTTATTTGGGTTCAAATCATATAAAAATATGCATTCAAGCTCAAGGGTTTGCTCTTAATTCAAAGGAAGGTTGAATGTAGATGAATGTGTAATATGGAAATGTTGATTTATTCTGAGAAGAAAAGACCAATTGCAAGTTAGACTGATGTAGAAATGAAAGGAGTTGTAGGCGTTAGTTTTGAAGTGCTGCAGCTCCTGAGAAACGATGTGTTTGGTAAAACGTGTGTGAGTCTTTTGAACTGGTGTGTGTGTGTGTGTGTATGTGTGTGTGTGTATGTTGGAGAGCATGTATGTAGGTGTTTAGAGCCAGGCTGGTTATAAATGCTCCCCATAGTCCTCTATTGTTCTCCGGTTTCCCCTGGAGTGTACCAGATACATCCTAAATGCCATAAAATCACTCACAATTCTATCAGAATGTCCATGATCCAGACCCTCGGTGCAGGCCAGGGGAAACGAACATGTAGACGCCCGCGGACTGGGCTCCACCTCTGGGCTTCCTCATCCTCAGTCCTACTCACCAAACCACCAGCCTTTAATAATGCCACAAAAGAAAGACTAATCTGCAGAAGTTTAATAATCATTTATTACCATATCAGTTGAGCTATCCATGCTCCACCCACAAATGCATTCTTCCGTAGCTACTGTTTTGAGCTTAGACCAACTTTATCGAGAAGCTGCAGCTCAAATTTTTACCAAAATTCATATAATCATATGCAAAAGTGTGAACACCCTGATCAAATAACATGTTTTGAAAAATGATTGGAAACACATTAACATATCCTCTACAGGGACCAACCTTAAACATTTATCTTCAAATTCATCATCATCATCATCATCGTTAACCGCTTAATCCAGATAGGGTTGCGTTAGCAGTTGGGAGAGCAGAGAATCCCAGACGACCCTGTCCCCCGCAACTTCCTCCAGCTCATTCCCCAGCAGTGACCCCCAGCCACTCCCAGGCCAACTTGGAGATATAATCCCTCCAGCATATATATAATACCTCCTCAACCCCGGGGTCTCGTCCCAGTAGGCCGTGCCTGATACACCCCCACCGGGAGGCGTCCAGGGGGCATCCGGATCAGATGCCCGAACCACCTGAACTGACACCTGAAGCGACTCTACTCCAAGTTCCTCCCGGATGACCAAGCTCCTCACCCTGTCAAGTAGAGTGTAGCCCACCACCCTGTGAAGAAAACTAATTTCCGCTGCTTGTATTTGTGATCTCATTCTTTCGGTCATTACCCACAGCTCATGACCACAGGTGAGGGTCGGGATGTAGACCGACCGGTAAACAGAGAGCTTTGCCTTATGGCTCAGCTCCCTCTTCACCACTACAGTCTGGTACAGTGACCGCATTACTGCTGCCGCCTGTCCCAGCCTGCGGCCGATCTCACGATCCCTCTTCCCATCACTCGTGAATAAGACCCCGAGATACTTAAACTCCTCCACCTGGGGCAGGTCATTTCCCCTTACCTTCATATCTTCAAATTTCTGTGCACAATTTCTATTTATTTGCTGAGTTTAAAGCTACACTATGTAGGTTTTGGGAATTTGGAGACCTCTCTGGTGGAAACATGCAATTGCACATAATGTGGAAGAACATTTGGTAACGTGGGTTGTGCTTTGGACCCCTTCCCCAAGCAGATGAATCTTACTGACCAGCCTTGCAGTAGCTATGACAGAATGGATTTGGGGGCGGGGCTTGTATAGGCCAGTGTTTAAAAAACTTTCCAGGAGAAGTAAGTAGCTCAAATTAACAATGTGTTTGTACTGCGCTGACTTCACAGCATACTCTCTCATTGAGTAACTATATACGACAATGCTCTTCAGATCCTGAGAAAGGCAAGAGTTGAAAGTAATCAGAGACGTGTTCTCCTTCACAACTCGAAGAAGGAGGACGAGTCAGTTAAAAGCTCTACTGCAGATATTCCTAGATCTCTCCAGCCTTCTTCACCAATAAAATCTGCTTTGATTTTCCAGAAATCTGCTACTTTTTCTTTGTGAAGGCTGAGTGAGGATGAGAAATTCCCTGTGAATGCTCATTTCTAGCTAGTAACAACTCTGCCATTACCTCTTTATTATCCTCTTTTCCTTTGTTCCTTGCTTTCTTTTCCTGGTTCACCTTCTCCTTTGTTTTCCTCATCAGCTTGCACTGACAATGCTGCTATTATATATGACCATTTCTCCTTAACTGCCTCTCTCGTCCCTCTACATTTCTTTCTCTCTCTCTGTCTCTCTACTTGTCTTTTTTTCTTTCCCATCTCTTTCTTATTCTCTGTTTTTTTCTCTGTCTCTCTCTCGTTTTATCTTCACCTCTTTTCTTTCTTTCTCTGTTGTCTCTCTCTTTCTCTCTCTCTCTCTCTTTTCTTTCCCATTTTATGACCTTCACATCTCTTTCTTTCTCTCTGTTATCTCCCTCTCTCTTTTGTCTCACTCTCTTCTCTATCTCTCTCTCTCTCTCTCTCTCTCTCTCTCTCTCTCTCTCTCTCTTCCTCCTCTCATAGATTTTCTAACCTCAGTTCCGTTCGTGCTAATGCTCTGCCCGTTCTTACAGATCATGTGAATGGACATTGCACTAGCCCGACCTCCCAGCCCTGCGTGCCCGGGAGGCCCCGTGTCCCTGGGGGCCCCGAGGGGCCGCGCCTCAGCCGCAGGGGGCCCGGCCGACCGCCCTTCCGCAAGGCCCAGTCCGCCGCATGCATGGAGGTCTCTTTGCCTGTGTCCTCCCTCACCGAAGGTGTGTGCCTGTTCTCCCTCTCTCCCTCTATCCCTCTACAACAGGAGGCTCAACTCTGGGCCTGGTGGGCCGCCAATGGCACAGTTTGGTCACTTCCCTGCTGTAACATGCCTGCATTGATCTGAAGGTGATGATTGATCTGCATTGATTTAGAAATCAGTAACACAAATCATAGTTATACAAATCATAGATACCTGAACAAACAGAGCAAGTGAAAAGCGCATAGAGCAATACAGCTATCTATCTATGGTTAGCTGTTGCTAGGGTATTGCTAGGTGGTTGGTAAGTTGTTGCTATGGTATTCCAAGAAAGTTTTTAGGTGGTTGGTAAGTTGTTGCTATGGTATTGCATGGCAGTTGTTAGGTGGTTGGTAAGTTGTTGCTAGGGTATTGCAAGGCAGTTGTTAGGTGGTTGATAAGTTGTTGCTATGGTATTGCAAGAAAGTTGTTAGGTGGTTGGTAAGTTGTTGTGAGGGTATTGCAAGGCAGTTGTTAGGTGGTTGATAAGTTGTTGCTAGGGTATTGCATGGCAGTTGTTAGGTGGTTGGTAAGTTGTTGCTAGGGTTGCGCTAGGTGGTTGTTAGGTAATTGGTAAGTTGTTACTAGGGTATTGCAAGGCAGTTGTTAGGTGGTTGGTAAGTTGTTGCTAGGATATTGCTGGGCAGTTATTAGAGTGGTGCTAAGTGGTTGCTATTGCATCCAAACTGGTTCCTAGGGTATTAACAGGTGGTTGCTATGTTACCCCAGGTGCTATACAGTAGCTATGGTGTCCTAGGTGGTTGCTAGTTTGTTGCTAATCAATTTGCATGTTTTTTCCGATTGATTGTTAGGGTGCTGCTATGTTGCTGATGGAGCATTGAAGGTGGATTCTAGGGCGACTACAGACATTTTTGACAAGCAATTTTCACTCATGTTCCGTCTGATTGAGGCTTGTGCCATCAAAAAGGTAGCAATGGTCAGTAATTAATAGGCTAGCTTATGCATTGACTATTTAGCATAAGGAAAAATCCTAGGGGCCTCAAACATCCCCCAATGCATTGTTTCATAAAGAATCATTTAGTAGGTATATTAGTGCATTGAAATCACCAAACTCTGCTGAATGGTGGCCCCCCTAGACCAGAACTGATGACCCCCACCCTACTACCTTCACCCCTCCTCCCCTTATTCCTCCCTTTCCAACCCCCCCCCTCCCTTACCCACCTTTTGCATGTTGTCCAGTCACAAGGGGATAGAAGTTAGGAAGAGGGTAGGTAACCACTAGCCATGTTCACTGACTTGATTTGATTTGATTGCTTTTTCCTGAGCAGAAATTGGTGACTTCAAATGGACCTGTCACTCTGTGATTGTCCAGTAATGAAGAAGACGCAGTGCCTTTTTAAGTGCCAATTTCTGTTCCTCGTTTCCGCTGCCTAAATTGTGAAATATTATTCCAGCGTTTTTGTGATTTCTGTTCTCAGCAGGTTTGTGTCACAGCTGACCACATGAACTGGTGATGTCTTAGCGTGTTGAAACATCTTGAGTGTGGACAATATAGTTTATATTTCTTGAGATTGTGAGATTATTATAAGATAATTCCACCTATTTTTAAATGTTTTTACTTAAATTAAGTGAAATTATCATATTTCATTAGCGCATAACTGTGCCTATGCTTATAGGATTTAAATAATTAAAATAAGCAAAAAGCATCTAGAAACAGGTTGAACAGTGTTTTACTAAGTGAAAGAATGAGAAATATAGGACACGTATCCTGGCCACTTTATCAGAAACCCCTCCCTTGCAGCTCCACCTTGCTGGTGTACAGTTAGAGACTGTAGTCCATCTGTTGAGGCACAGTTTGTCTCAGCCATCCTCTGCTCTTTTATCAGTGGTTTCTTACCACAGAGCTTCTGTTGGCTAGATATTTCAGGGTGGTTGTCCACTCTTAACCTAGCAGTGACTCTGATGTGTGTGTAAAAACCCCAGCTACTGCAGTTTGGTCAACAGTGGTTGCGTGGTCAGAAACTGGCCAGTGATAAATGGGGTCAAGAGTGCAGAACAAATTGTGCTTGACAACAGATGGGCTACAATCTGTGAGTGGAAGTAGGTATTTCTTACAAAGTGGGCAGTGAGTGGAAGGAGGAGGTAGGTGTTTCTAATAAAGTGGCCAGTGAGGGAAAGTAGGAGGTCAGGGTTTTTAATAACGTGGTCAGTGAGGGGAAGTAGAAGGTCAGGGTTTCTAATAAAGTGGTCAGTGAGGGGAAGTAGAAGGTCAAGGTTCCTCGTAAAGTGGTCTGTGAGGGAAAGTAGAAGTACACGGTTTCTAATAAAGTGGCCAGTGAGGGGAAATAGAAGATAGAAGTTTCTAATAAAGTGGCCAGGCATGGGAAGTAGTAGGTCAGGGTTTCTAATAAAGTGGCCAGTGAGGGGAAGCACAAGGTCAGAGTTTCTAATAAAATGGCCAGTGAAGGGAGGTAGTAGGTCAGGGTTTCTAATAAAGTGGCCAGTGAGGGGAAGTAGAGGATACAAGTTTCTAGTAAAGTGGCCAGTGAGGGGAAGTAGAGGGTACAAGTTTCTAGTAAAGTGGCCAGTGAGGGGAAGTAGAAGGTCTGGGTTTCTAATAAAGTGGCCAGTGAGGGGAAGTAGAGGGTACAAGTTTCTAGTAAAGTGGCCAGTGAGGGGAAGTAGAGGGTAGACATTTCTAGTAAAGTGGCCAGTAAGGAGAAGTAGAAGGTCAGGGTCTCTAATAAAGCAGCCAGTGAGTGAAAGGACGCGGTAGATGGAATATACACTGGACATGGCCAGTGAGTGTAAATTCCCCACATTCAAGATGTTTTCACTTGGCTAAGATATTATTTTGCTGTAAGGGAAAAAGAAACAAAAGAAATTACACAAACCCCATCAGAGTGAATCACAAAAATGAGCTTTGGGGGGATTTCTCCATCCCTTTTATGTTTGAGACTGTACTAATGCTTCAAACATGGAGCTGAACTCAACTACTGCTCTAATCCCAGCAATCACGCTCATTCTGAATGCTGTTTGATGGGTAGGTAATACGTTTAAAGGCAGATGCTTCCACCACAAGGGCTTTCACATCAAATGTGTGACACTTTGTTTATTTCTCACTCAGACTCAGTCATACACACTTCTGTGGCTTACAGCTTTAACACATTCGGCAAACTGCAGCCGGTTTGTCAAGTTTCTAAAATTTATTTACCACACTTTTTTGGAATAGTAGAAGGTCAGGGTTTCTAATAAAGAGGCCAGTGAGGGGAAGTAGAAGGTCAGGGTTTCTAATAAAGAGGCCAGTGAGGGGAAGTAGAAGGTCAGGGTTTCTAATAAGAGGCCAGTGAGGGGAAGTAGAAGGTCAGGGTTTCTAATAAAGAGGCCAGTGAGGGGAAGTAGAAGGTCAGGGTTTCTAATAAAGAGGCCGGTGAGGGGAAGTAGAAGGTCAGGGTTTCTAATAAAGTGGCCAGTGAGGGGCAGTAGAAGGTCAGAGTTTCTAATAAAGTGGCCAGTGAAGGGAATTAGAAGTAGCCAGTGAGGAGAAGTAGAAGTGGTCAGTGAAGGGAGGTAGTAGGTCAGGGTTTCTAATAAAGTGGCCAGTGAGGGGAAGTAGAAGGTCATGGTTTCTAATAAAGTGGCCAGTGAGAGGAAGTAGAAGGTCAGGGTTTCTCATAAAGAGGCCAGTGAGGGATAGTAGAAGGTCAGGGTTTCTAATAAAGTGGCCGGTGAGGGGAAGTAGAAGGTCTGGGTTTCTAATAAAGTGGCCAGTGAGGGGCAGTAGAAGGTCAGAGTTTCTAATAAAGTGGCCAGTGAAGGGAATTAGAAGTAGCCAGTGAGGAGAAGTAGAAGTGGTCAGTGAAGGGAGGTTGTAGGTCAGGGTTTCTAATAAAGTGGCCAGTGAGGGGAAGTAGAAGGTCATGGTTTCTAATAAAGTGGCCAGTGAGGGGAAGTAGAAGCCAGTGAGGGGAAGTAGAAGGTCAGGGTTTCTAATAAAGTGGCCAGTAGAAGGTAGAAGGTCAGGGTTTCTAATAAAGTGGCCAGTGAGGGGAAGTAGAAGCCAGTGAGGTGAAGTAGAAGGTCAGGGTTTCTAATAAAGTGGCTAGTGAGGGAAAGTAGAAGGTCAGGATTTCTAAAAACGTGGCCAGTGAAGGGAGGTAGAAAGCCAGGGTTTCTAATAAAGTGGCCAGTGAGGGGAAGTAAAAAGTCAGGGTTTCTAATAAAGTGGCCAGTGTGGGGAAGTAGAAGGTCAGGGTTTCTCATAAAGTGGTCAGTGAGGGGAATTGGAAGTTCAAGTAGAAGTGTTTTACACAGGAAAATAAATGCAAGAAAAATGTAGGATAACAGAAAAAATTTGTGCTTACTTTTCACAGAAGGTCAGGGTCTCTAATAAAGCAGCCAGTGAGTGAAAGGACGCGGTAGATGGAATATACACTACACTAATAAAGAGGCCAGTGAGGGGAAGTAGAAGGTCAGGGTTTCTAATAAAGAGGCCAGTGAGGGGAAGTAGAAGGTCAGGGTTTCTAATAAAGAGGCCGGTGAGGGGAAGTAGAAGGTCAGGGTTTCTAATAAAGTGGCCAGTGAGGGGCAGTAGAAGGTCAGAGTTTCTAATAAAGTGGCCAGTGAAGGGAATTAGAAGTAGCCAGTGAGGAGAAGTAGAAGTGGTCAGTGAAGGGAGGTAGTAGGTCAGGGTTTCTAATAAAGTGGCCAGTGAGGGGAAGTAGAAGGTCATGGTTTCTAATAAAGTGGCCAGTGAGAGGAAGTAGAAGGTCAGGGTTTCTCATAAAGAGGCCAGTGAGGGATAGTAGAAGGTCAGGGTTTCTAATAAAGTGGCCGGTGAGGGGAAGTAGAAGGTCTGGGTTTCTAATAAAGTGGCCAGTGAGGGGCAGTAGAAGGTCAGAGTTTCTAATAAAGTGGCCAGTGAAGGGAATTAGAAGTAGCCAGTGAGGGGAAGTAGAAGTGGTCAGTGAAGGGAGGTTGTAGGTCAGGGTTTCTAATAAAGTGGCCAGTGAGGGGAAGTAGAAGGTCATGGTTTCTAATAAAGTGGCCAGTGAGGGGAAGTAGAAGCCAGTGAGGGGAAGTAGAAGGTCAGGGTTTCTAATAAAGTGGCCAGTAGAAGGTAGAAGGTCAGGGTTTCTAATAAAGTGGCCAGTGAGGGGAAGTAGAAGCCAGTGAGGTGAAGTAGAAGGTCAGGGTTTCTAATAAAGTGGCTAGTGAGGGAAAGTAGAAGGTCAGGATTTCTAAAAACGTGGCCAGTGAAGGGAGGTAGAAAGCCAGGGTTTCTAATAAAGTGGCCAGTGAGGGGAAGTAAAAAGTCAGGGTTTCTAATAAAGTGGCCAGTGTGGGGAAGTAGAAGGTCAGGGTTTCTCATAAAGTGGTCAGTGAGGGGAATTGGAAGTTCAAGTAGTTTTACACAGGAAAATAAATGCAAGAAAAATGTAGGATAACAGAAAAAATTTGTGCTTACTTTTCACAACAAACTGTCCAGTAATACAGGGATAGATGAAGAAACAGAGCAGGAATGTATAATCAAACATCAAAATGACGGTTTGTCCTGAGATGATACTTTTTAAACTCTACTTTCAACACTGATTTTCAGCACGTTGTGAAAATGTGTTGTCAGATTACCTTTTATTTTGCATTATGTGTGAAAACGACAAAAGGGTGTTCTAACAAGAGAGCGTTCACAAAATTGGACGGTAGTTCTGGCCGCTATGTTAACAGCACTGACCCGAGTTTGCAGAGATGTGCTAATTTCAAAGGAGATAAAAACAGTAATTCACCGCCGCTGAAAACTCAAATCTGACTGCACATATGTAAACAACACATTCAGGGAAAAGGTGCTGCTTGAAAATGCTTATAAACTAGAGTTGCCGTAGTTACGGGGGGCCTAGGCCTTCTCACTTGGAAGCCAGAAACCCCTGAAGCCAATGAAAATGTTATAAAATGGAATACGATTCAATCTCACAATACTGGATGAACCTAAATGGACTGAGTTCTTATATTTCTGTGCCTTTTTTCCACTTTAAAAATCAACATGGCTTCAAATGTTGATTTTTTTGTTGTAGTAGTAAAAATGTGCTGCAGAGAAAGCATTTACCAGTGCTATTGTCAAGAGATAAATATAAATGAATGCATTTGATAGTACATAGACGCTCCAAAATCCCGAGCTGAACTGTGTGGACGTGTCAGAGCAAAATGATTGACAGTGGTGTCTCCCAGCGACGTAAACAACCCTGCTCTAGTGGCAGTGGTAGGTGATAGGCCAATCAGTGTGGTGCAGCCCTACATGCTTGAGCCCACCCCGCAGAAAAATAGACCACTTTGCTCTTCTCAGTGGCTCTCTGAACGGTGAGTTTAACATGCAAATGGAGAAGCTGCATAACAGTCACTTTAGAGATCAGAGTTTCTAATAAAGTGGCCAGTGAAGAGAAGTACAAGGTCAGAGTTTCTAATAAAGTGGCCAGTGAAGGGAGGTAGTAGGTCAGGGTTTCTAATAAAGTGGCCAGTGAAGAGAAGTACAAGGTCAGAGTTTCTAATAAAGTGGCCAGTGAGGGGAGGTAGAAGGTCAGGGTTTCTAATAAAGTGGCCAGTGAAGAGAAGTACAAGGTCAGAGTTTCTAATAAAGTGGCCAGTGAAGGGAGGTAGTAGGTCAGGGTTTCTAATAAAGTGGCCATTGAAGGGAAGTAGAGGGTACAAGTTTCTAGTTTCTAGCTAATATTGGAGAACTCAGGCTTACATCTTATGGCAGGTAGACCGCTCACATGGCAGAAACCCTTTTCCGAGTAGCCATAAAATGCAGTGTCCACCTGTTCTGGAGCTCCATCAGTTCATTTTTTCTCCATTTTTTCTTCGGTAATGTTGATATATATTTCAATGGAAGTGTGGATGATTTACAAAACCAGAAGTGAACTGGATTTTCTTCTTTGTGTGTGAGGAAGCAGGTCAAAAGTTTCATTGTGTTTAAATGCTTTTTATTATAGTAGAACACTGTCTTTTGCATCAAGAAAGCTGATGTCCATTTTATCCCGGCATGGCCGTCTTTGCGGAAAGGTGTGAACTATTTTCACAGCATCCCCCCTTTCAGCCCTCATTGCTCACTAGCAGCTCAACACAGAGTCACAACACTTCAAGAGGACAGTGAGGGGAAGGTCAGGGTTTCTAATAAAGTGGCCAATGAGGGGAAGTATAAGGACATTTCATATACAGAGAGATAACATTGCCCTAGTTATATTATACATAAAAATATTAGAGTCATTTTACATTTCTCCAGCCGAATAGCCACTATGGGTCCTGGAGAAATGTGACATAATTTGTTGTGTTCAAAATTTCTGTTTATCAAAGACTGGAAAGACAATAATTAAAAAAAAAAACATAAATAAAAATATAAAAAAAAACAAGCCAATGAATTTGTGGTCAACATTGAGAATTAGTGGCCAGTATAAATGTTGTATATATGTGTGTTTACAGTGACCAGGCTTGCTTCAGTACCAAAAAAACAAGGTGTTGCATTCACTCCATCATTATGCTAGTTTATCCAGAGAATACACACAATACAAGATTTTTATCATTGCTTGACTTCAATCTTTATCAGGCTTTAATTAACAAGTCTAAATATTGCGTTTTTAAACGATTTAGTCCAGATTAAGAATGAACGTGTGGAAGACTGCGAAGAAATGCTTGGATTTCTAGAAAAAGTTGTCCTGATCCAAGGATTTTTGCATTTCTTATGCAGGTTAAACTGCTTCATTTTTATCCAATCATTTTATACAGTTATAATATCCAACCACAGGTATACAATGGCCAGCTGCTTCATTAAGTACACCTCCTTGTATCTACACTCTTTGTCCATTTTATCAGCTCTACTGACCATAAAGGAACACTTTGTAGTTCTACAGTTACAGACTGTAGTCCATCTGTTTCTCTTTCTTTGTCAGCCCTCTTTTACTCTGTTCTTCAGTGGTCAGGACCCCCAGAGGACCCCCACGGAGCAGGTATCACTTGGGTGGTGGGTCATTCTCAGCACTGCAGTGACACTGACGTGGTGGTGGTGTGTTAGTGTGTGTTGCGCTGGTCTGAGTGGATCAGACACAGTAGAACTACAAAGTGCTCCTATGTAGTCAGTGGAGCTAAAAAATGGACAAAGAGTGTACTTAATGAAGTGGTCAGTCAGTTAATACAGACTATCTTCAGTGGAAGAACAGTTGTTTCAGAAAGGTGCACTGTTGGTGACATGTTTAGCCACTAGGCAGCACTGCAACAAGATAACCGAGAAGATTCTGTAGCTAAGCTGACGTCAATCGACTTTAGGCTGGTTTTACATGGCAAAAAATTCATTCAACTTTAGTTGCTTGAAACCTACAAGAAACTAAATTGCATTTGAGTTGCATGCCATAAAGCATCCTGCAACTCACTCGAAACACAGCCGCAACAGCTTCATAAAAAGTTTGATGAAACAGCCAATCAAAATGCCTACAATGCATCTCCTGATCACGTTGAAACACACACTTTGGAACCATTGATTTCACCAGATCAGTGGACAAAACAGAAGATAAAAAAGATCGCTTACTGAGCAGTTTGAAGGTTTGAAAAGGCTCAAGGTTGGTATTTTTTCATTTTGTCAGTTCCCTGAGCCATAATGACAAACAGTTCTCAAAGCTAACATTTCTGTAACCAGCTGTGGTAGCTAGCCTGCTAATCTCAACAGCTAATAGCTAGATTTGTTGTCCTCTCCTGATGCCCCCTAGATTTTACACAGAGCTCGAATTCATTTGGCCTCCAATTGAATGAAAAAAAAAATATATATATATATATATATATATATATATATATATATATATATATATATATGTGTATCTCCAAAATAATAACTTTACAGGAGAAGAAAAAAACCTGCTTTAATTTTAATGTAAGTCAATGGAACCAGACTTTTCTCCGAGTCATTTTGGGCCGTTTATTTTGGTCCATGAAATTTTCACACAATGTAAAAGCCAACAGCCATTTTGAAATTATGTCAAAAACTGAAAAACAACAAAAATAGAGATATGAGGTTTTGTTCCTCGACACCAGCGAGATATATATCTATAAAACATGTTAAAAAAACCTTGTATCTCCAAAATTATGTTACAGGAGAAAGAAAAAACATACTTTACTTATAATGTAACTTTTACGTAACTTTTGTAGTGTTTCTTTTAAAGTAAAACGAATATATATATATATATATATATATATATATATATATATATATATATATATATATTCCGAATAGCAATGATAGTTGGAAAAAACATGAAGATAATAAAAGTAATGCAAATGTGTAAATTACACCTTACAGTGAGAACGATACAGTTTTATAGTGGAGTAATGGAATGTTGCATGCAACAGCGATTGTTTTTGAATTTCTTTGTGCGACTGTCAAGTTGCATGGAAATCATGTTGCAGGAAACTCACTACATGCAACTAGTTGTGTGAAAGTTTCACCGTGTTGACAGAGTTTAGCAAAAAAATAAGCCACTGATTGACCGTCAAGGAATATGATAGGGCTGAGGTGGCAATCCTAGGATAAAAAGAAATTGTTTTGTTATAATGGTGGATATTTGTGGATGTGGGAAAACTGGTCTGGTGGCTTTATTGAGATGGAGAAAACACAAAGGAGCCACTCGGGACAAAAGCTCTGCATTTTTAGTGGCCAAAATGTAAAATGTTTTGTTATTATCTCTCTGGTTATGATAGCTACAATAAGGTAGTTAGTTACTGGTTGTCAACCTTACTATAGCGAGGACCCCCTAATGAAATTTTGGCTGTGTCCCTGGGGTGCATGTGTGTGTGTGTGTGCCTTCTGGTGTATCTCAGCTGTCTTCTCTCCTCTGAAGGTGTCTCCTATTCCTGCTGTGACAGCATCACAGTGCCTTGTCTCAGTCCTTTTTTATATTGTATCAGCTGTCTGCGCTTATTGTTCACATCCACCGCACTGATCAGACAGCATGAGAAGACTGTGACGCTGCAGCTCTGCGTGTGCTGTGCTATCGCACTGCAGCACTGGCGCTCTGGCGTCACTTTCCAAACACTCTCTGATCTAACATCAGCGGTGCTGTCTCACCGTCTGTGCTCCTAATCCTGTTCACATGAAGAATACACCGCAGGGCAGATCACTCAGTGTAAAATGAGGCAGTTCACGAGATTAGCGCAAACGCTGACCTCAAGAACTGGCTTTCAGACCTGAGGTATTAGCCGAGTCATCCTGAAATGCCACAAATTGCATTAGCTGTTCATAATTTTCACTTTGTTTTTAAAGAAGTATGACCGGGGCAGTCATATTCAGAGGCAGAATAGTGAAAGCCCTTTTAAATGCTGTCAATCACTGTTTCTTTCTAAATAACTGTAGCTAATCAAAACTAGTTGGAACACTCTGAGTTTACAGTTAGAACAATGTAGTTTATCTAGTGGAATAATAGAACATGCTGCATGCGACTGTGATTGTTTTTTCATGGAAATCATGTTGCAGGCAACTCACAGCATGCAACTAGTTGCGTGAAAGTTTCAGCATGTAAAGCCAGCCTTGGATTACATCAGTGAGCGCATTTACATGCGCTCAATAATCAGATCATAATCGGTTTTCTGCAGTTATCTGATTATTCAAATGGTCATGTGAATAGCTTGCTCTGATTTCTTAGATCAGAGTAAGGTCTATAAATCTGATTAAGAAATCCGATGAAGAGGCTGGATGTTATCTCAGTAATCAGATTTCTCAGTGCATATAAACTCTTACTCTGATTTCTTTCGGATCTCTCAGTCTGCACATGTGCGAAAACAGACGGCAGTACCGGAAATAAGTGAGCAGCGTCGCTCCAAAAGTGTTTTGCTGCATCTCACAGCAATGCTGCTTGCTTATTTCCGGTACTGCCGTCTGTTTTTGCACATGCGCAGACTGACACAATATAAAATACAATATAAAAAAGGGCTGAGACATGGCACTGTGATGCTGTCTCAGCAGGAATTGGTAGACACCGACTACATACTTGACGAAATGAAGGAATAAAAATATTCTTCATCTTCTAGATGATGTGTGTTCATATTTTCAGGTAAAGTGGCGCAATGTTTTATATGCCGCAGCATGACGTTTATGTTTCATTTACGTCACGTCTTCTTCTGTGAGTTTATTGGCTGGTTGCAAAGCTGAAATCTGATTACTGTCAGATTCATGTAGACCTGGAGTATCCCCATTATCTGGTCACTCAAGTGCATGTAAATGCATTGATCAGATTACTGACACAGTCTGATTTTCTACAGTTATCGGATTATTAAGTGCATATAAATGCACTCAATGTTTGCTACCATGCTAATGTTAACTATCTATCCTCATTGTTTGGCCTTTCACACATACAAAATAAATATAATTTTAAATTTACAATACTCTAAATGTAAAAATTGAGTCTGCTGAAATTTCCTTTAAGGCCGAAATGAGACATTTGCCAATGTTCTGTAAAGCTAGCTAGCTAGCTTGTCAAGCCTCACAATACTAGCCATGAAACACCACAATTAAGGCCAGAGCATGATAATTCAGATTAGTTAGATCTTCCAGAGACAGTTTAGCTCTCTGACAAAGAATGAAGTGCAGTTTGTTCAGTTCAGAAGAACATTTTGATGTTGTAGTGGATTAGATAATGCTAGGCTAGCACTGTCTTGCTCTCTAGCTGGTACTGTTTTGAATGTTTTTCTGTATATTTCCACATTTTATTTCCTCTCTGGCAAACCCAAGGGTAGCCGATCAATTGATTTTTATGTCTGGATAAATTTCAGAACTTTCCGAACAGCCGATCGATTCTCATTACACTATTTTCCTAAAGCTATCATGTTTTTGAAGCTAACTCTCCGGCACACAGCAGAGTGTTTTTCCCCCCTCGCATCAGAAAATGATTGTCCATTAGAGAGTATCCGTTGCTCCTGCGGTCTCCGTGCGAAGCGTGTGTCCTCATTGCTGCGGCAACAGGCATGCGGCTGCACAGCGGGGTCGCAGAGATAATTAAAGGTCAATTAGCAGCGAGACGAGCCGGGCCGCAGCTAATGAGACACGCTACAGGAAGTGAGGATGGCAGGAGGGAGGGATGCTGGGATACGCAGTGTCACATTGATATCGAGCAGGGAGGGAACATGCACACAAGTGCTGTGTGTAGACACACTGATATGAAGCAACTGCAGAATGACGGTTACACAAGTGAACACAAGTAATCTCAGTTCAATTAACTAGATGTATATCGCCACCTATTGTTCGTCTTGGGCAACGTTTGCACATTCAGAATGGGTATCAGTCAGTCAGTCAGTCAGTCAGTGACCTTCTGAGAGGTTCAGCCAAAATCTAAAGAGTTTCACATTTGGGTCGTTCTCCATCTGGAGTGCGAATTCGGGTGGATGCTGTTTTTCAAAAATCTATTTCTTTCATCCCAAAACTAAATAATATTAATATGTCCATTAACATCTCCTACTATCATATATGCAAAAAGGAGATCTTAATTCCAAACATATTTTACAGTCACTGGTGTTGTAGGAATGTGGTGTAACACCAGTGACGGTGACTCCAGTGACATTCTGGTTAAAACTGAGGATTCTGTAAATTGTCTGACTCGTTGGCCGTCAGGTGACCTTGTGCAACTATTTAAAATCAGTAATAAAAATGATATACAGCATTATTTTGACAACATTTTTATTACCCAGCCATTAAAGCACATAACACCAGCGGCTGATAGAAGTTATGAGCTGCTTGATAAACAAAATGATTAATAAATTAATGAAATATAGTAAGCGAGTGTGACTCATCTTCTCATGCCTTGAGACGCTTTCTCTCTGATTAGCCTCGACCCAAAGAAGCAGTTTAATAGAGCTGAAAATACTGTGTTAAAATCTAATACAAGAGTCCTGATAACACCAGTGACCAAAATCTCTATTTTTAAATAAAATATTTTTTTAAATGTAGTACAACGTTAATGATATAAAAAGTAAACATGAATCTGTTTTATACAAATGCCTAAGTTAAACCTCTTAAAAATATTGTTTTAAATTAAAAATAGTTTCTCAATTGTAGAAAATTGGCTTTGTGACGAGTTGTTTTACAGCTGCAGAGCGACTATGAAACAGGATAAAAAAAAAGAAAAATCAGAGAATCATAAGGGAAAGTGTTATTAAATCTTAGATCAACTGTGTAAATGTATAATACTGACTTTCGGAGCTGAGCCTGGTATTTTAAGCATCATTTTAAGCCCTGCAACCTTTGTGACATGGTTTCCCACTGCAAATGGAGAATGACCCATTTTTTAGATCACATTCATTGTAAATAAAAGTAAATGGCTTCAAGAAGTCATGTTATTAAGAAGTTGGCCAGATTAAAAGGCAGGAATAGCCGGCTTATTAACTCACATCGTCGCTGTCGGATCAAAACCTCGTATCTCCAGCAAAGTATCTTTACAGGAGAGGTAAAACAATCCTTTATGTTTCAGTGCAAGTTAATGTAACAAAGCTTTATTTCAAATCATTTTGAGCCATCTCTTGGTCCATGCGGCGTGAAATTGCGCTATGGTGTAAAGAGTAATGGATGTTTTCACATTATTTAAAAGAAAATATTAAAAACTGACAAAAATGGAGATGGTTTTGTTACCACAGCGACAAAATGCTTCTATTCGTTTTCTGTTTATCAACGTTTTCCCGAGCTGAACTGATAAGAGCTGAAGAAACTCTAAACTCGGCAGCGCTTTGGTCCTCCAGAGCCTGAAATACTCAGCATCACAGCCTGCAATGAAAAGCATCACCTCTGAGAAAAGACATACAGCTGCACAGCTACAGCAGTCAGCAAGAAACTCCAGCTGGGGGAGATGTGGAGACATCCACCATGAGATCTGTCAGGTGTCTCTGAGGTTTGACTGACAGCTGAGGACCTGAACAAATAAGTCCCTTAGAGAGAGAGAGAGAGAGAGAGAGAGTCCCTCACGACAGTGGAAATCTTTCCCTCCTCTATCATGAAATATTCACACAAACACGACAGATGCGGCTGTGAGCGTTCACACCAACGTACACAGAGCGGCTAATGAGCAGATGTTGTCCTATTAGACGTGGTTGATGTCTGTTATGAAACACACTAAAGGTCAGCTAGTGTGTGTGTGTGTGTGTGTGTGTGTGTGTGTGTGTGTGTGCACTCCAGACTTTGTAAAGTGCTTTTAAATAAACATTCCATGTTTATTTCTTTGTTAAGTAAGAAACAATATCATTTCTTTTTCACTTCTTTTTGGTTCCTTAGATTAAGTTTTATTTTAGGCTTAATGTTGTAAAAAGTCCTATGACAATATGGATACGGTGCTACACAAAAGTCAGAGAACACCCTTCACCCTTAATTTCCAGTTAAAATGGGTATTAAGTACAAGTTATTAGTTTCTCGTTGTCAAGAAGAAAGCAAAAAACTATTTAACAGAGAATTACACAGAAGCCTCAACAACAGAACATAATATCTGCATTTTTCATTATTTAGCATTTCCACTCTTTACTTTGATTACAGCTTCCATTATTTTCAGGAGACTCACTTTCAGTTTCTCAAAGAATCTGCAGACACAGCTTCAAAGTTCAGTCTTAGAAGTTGGTTTAGCATTTTCCACTGCTCACAATCTAAGTAATAAAACATGCTCAGTGATGTTGAGGTCTGGACTCTGGGGTGGTCAGTCCATTGTTCTGAGAACACTATCAGCTTCTTGACAGCTACACATCCTTTCAGACTCATTGCACTGAGTGGAAGTGCAATGGCATTCCACAGTGGAAGGATTGACAGAAACTCCTGTGGATTTTTTTCAGATCTGAAGATTTTCTCCTTTCTCACAATGATGAAAGCTTGAAGTGCTGTTTATCTGACGGTGGTAGTTTTAGTGTCTACTAGGTCTTGCAGGTGGTTCTTAGGAGTCATATTTTCTTTGGAGCTTTTAATCTTTTTTTAAACTTCAATTTTGGAAACTCCTGTGTTTTCACTTTGACTTTTCCCTGCAAGTGGATTATTTTATATCTAATCTCTTTACAATATTTCCTGAGAAATGAATAACTTGTATGTAATTGCCTATTTGACTGGAAATTAAATCGATGAAGGGTGCTCTCTGACTTTTGCACAGTACTATACTTGCATGTTTGTTGGCAGATACCTACGCAAACACCTGTGTATGAAGCCCCCACATGTTCGCATATGCGCAGAGGCAGAAATATAAATCAACCTTAAGAACTTTAACAGGTTATTTTGGGAAAGCACTCAGCAGCAGTGGTGGACAACATTTTAAAATTTCTATACTTGAGTGAATATAGAGATTCTCTTGGTAAAATACAGGGAGATTCACTCAAAAGTGGCCCCGAATATTCTGCAGTAACTCCCATTAGGATGAAGCAATCTGAACCAAAAATACGCGATATACCTTGACGTATGTGTAATTGATTGCACTACATGCGATGCTGGAAGTGATCTCCGAAGGGGTACGGGGGTTTGCACCCGGGAGTTGCAAACAGAGGTTAAACGTCATGACAGCTGTCTGGCGCCTACGTCTTCGCTCCGACGCAGGGGCATCCTGGCTTGTTCGAAGCTCCATATACTGAGGAGCACAGTGCACGTTGTTTCGTTCAGATTGCTTCATCATAGAGAGAGTTATTACAGAATATTCAGGGCCTCTTTCAAGTGAATCTCCCTGTATTACTCAAGTAAAACTACAAGTGCTCTTTAGTAATCTTTTACTCGAGTTGAAGTGCAAAAGTGCTTGCTTTTAAATGTGCTTCAGCACCAAAAGTATTGCGAGATATCCAAACAACTCAACGTTTCTCTCATTGTTTCTTCAGCTTCACTCCTCATCCACACTGCTGGAATGTCAAGTATCTTCTTGAAAAACATCCCAATGTTAAAGCACTTTTGTTTAATTCCAAAAGCCTATGAGAGGTATCTGGGCCTCCATGCCTACGTACAGTTAGTGAGCTACTACTGAACATTTGGTATTTAGGGAAAGGATTTAGTGAATGGTGCATTTGATATATTTGTGAAAGTGCAGCACATTCTGTTGAAAATGTAGTTTTCACTTCACAGAGTAAAAAAGTAGCATATTTTGCTGTGAAATGCAGTGAAGTGAATGTATAAGTCTCAACAAAATTAGAAATTCTTTCATAAAGTACAAAAAAGTACTGATTTGTCAAAATTTCTACATAATTCTGTCATTGATACGTAACCAAAGTCATTCAGAGTGTTTTGATGTGAAATGGTTTATTGTAAAGCAACATACAGACTCCTTCCTTTACAGCGGTGGTGATAGGAACCAGGGTCACAATGTCTACAACACAAATAGAGCCATTTTATTTAATATCCAAAACCACCAGTGTACCCCTTCACCATGAATGACTCTTAAAAATATGTTTTAGGTCAAAACCTGACCCTAAAATATATTGTAAAACAATGTCCCAAACTAATACAATGTAAACCTTCTGTGAGGGAGCTTTTAGAATGGACGTCTGGTTCCTATCACCACCAATCTGACTGTCAGTTTCTCTAGAATGGACCAAACCACTCTGAATGACTTTGCATCTTAACCATTTAATTACGCAGAAATTTTGAAAAGTCGATGGACATCCCCTTCAAGTACAGCAACAAAGTACATGTACATGTACATTTCATTACCCTACAGCACTAAGATCAGAGTTTTTCCTACAGGGCTTCAAACAGGCCTTTATGCTCTTCATATCTGACTGCAGGAAAGCTGGGAATCTGGAATGGAGCACTGAGGCCGTCGCTGCTCCAGCAGATGGTTGTAAATGCTGTGGGTTCTAACATGTCACTGTTTTTTTTTTTTGAGATGGAGATGAAAGAACCCTCCCGTTTGTCTTCACCGGTTGTGTTTGCTTTCTCTCCTCTGTCTCTGTCTGAACTCTGTATTGTTTGAGTTTGTGGTTCTGGTTTGTTGTGTCTGTGTCCGTGTTGTTTATGTCTGTACGTGTTGTTTTGGTGGACATGCCTATAAATGTTGTGGCGTCTCGCTGTGTGTGCGTGTGTGTGTGTGTGTGTGTGTGTGGCGATGACGGCGTGCTGTGCGTTTGTGTACTGCTCGTATGTATTGTGTATTGTGTGATGGATAGGTTATGCGTCCAGGCGGGCCATGCTGCAGCAGCTGCATGGTGTCACTATGTACTCACACGATGAGCACCATACCACCACCTACTCCTGGAACGAGAGAGGTAAGACGGGGGCCGCGGGGGGCCGCACCCCATCAGCGTCTCATCACGCACTGCGTCCCGTCCTGTCCCTCATCACCGCTTCTTCACGAACCCCTTCGTTCTCGTCCCGTTACGCTCTTATGTCGTCTCCAGGTCCCGGCTGGATTGCGTTGCAGTGTCGTCCTCTCTGTCTCTCTCCAGCTTCTGCAGCACTGTCTCACGACCACATCTCTGTTCCATGTATTTAGGTGCAGGTTTCCAGGAGCTCCTCCCTTTTAAAGGGCCCATATCATAGAAAAACCAGATTTCCTCGCTTTTTTGAAATGAGTCTGTTAGAGTTTCAGAAATGTATCACTCTCCATTCCATATATGGAAACTAAGCTGAAAAACACCCTGTGTTGAATTTATTGTTTTTGTGATGTCACAAACGCCAACACATTTACATATATCTGCCTGTTCAGCCTGCAGCAACTTAGCCACGCCCACTCACTTTATTAGGGAAGTTCTAAGGAGTGTTTCGGTGTGGAGCACTTTCTCAATCAAGGACGAAATAAATGTATTGTTTTTGTGATGTCACAAAAACCAAGGCACCTATGCATATCGCTGCTGTTGGAGCAATACCGCAAATCTCCATTTTTGTCATTTTTAAATTTTTTACATAATTTGAAAATACCTGTTGCCTTTACATTTTGTGTGAATTTCATGATGAATGGACCACAAGAAATGGCACAAAATTACTTGGAAAAAATTCTGGTTCCATTGACTTACATTAAAAGTAAAGTACATTTTTTCCTTCTCCTGTAAAGTTACCATGTTGGAGTTACGATTTGTTCTGACAACAGCGATATTCTCCTTTTCAGATAGTAGTTCAGCTTTATCCATGCATGCTGAAGTTATAAGGAGTGTTTCAGCTCTGATAGCTTTTTGTTTGAGGTATATACAGGACAGCCAATCGAAACAAAGATCACTTACATATCATTATTAAAGGTACAACCTGTTTGATTCTAAGGGATTAAGAGAGGTTGGAAAATGATCATATAAAAATGAATTATGAGTGTTCTTGGTACATAAATTGACACAAATGTCATCGAAAAGTGGATCTCAGGAAAAAATAAGTAAACAAGAAAAATGTTGGATATGGGCCCTTTAAATATATATATGAGTCATAAGGGAAAAGTTAAGCAGTAACTCCTTCAACTGCAGGCTTATTATTCAGTTATAATTTTATTATTATCTTATTATTGTAAGTATGGGCCTACAGAGAGGCTCACAGGGTTTAAAAGAATAGCCAAGTATTTTTTTAACATAATCTCAATCTACTGCATCTGTAGCTTATGGTTTTATCGCATATGTAACATATGAATTTACAATAGAAGCCAATGGCCAGTTGCAGATGCATTGAACTTATTGTCCATAATAATCAACCATACGCAGCAGGTGCAGCAGACGGAGATAGAGAGCTGGAGTTGATCAGCTTGACTAAAGTTAAAGCAGAATTCCACCAAGTTTTCAACATTTATGCATAATTCAGTCGTTGAGATGTAAACAAAGTCATTCAGAGTGCTTTGAGGTATAGACTCAGATTTCTTTACAGTGGTGGTGATAGGAGCCAGGGGTCACCATGACTACAACACAAATATAGCCATTTTATTTACTATCCAAAACCACCAGTGAACCTACACGAGTCTTCTGAGTTTTCTCTGAGTAACCTCTGAGTTTTATATGGAATGTTATGATGCTAAAATAATTAATTGTTTTATTTGTGGACTATTTTGTCTCAAAACGCCCTGCCTGTATCCCTCCACCATGAACAGATTTATAAATTTTAGACCAAAAGCTCCTCAAATCTATTATATTAATTAATAATCTATTAATGACGGCAGTCATTCGTAACCATTTCGTGTAATGACTTTCTGTGAGGGAGCTTTTAGAGGTGGACGTCTGGTTCCTATCACCACCACTGTGAACAATTCTGACCCGATGAGTTTCTCTAGAACGGAGCGTGTCGCACCGAACCACTCTGACTTTGTTTACATCTTAACCATTTGATCAATTATGGAAAATAAGTTCCCCTGTAATAGAGCTGTGCTAACAGAGCTTCTTTTGGGCTACATCTTGGCTTCCCATTATAAGCCACATTAATCTAGACAGAGCTCAGTAATAAATCTGCTCTTCACTAATCAAATACACATTTTTTTTAATTTAGGAAAAAAAAATCTGATTCTACATAGTCAGAAAGGGCAATTCTGAAATTGCAGTGTCTACAAGAACGGCTCTCGTCTCAAGTCTGTTATATTCACTGATGCCTTTTTAATTACACGTCATTTGGGAACGATGCCAGATGTTGACAGATTAATTGAGAGAGCCTAGTTGATAATTATATTGTTAGTAGACGTTGTTTTTTCTGCATTGTTGCATCCACCAGAATGCAGTATCTGTTGTTGGTGGTCTGATGCCGTAGATTAGGTTCATCAGCTGCTGTTCACATCCACTACTTCATTAACCTGATAATAGTCATATAGTACGTTGTATGTAACGTCTGCTTTTGCTGTATGTATGTTTATATACATTTCTGTATTACTGTAGATCTGCCCTGACTATTCCTCAATGCATGACACGGCATACAATATTAACACTATTTGAAGTTCAAAAGTTTGTGCACCCCGGTCAAATGACCTGTTTTGTTGATGTTCTTAGTGAAAATAAGCTATCACATCCTCTACAGAGAACATAGTTATGCACATTTACTGCACAATTACTGTTTATTTGCTGAATTTAACATATTGGGGGAAAGAAAACCTAAAAATGTGGCCTGTGCAAAAGTTATGGCACATTTTCTGAAGCGTCATTCCCGAGTAATGGAACCAAGTAGAGGCCTAGTTAAGAACACCTTGACCCTTTGAAGGACCTTTATGTCAGCTTCATAAAACATGTTGAATAGCGATTGCTGCATTCATGAACGCTGAATTAGTGCAATATGCTATTCATCGCTTATGTATGTGTTATGAAGTCTCTAAGTTTTGTCGTGTCATGCATTTGGAAATACAGAAATGCACATAAACTGAATAAGCAGACACTTATAATGTACATATAGCTTAATAAATACATTATTCAATGGTTATGCATGTGTTAGGAAGTTACAACCTTCAAATAAACCCAATATCCACAGGGATATTATTAATAAATATACAAATGTGGTTTTATTTGAAGTAATCTTGTTTGTACAGTCATACAAGTACAAACATAATCTGCACATGCTTTTAGAACATACCTGAAAAATGAAAATGTTTGAGTAATTGGGGGATATTTATATAGCTTTGATATAAGAGTGCATAGAACTATGACACAGGTTTGATATAACAGTGCATAGAACTATGACAGTTAGCTTACAGCTTGGAGAGAGAGAGAGAAAGCTAGCTGGGAGGTGAATCAGAGTGGTCCAGAAATACTTCAAATGTGTGGGCCTGACCTTATAAACTTGCAGTGGAGGATATGAATTGGAGGCAACTCCAGGTCAACCTAGTTTTAAAGTGGCAGGACTTAAAATGAATGTGTAAATGTGTTGTTCGCTGAATGTGTTCATACAGTGCAGTCGTGCCTGTGTAGGAGTGTGTTTGTAGGAGTGTGTGTGTGTAGGAGTGTATAGCTTCTGTGTAGGAAAGCTTTGTCTGTGCAAGCCTCTGATATTCATCTGTCCTGTTAAAACTGCGAAACAATAAAAAAAAACAATTTAGAACGAAGGGTGTCTCTTGTCTTTTTCCGTCACGTTGTCCTGTTTACAGTCTTGTATTTGTAAATGCTTAAAACGGCCTGTGGCTGTTTTGTTTCACATCGATTTGGTTTATTTGGTAAAAGTGTAATGTGCACATATCCAAAGAGCGAAATCACTACAGTCTTGATTTTTTCTGTTTTGCAGCTCCGCCATGCTGTTCCAGTCCTTAAAATGTCTTCCGCTTTCTCTCTATTTCTCTCTTTCTCTCCTTCCTTTTACTTTTTCCATTTCTCTTCTCACTTTTTTCTCTCTTTCGCTCTCCCTCTCCTCCCCCTGCCTATCTCTGTGTGTCCTTCCTCGCTCCCTCCTCCTGGTCTTTTCCAGAGAGTCGGGAGAACTCGTTCAGCCGTTCGCGGAGCTCCAGCGTCTCCAGTATAGATCGGGACACCAAAGAGGCGGTGACGACTCTGCAGTTTGCTGAGTCCTACGGCCGCAAGTCGGACACGCTGCCCACGCCGTGCCTGTGGGTGGGCACTAGTTTGGGCTTGGTGCTGCTTGTGCCCATGTCCATCCCCACTGACGAGCAGGAGAGGATGGAGGAGCCCATCACTGTGGCACCCACCGGTGAGCACCGCTTTTGCTTTGCTTACAACAAGGGCCCCTATATGGGCAGACCAGTTTGAATCAAATCCTGTGAATTGGGGCTGTAATCCTGTGATCTTTGGGCCAATCCTTCTGATTAGATGTTTTGAGCCAAACTAAATAGACAGACTCCTTGGTCTGAACCATGTAGATCTATGGACATAGAGGTTGGGTCAAATTCTATGGATAGACTCTTTAGGCAAAACCCTCTGGACAGACCCTTTGGCCAAACGCTATGGACTAATTTTTTGGGTCAAATCCTATGGACAGACAATTTAGGCAGACCTCTATGAATAGACCTTTTAGAAAAACCAAGAATAGACCCATTAGACAAAACCCTATGGATAGACCCTTTGGGCCAAACCTCATGAAGAGACCCTCTAGGCCAGTGGTCATCAACCCTTCAGCGGTTAATGAATACTGCCTAAGGCCAAGCCCTATGGATGTCCACTTTAGGCCAAACAACATACATAGATCTTTTGGGGCACATTCTGTAGATAGACCCTTTGAGCCAAGCGCTATGGATAGACCCTTTGGGACAAACCCTATAGATAGACTCTTTGGGACAAACCCTGTGGATAGATCCTTTAGGCCAAGCCCTAGAAATGTACCCTTTGGGCCAAAGCTCATAGGTAGAACCTTTGGGCCAAAGCTTGTTGGTAAACATAATAATTCCAACCCTTAATTCCCTAAATCTATGCCCTAAATCTAAGTGCCTAAATCTACCAGTAAACCCCATATTTCAAAATTTATTGGCCAAATCATATGTTCCCTACTGAAACAGACCCTTACATTACAACTGAGCTCATACTCATACTGTGTTTCTGAGTACACTTGTGGGATCAGTCTTATTTAGATAGCTCCTAAAGGAGTACAGTCAGAGGAAATCTGATCCTAGATAAGTACTCTCACTGTTCGACACATGGAACACTGAAATAGAAAGTGGAGTGGCTCAGTTCTAAAGGAGCTCTGTCCTTAGACTTTGATAGGCGTTCTTTTGTTTATATGCTTTTCTCATTCATTGGGTTTCTTTCTGGAAAATGTAGCCTCTTGTTTTAGTTCATTAGTGCTGAAATGTGTCTTAGCAAGAAACCGCCGAATGGATAGGTCGTTGTAATTATACCTGGCACATGACGATTTTAGGACAAGGTCATCTGGAAGCGTTGAAGTGTTGACATTGAACAGTACCGGGGGTTTGGAATAATTGATTGTAGTCTCAGTTAATGTCACATGAGACAGCGGTTCGTGGTGTCATTGAGAATTTAATGATGCGGAGTGTACACTCCATTTAGCTTTATTTTCTTTTTTTTGCTTGCTCACCTTATTTCTCTTTTGTTTCGAGTCTCCCTTTCTTCACCCTTCTTCTCTGTCTCTCTCAGGCACAGTCCTGATGCTGAAAGGTTCCGTCCTGCGGTTCGGTTTCCTGGACTGTTCAGGTGGTCTGATCCAAAGTCCGTACGAGGTGTGGCGAGATCTAAACGCCCCTGAAGACCCTGAGCGGCCCCGCCGGCGCAAGCTGGTCAACTTCTCACCCTGTTCTTCGCAGGACACCGCCAGTGATGGCCACCTGGCCGTGGTTTGCTCCGAGCGTCAGGCCAAGGTCTTCCTGATGCCTTCTCAAGCCTGTCTGTACGTGCACAACATCACCGAGTCGTCTTTCGTGCTGCGGGCCGACGTGGTGGGCGTCTCCAACAGCGTGTGCCTGGCCTGCTTCTGTGCCAACGGACACATCATGATCCTCAGGTTCAGCTCCACATTCACCTCATAAAAAATAATAAACCCCTTAAAAAACCTAGCTTTCACTTCTCAGTGCATATATTCTAGAAAAAACCCAGAATAGACCCATTAGACGAAACCCTATGAATAAACTCTTTGGGCCAAACTCTTTGCTTTTGCTAATTAACTTCTTCAGAGGTTGATGACCACTGCCTTAGGCCAAGCCCTATGGGAGTCCACTTTGGGCCAAACTGTATGTGTAGGCCTTTTGGGCCACATTCTATAGATAGACCCTTTGAGCCAAACGCTATGGATAGACCCTTTGAGACGAACAATGTGGACAGGCCCACAGTGCATATATGGGAACTAAGCTGCAAAAACAATACATTTATATATATCTTAGCAGTTGAGCCCCACTCATTCATGTTGAAGTTATAAGGAGTGTTTCAGCCCAGACTGCTTTCTGAATGAGATGCAATACGGGGCATCCAATCAACACAGAACTCATTTACGTTTATCAGTTTTAAAGGCACAGTAACAAAAACATTTGCAGTCACATCCTTTAGACTGCCCCTTTGGGCCAAATCCTATAGACTCTTTAGGCCAAACCAAATTGGTCTTAAATTATGACTGACCTCAGAATACGGTTGTGGGATCAGTCTTTTTTAAGATATTCAGCTCAGTGCAGGGAATCGATCAGAACAGAGCTCATTTATATATCAGTCTTAAAGACACAGTAATAAAAACAGCCTGTTTAATTCTAAGTGATAAAGATGAATGATGACTGTACATAAAATCATACAAATGTCACAAGTAGAGCTTGCAGAAGAAGTTAAAAACAATCTAAGATATCGGCACTTTAATATTTAGTAACTAATATGACTGATAATGCAAAAATACATTTTGACCTAGAATGTATAGGTAAATCTCTCGTTTACTCTCTCACATCTATTTTGCCAATTTCACAACCCATTTTATATATGAATTCAACATTAAAATATTCATATAAATTGTCATATAAATTGATAAGAATAAGAAAATATGTTCACACAAGCCATATTTTATATATATGAGTAGAAGTCTGTTCTCTATAGAGGATGTGTTCACATATTTTCACTTACAAAATCAACAAAATGTGTTATTTGACCAGGAACACCTAAACCTTCACATATAACTGTATATCTGTATGTATAATGGATGTATGTATAAAATTATCCTTTCACTCCAAATGCTCCAAATGCACACTGATTTGACCCCTGTTAATCTTTTGGAGCATTGATTTCTCCAATCCTGTTCCTAATTCTGGGAATAACGTACAGATTCTCTTAATCCTGGATGGAATCGATGAGTCGGCACTGCCAATCAGGAAGTCCGCTCAGTACAGCAGGCTATTGACTGATTGTTCGTTTGATCTGACCTTGATTGTAACCGAGCACAGAACTTTACAGTAATTAGATTGTTTGTTTTCTAATTGCTGTAATGGAATTATTTCAGCTGAAAGCAGGACGGAGATGTTTCTCCTTTCATTGTCCTAAAAGATTGTGTGTTATTGCTTGTGGTGTGTGTCACAGCCTGCCCAGTTTACGGCCCCTGTTGGACGTGAACTACCTGCCGCTAACGGACATGCGCATTGCTAGAACGTTCTGTTTCACTAACGGAGGGCAGGCCCTCTACCTGAGCTCACCCACAGAGATCCAGCGCATCACCTACAGCCAGGAGATGTGTGACAATCTGCAGGTGAGTGCAGAATGTTAGGATTCTATCTTCACAGACATCTGAGGTTGTGGTCAGTGTTCAAACTGTGGAAGAAGTCTTGGGGTCTGATTATGAGGTCACCTATAATCTGGCATAAATTTAATACTTGTTACACAATACAAACAGCAGGCGTACCAAACTGATTACCAAATAACCTCTTCCATGATTATAGTTATAAATACTGTTTTTTTATACAATTGACTTTATCAGAACCATCTTAGAACCGTTCAAAAACATTGTTTTAATGTATTCTCATTGTAATAAATTGTATTCCTTAAATGTAAAAATCATTGTAAATTCAGATTACGCTCAGGTTTTCTTCCAACAATTATTATTATTATATGGGTCAATGACAGGTAAGGTTTTCAAAATGGCAATTTTCAAAAATCTTATCAAAAAGGACTTGATGTGCATTTTATATCTTAAATATAGTTAGTGTTATCAAAGCTTTTATATAGAAAACAAATGGCAAACTACATAATACAGCATGTTCTCGGCTCTGTTGGTAGTAAAAATGTTTTTACTACCAATCGTGGAAAAATAGAGCTTGTTCAAGTGTAAAGTTTATCTGTGTCTGCAAACCCAGACCCTATATCTCCTCTAAATTTCCCAGTGGAAACATAACTACGTTGTATACACTGGATGTAGAATAAGAACATGCAGAGAAAATGCACACATTTGCTGCTATAGTTCTCAATCATAAACAATAGAAGGCTGGATTTAAATACTTTATCTTTTACCACACTGCCATCTTCTGGATGGACTAGTGTACTGGCTCACTTTTGCTCTCTCTTTTCTGCCCTTTACTGTTGATTTCTCATTAACACACTCTCAGTTGACTGCCTGATAAATTCACTAATTGATTACCCAAATCAATCGGTTGCAGGAGATGCTGGGGGAGCTTTTCACGCCCATAGAGACCCCTGAGGCGCAGAACCGAGGCTTCCTGAAGGGCTTTTTTGGGGGCAACGCCCAGACGTTTGATCGTGAAGAGCTCTGTGAGTGTTCCTTTCATTTGGCTGAACGTGTCCATATGAAGATCTCTTCATATTGTTGGATTCTTGGGAAGTTTCCAACTTCTGAGTAAGAAAATCCACTTGAACGGCCCTCCATGAACTTTATTAGCTCAAGTGAAAAGTGTTAGATAAGGATCAAGTGCACATAAGTGGAGCCTTCAGCAGTAGAACTTGCCCAAATATCATTGAAATCTAATTCCCCTTTTCAAAGCCCCCCAAAAGGCAGACAAATTGGTTCACAAGCAACAGCAATAAAATACTTTTAAATACTTGATAACATTCAGTTTGCTATGTTCAGTCTGGAGCTCAGGGAGCAAATACTCACAGCTGGCAACAAAAAAAGGCAAGAGGCCGGTTTCTAGCCAAACTTTACAGCCAGACGAAGCAGTTATTCATAAAATGTATGTATGTTATGTTCAGAAACATTCTGAATTACAAAGTTTGCATGGCTAATTAGCTCACTGAGACTAACCTCCCAGACAGCGAGCATATATCGGTCCGCTGGCTTGATAAGGTCAGCATTCCACCGACTGTTTGCCACTTCTGGTCCAACCTCAGACCTCCCAGATTATTGTCCTGCATACAAGCTCTGACTAATTTTTAATCTCCTCAAACAGATTTTAAATGCACAGAGACTTTTATTTTAGACAATAAACTAAGACAAATATTACAAACACCTGAGAGAGAAAAAATAATGACTAGGCCTGATATAAAATGATTTTATAGAAAATGTTGTTGCTGTCATTCTGCTGGATTAAAATGATTTACTGAACTAATTTACAAAGTATAACTAAAGAAAGGAAAGAAGGAAAAATCAGTAAATTGGACTGTGAGAGAAAAATGAGCGATGATAAGTGGAATTTTCTCTAATACTCTACTTAACTACCGGTGGGCCGCCCAGAAAACGCTGAGAAAAGCGCCAATGGACCGCCAGCTCTACCATCAGCGGGCTGACAGGGGTCCATTATCCTCTTGCTATCTGGGCTAGTTGAGGGTGACTGTGACGTCATGTTAACGTAGCTGCACTCATAGTGCAAATTAAGAGCAAGAAATAGTAGCACATTTTAAAGCAGCAAAAAATCTAAATTAATCAGTTTTTCAGCTTACTCCAAATGTAGCCAAGACATGTTTGGTGTCTTTGGTTCTGCAGTAGAGCTACATGGCTAAAGTAGATAACAATTAATGGAATGTTATTTAGCATCCATTTAAGCATGTTGCTAACTGCCCAAATTACCACATACTTACCTCGAACCTTGTGGAGTTGGTAGATAAGCTCTAATAGACTTATTTACGTGGTATCTGACACTGTATGACATACTGGTATCCATAAACATGGACAAAAGTACATTAGCATGGCTAAAAACAGTAGAAGGAACCTTCCTGAAGCTTAAATTATGTTCGTAGTTTTGTGTATTTTTATTTGTAACAGTTTTTATTTACACATGACATCATGCACGTCTTCTTCTCTACCTTGACGTTGTGTAAAAGCTATTTAAGAACTTTTAATAGCAGCCAAACAAGCTGCTTCCACTAATCCTTCCCTCTTGTGTGTAGTTGGTGAGGCGGCAGCGGGGAAGGCCTCTCGGAGCCTTGCTCAGCACATCCCAGGCCAGGGCAGCGTGGAGGGTGTGCGGGCGGCCGCCGGCGGCGCGGTGGGTGACCTGGCCCGTGCCCGTATCGCCCTGGACGAGAGAGGTCAGAGACTGGGTGAGTTGGAGGAGAGGACGGCTCTCATGATGGCCAGTGCTGAGACCTTCTCCAAACATGCCCACGAGGTAAGAAAGACGAAAGAACACATTTCAATTAACAATTACGGCTAAAATGTTAAACCCTATCTACTGGACAGGGCAGCGTCATTTCCTGAATGTCCTGAATGAACTTTTCTGGTGAATGAATATTAATTTCATTTCATCTGTCCACGGCCAGAACTCAGAAAAACCATAACTTGCCTTGCTCGCTCTGGGTGGGTAGGATGGCTCTTCCACTGCCTATTAGCCATGGCCTTTCCTCCTATCAGCCTCATCCCTCTCTGTATTAGCCCCGTCTCTCTCCCTATTAGCCCCTTCCTCTCCCTTTCCCAACTAGCCACTGGATCTCTTCTCATTAGAAACACCCCTCTCCCCATTAGACCCACCCCTTTCCACATTAGCCCTGTCCTCTACCTATTAGCCCCTTTCTTCTCCCCATAAGCCCCATACCTCCAGTCATTAGCCTCTTCCCTCCCCATTAGCTGCATCCCTCTCCCTATTAGCCCCACCCCTCTCCCCATTAGTCCAATCCCTCTCCCATGAGCCCCTCCCTCTCCCCATTAGCCCCTCCCTCTCCCCATTAGCCCAGTCACTCTCCCATAAGCTCCTCACTCTCCCCATTTGCCCCACCCTCTCCCCATTAGCCCCCCCCATTAATCCCTTCTTCACCCTTTCCCTGTTAGCCACTGCGTTTCCTCTCATTAGCCCCACTCCTTCTCCTCCCATCAGCCCCTCCCTCTCCCCGTTAGCCTCACCCCTCTTCCCGTTACCTCCTTCTTCTCTCTTTCCCTCTTAGCCACTGCCTTTCCTCCCATTAGCCTCTCCCTCTCCCCATTTGCCACTGCTTCTCCTTCCATTAGACCTATCCTTCTTCCTGACAGCCCCTCTCTCTCCCTATCACCTCCTCCCTCAGAGGCATGATGCCAGACAACGTGGGCGTCTGATAGCTGACGTAACAGAATTAGCAGTTAGCATGCTTAACGAATGCATTAGTGGCAGTTTGTAAAGATGTGGTGGTGCTTCACGTGTCTCGGAGGAACCCAGTGCTAGCCTTCATCCTGCTAGCTTGGTAGCATCATGCAATAGGGGGAGACTAGCATTGTCCTTGAATAAATTTGGGAGAACAGTGGGGTAAAAATTTAAAGAAAAGAAAGAAAACATTTCATGTCGTGAATAAAATCTGTGAATACTACTGTCTGACATGGCAGTGTTAAATGTATAAAATGTTTATTGGCTGAACCACCTTCCAAGCTTAATCTACCTGTATTATTTTAGAGTTAAGTTTGGTATTTCAAAGCGACTGTGACACACGTACAGCTTAAAACCATCCTTGGATCTATGATGCTATGAACCCTGCAGAGTAGCCTATGCTACAACACTGACAGTGGTGGACAGTAACAAAGTAAATGTAATTCGTTACTGTACTTAAGTAGTTTTTTGTGTATCTGTACTTTACTGAAGTTTTCCATTTTGGGCGACTTTTTACTTTCACTCCACTACATTTCAAAGTCAAATATCTCACTTTTTACTCCACTACATTATGAGAAATCTGTCGTTCGCTTTGGTTTATGTGTGTATAAAAACGAAACATGTCAAAACGAAAGAAGCGCAAAGCAAGAACACCAATCAGGCACAGCGGTCACTTTGTTTTGAGCTTGTTGTGACCTGTTGGTCAAACCGACCCAGTGCAGCACACAGTTCAACGTCAGTGCAGAAGCGTAAAATTTTGGGAGTCTATTCAACATAAATGTGAACTAACCTAACTTTGTGTAAACAGACCACAATATAGAAATATGTACACATATGCAGTTGTGACTGACGTGTCTTTTTTCTGAATTTATACAAACACTATTTCATTTTATAGTAAATTAGTTTTGGCTAGTTTATGTTTATGAACAGAGACCTACAGATGCAGTTTAGTAAAGGAAACTCATTTGTGAATCTGAGATTAAAGCAAGTTTTTATTCAACTTAAACTTGTAACTAAGTTGCAAATAAATCTTAAACTGAAACTTTGCTTGTTTGTAAAAAGTTCAGAGCCACTCAGTTCTACCTGATGGAAACTGTTTGTCTTCAGTGTTTTGTGCTTATGATAATTTTAATAGACATCAGCGTCACTAATTAATGACTCTATTAAAAGACTGGTTTACCAAGAGAGACACTGGAGTATTTTCACCTAAAATGAGTTAATGGAGCAGAGTCTTGTTACAAAAATGATAATAGGGCCATATTTAATCTTTTAGTACTTTTACTTTCGATACTTAAGTACATTTGAAGGCAAATACTTTTGTACTTTTACTCAAGTGGAGGTCTAAAGGGAGGAACTTCTACTTTTACTGGAGTAATATTTAACCTTGGGTATCTCTACTTTAACTCAAGTACATGGTTTGTGTACTTCGTCCACCGCTGAACACTGAACTTATGGCCTAGTGAGCGTACTTCATTTTCCGGCTCATAAAAATGTGCTTGTTTTCCTGTTTTCTTCCACAGCTAATGCTGAAATGCAAGGACAAGAAGTGGTATCAGTTTTAGAGGGCTCTGGACGAAGGTTAATTCCGCCCTCCGGCCTCAAGAGGGCACTACTCTGGGACATGGACCTTCACTCTTGAACAGAGAGATAGAGAGGTTTACAGAGGGACTGAGGGCTGCTCCACCTCTTTCTGGGCTACGTGTACAGGACTACGTTCTCTATCGGACCGGCTCCACAGACGCAGGACAGAATACGATGGACACGTACCATTAGCGCATTAGCGTCGACGAGGGTCCTCCCCTCATAAGTTGTGGATTAGACCATCTTTGTTCATGTACAGGGGTTGTCTTCTCACAGGAGGTGAATTGGCTCTTGCTGTGTAGATACTCTGAGCGTTATGAAACCAACAAGACTGCATGAAACAAAATGGATGACCTATAAAAACATAAAACTGCCATATTCAAAAAGCAGCATGTTACTTTAAAAGAAAGGGAAGTTAAAAAAAGAATAACATACTTTTATTTAATAATATAAGCCAATACCAGAAAGTTATGAGAAAAAAAAAACTTTATATTTTTTGAAATAGCGATAAAATATAAATAAAAAAGAAAGCTGTATACCTGCATTGCTACAAGGCCAAAATATTGTTTTTATTTATTTAACGCCATACGTTTTCTTTTAATAATGTATTATTTTCGAAAAAAATTGCACCACTCTGTCTTCACGCCAGTAATTTACACAACGTGTTCCACCCTTGTATTCAAAAAGTTGGCGAGAATGAGCCGGAAAAACGAATCACGCGCTACTTTACGCAATCCAGTGTTTACAAAACAGCTGCTGACGCAAAATATCAAAACGTCCCTTGAACGACAGTTTTATTACCAAACCAATCGAGTTACTTCACCCTCTCCTAGAAACGTACGATGTGAAAAAAATAACGTGGTTTTAGACGTATAAGCGAGAAGTAAACTGTATTTTGGCAATACGTGCCGAGTGTACGTCTATGTGGTCTTACTTGGGTGTAATAATTACATGTGCCATATTCTAGATGGGTGAAGTATCTTTCCTGTAAACTAGCGATGAACTTCTTATTCTGTCCGTGGTTGATATTTTTGAGCTGTTACTTGTAGATGAAACTAGCCTAACTCGTTCGGAGGGTTAGCCTGGTCGTTCGTGTCCGCTGCGGTTTGTTCATTTAAAAATGAGGGGTTTTCTCTTTTTTTTGTTCTTTAGTTCTTTGTTTTTTTTTGACCAATAACTCTCAGCTGGCCTGTTAACGTCGTTTTGTTTTTCTGGAATTTTCTGCTGCCTTGGGTCACGTGTAACAAAGTTTGGTGTACCTTGCTAACGATGTGTGGAGGAACCTCTGCCAAATAAGCTTGAATGAGTCGTAGAACGAGTTTGAAGTTTACATCATATCAGATGATTGTTCACTTGTGTCTTCTGGTCGCTATTTGAATATGTAAGTGGAGGGCGGAGACGCACCACATGAATATTCATGTCGAAGTGTTATCATTTAATGTATGGAGTGTTTGATCCCGTTTCGGTTGACGTTAGCCTACATGTGAGCGAACTGTATTTTCCGAGTGTGAAACGAAGTTTGATTGGCTTGACCTGTTGTGCTTGTGCCGTAACACTACAATTCCCATAATTCCCACCACTTCCTCTGAACTTTCTGTTTTGTATGTAAAGAAGGGGCTACGCATCGTTGTACATGCTGTCAAAGTCAAAATGGGAACTAAACACCAAGACGCCACGCTGTTTACCAAATTTATAGGAATGGCTTAGCGGAAAATCACATTTACACAATTTTCCACCTACCACAGCTGTAGTTCACCAGCCAAGACATGGTTGCTACTTTAGTTTAGCGCTGAAGCGACAAGGCTAAAGTTGCTAACACTAAAGTCAATAGTCACCCAAATCTTTTCTGTAAATACATCCACAGAACTTCTCCTAGTCTGCTCAAACCTCATCCAGGTCTTCATTGAGGTTATGCAAACTTGCTGTTGTGGTTCAGGACACAGTGTGACTTACTAAGAGCTATAAAAGTGAACAAAACTTCACTGTGTAGCTGAAGGAGTGTCACGAGTACATCAGTACCTCTGAACGTCACTGGATCCTCTGAATTATGAGTCGAAACTATGAATTTTGCTACATGGTAACACTGCTGTGCACTGAACTGACATCATACGACTGACAACTTCACTAAAATATCCCACACAAACCAGCAAGCTTTGTCAAATGTGGTAGTTAATTTGCTTTGGCAGTAGTTCAGTACGTTTGGAGCAGCTAGTATTTTTATATAATAGTGTTCAAGTTTAATAGTAGACCTACTTTCATGTGACGTCATTTCAACACGCAGGAATGTTCGCTTGCTCTCAGCATGGACGTGGCAGTCGTCACATTTTGAGTCTTAACAGGGCTGCCAGCTCTCACGCATGGGCCGTGAGACTCACGCAATTTGGTCGAATCTCACGCTTTCACTCCACAATCGACATTTCTCACGCATTTTTACTAAAAGACCCACTGATGAATCTGAGCGCTCAGCAGCGGCGGTTTACTCGAATGCAAGAGAAAGAGATCACGCTAGCTTGTCAGTCACCGCCGGTCCGTGTGTGTTATAGATCAGTAGGGGCGGGACTGGTTGCCATACCAACAGGGAACCAATCTATCCTGACCTATTTCCACTGTGTAGCTGTTAGTTTTGAAATCTGTGCCTATCAAGTGCAGCCAGGTGAAGAATTTGACAGTAGCTGCACCTGGTGGTGGTGCCAGGACTGATGTTTTGGGTGGGTGTGACAAATTTGAGGGTGGGCCGAACCTTGCCCTTGCAGACAGACCCTCATCGTCTCTTGCGCACCTTCACTTACGCAGACAGGCCTTCGCCAGCTCTTGTGCACGGATTCAGTCTCTCCCACAGTTGTTCCCCCTCATTTTTGTCATGTTAGGTGCTTCATAGATATGGAATATATCAATGCATTAACTTAATTTGGAGCTCGTAATAAAAGGGATCAAATCTTGTGGCTCTTGCTTCGCATACAGGAGCAATAACAACCAACATAACCTAAATATGCTTTGATTTCTAGCATTTACACCTTGTAACTGTGCTACATTGGATAATCGTTGTAGTTACTGTGTTTGACACTTTTTTACTGGTCCATAATCTCTGTAATTGGACTGTATTTTGTCCTCATTAGAGCAGACTGACCAGTTCAGCAGAGAGCTAACAACAAATTATCAATGCTGAGTAACAGCAGAACTGACCAGCTTTCAGTCTTTTGTCCTCCAAAGGTCAGTCTTTATTAAGTCAGTGTGACATAATGTAATTTTATGGGTAAGTTGCGGAAAAATCAAATTGTATTTGTATTAAATATTAAACTGTCTTAAAATTATTGGTTCCATATAAAATGAATATGTGAAGTTTTGATATGGAAACAGATCCAAGATTTCCATGACTGCTGCCCCCCCAACCCCCAAAGCCTCCAACCTCCAATAACCCCCCCAAACCCGCCCCACTGTAAACATGTACAAGTTAGCGGTCCTGCTTTAATGACCTCCTAATTAAAATATCCACTGATATGAAGTACACAGGACAAAACGTATCACGTTCAGAACCTTCCACAGGGTGCAATAGCAGCCATTTTCCAAACCCCCTTTTTTTGTCATAAGGAAAACCAGCTTGGACCTGGAGTTCCTAATATGAGCATGACACCGACTACAGAATGAGGCCCATATGGATGCTACAGATTCCGTTCACAAGTCCTGTTGTTTCACACTGCATCATATATTTCACAACAGCGTTTTGCTTTTAACGAAGTACAGCATGAACAGAGTGTGACTTCAGTGCAGGTTGACCTGCTCAACAGACAGCTAACAAGCTAAAGTAGTGATTCGAGACAGGCTTTCAGATTAAACCTCTTAATAAAGCAGTGACTGTAAACTACAACAGAAAAAGTAACAATATGTCTGTTAAAAGCTTCTACTCTCCGTGTTTAAGCTGTGATATGTGAATATGCACCGACTTTCTTGTCGCACATTCCGACGTCATGAACTTCTGTGACAGAAAAAACACACGAAACCTGATCTGACCGGTCAAACTGGGTCACATATCCTGAATTTGAATCAGACTCGAAAGTACCCATTGGAAAAAAGCAGACTTCGTGTGTTTTTTTGCCATTTAGACTGCAGAAAGTCTGTCCTGCTTAAATCAGATATGCCAAAAAATAGCTGCCTGTCTGAACAAGGCCAGTGTGAACACGTGTTTCTAAAAAGAACAGAAAGTCATGAACGTAATCTGGTACCTGTACACCTGCATGACATGAATAAAAGCTGGATTCTGCTGTGGGAGTTCGGCACAGCACCTGTTGTGTGAAGTGGCTGCCTAGACGGTGACATTTTGTTCATTTTTATAGTTAAAGTAAGTCATACTGTGTTCTAAACCAACATCAGCAAGTCTGCACAACCTTAATGAAGACCTGGACGCAGTTTGAGCAGACTGAGTGAAGTTTTTTGGCTGTATTTACAGAAAAGATTTGGGTGACTATTGACTTCCAGTGTTTATTAGCAATGTTAGGCTTGTAGCTCTATTACCAAACTTACAGAAGCAAAACTTGGACATAAAGTGAGAAATTGTGTACATTTGATTTTTCACTGACCCATTCCCTTAAGGGGCAGTTTAGGCCAAAAAGCTAGCATGGCTAACAGTGAATGGCATGAACGCTAGCACTCAGGCTGAACCACTCCTCTAAAAGTCTGCTTGTTTTCATATCGGAGTGGTGAACAGCTCCAAACTTCACAGACTAGGTAAGTGTTACAAAGTGAACAGCCACGAGATTCAAACCAGCTTAGCACCACTAGGCTAGGCTAGCCGAAAGAATGTGCGGACGTCTGATGACCAGTTCCGTCAGTCTTATTTCACGCTCATCATCACGTTTGTTTCAGCAGCAGAAAAAAAAGATTTAAACAGGGTGTTTTGTTTCTATGTTCTCAGCTTTTATACTAAAATGTACAGTTGAACCTGAGGAGACGGGGGAGAAACGTCATAGCCTATAATGAAATTACTGACTAATGTGATTTCCTCTGTAAATGTCGTACCTGTTGAAAGATGGTACCCCATCTAACATCCTGAATGGAGTTCTGTAGTCCCCCCTTTAAACCCCCAGCCCCCACCCCCCCAAACTCTGAGCCGCTGGACTCTTCAGAGAAGGCAGCAACGTCGGTCTTGTTTAAATGGATACTACCATCTTTTGTTCTTATCGATATTACAGTAGTGTTATAGAGATTACTGGAATTTAAAAAATGAAAAATTCATTAAACATATGTTGATGCTAATCAGATTGAAATAAACATTGATTGATGTACACACGACGACGAGACTGGTTTGTTTCCTTCTATAAGTTCAGTTAGGCCCTGATATCAGCTTGTATAAGCAGAGAATCAGCATTTAAAGGGGCATTCCTGCCTTTAGCCTTTAATAGCCTGCTTCAGATTCAACTAGCATTTATAATGTCGTTTGCGTTGCATCCTGTACACTCACTGGTTGGACAGAATTCGTCATTTTGTATCCTTTTTGTGTTTTCATCAGTTAGTGTTCTCTCACTACAATAGTTCAAGTTTCAAGTTTATTTGTCATTTGCACATGTCAGGACATTTATGCATTGAAATGCTTGTGGTGAGGCTCAGCTAATCACTCTACAGATAAATAAGTAAAAAGAAAAATATAAGAAAAAAAACAAATATATTAAATATACACAAACTATACACAAAATACATTTTAAAGTGACTTAGTGTTAAAGTGTTATTGTCCATAGCAGAGATATGATAATAATAATAATAATAATAATAATAATAATAATAATACTGACAGAGGGACTGAGTGAAATGGTAATGGGGGAAGGACCCACAGCTTCGCAGCTTGAATACCCAGAATGCATTACACAAATATGTCATACAACCTCTGGGAAACTGCCCAACAGATTTCGTCTGCATTGGCCAGCTAGCAGAAAGTAAAACGTACAAAGACATTTCAAATGGTCCCTCCTCACGTGTCCACCCTAAAGTTCTTATCGTTTCAAATGTTCCCGCCTCTTCAAGAGTCTTTAAACTCGATAATCACGCGGGCACAACTGTGTGATGCAGCTGTCACCAACATGCAGCTCTGGAGGCTCAGGCTCCACAGCAGAATTCAATGTTTAGGTAAAAATAAAATAATCCTCCTTTACAGTAAAATAAAGCTCTGCTGATCGTTCAACACAGTTTAACAATAAATGGTCTTAAACTCTGGAGTTATGTAGAACTGCTAATTCACCCTTTAACCCTGAAGATCAGTGCAGACTGCTGGTCACCATAGCAACGCAGACAACAGCCTCACCTAGCTAGTAGCTAACGAAACGGCAAAGAGAGAGATTTAAGATGAACATCGATAATTTAGAGACGAATAGTTTCCTGATATGTTTAATCTGCAACGAGAAACTGTCAAACACTAAAAAGCCGCGAGGCTCTTCTCGCTCTCCAGTTTCTTGTTCGAATTTTCACGTTCCACTTTAAATGGTGCAACAGTTAGCTACATAGTTTACGGTGGAACGGGAAAATTTGAACACAAAGCTGGCAAACAAAGTTGGACATGAAGATACATTTTACAAGAAACTGTTCTACTTTCACGGAAAAGTTTCCTGCTGGAGATGCGAGAAAAGCAGCTATAGCTGAGCTAAAGCTTAAAGCAGAGTTTATATCACATCTTTAGCCTACACTAGCACACCAGCACATACTGAGACGTATTTACACCCAGGATAGTGAAACGTTACTGCAATAAAATGGCCAGGAAATGTTGTGGCTCCCCAGGTGGTTAGATTTTTGTTAAAACTTGACAAAATGGCTCTTTTTAACATTTGGGTTGGCATTGGACACATCACGCTACCTTTGAGTTGTCAGAAATTGGAATTTTCCAACTTGTAAACTGCACTTGAGCTGACAAAGTTGGAAGTGGGACTCTTGTTTACCACATGTTTAACAGATGTGATGTGTGCCCATATGAAAATCTGATATGTGGCAATATATGGATTTCAAATATATGGCATATGTTAGCACATTTCCCTTAAATCCAACTTGGATTTGTCACATATGGACATATTTTAAATATGAGACATATATTTAAGATTAGATTAGATTAGATTCAACTTTATTGTCATTGTGCAGAGTTCAGGTACAGAGCCAATGAAATGCAGTTAGCATCTAACCAGAAGTGCAAAATACAGTATTATTTACATATAAAGTGCAGAAGGACGGTATATAGTGGTAAAAATTGCAGTGAATGCAAAGATATGGTTAAAGTTTAATGGTATGATAGAAAACATTGTTCCTATATGGATGTTATATTAGTATATATGCTAGCGTCATGTTATACAATACAACTCGAAAACATTCACAGGTAAGCTGTGCAATAAAATCATTTAAACATGAAATAAATAAAAGCTTAATTCCCTGATACATTCAAATAAATTAATATTTAAAAGCAAACAGTTAACATATTAACAATTATAACTGTACTGGGATACATACAGCTATGTATCAGACATATATGTAAGATCTATATACTATGCATATATATATATATATATATATATATATGTATATATATATATATATATATATATATACACACATTTCTGTATGTGTAGCGCAAACATTCATTTTTCTGCCATTGAAATGCAGGAAATTTAATTGCCAATGAGATTTGGAACACCCTCACAAAAAGGCTAAAAAGTGCACTTCAGCGATTGGGAACGCAGCCCGAGTGTCTCCTCGACTCATGTGGTTTCTTTTCCCACCCGTATTCCGCCAGATTCCTGCAGAATGGACCGGGAGGAGGGGTTTGTAGGAATATGAGTGGGAAACGTAATAAGCCGGCTTGTCCGGATCCTTCGCTGTAAGCTAACAGCGAGCCTGAGTTGTGTGTGGAGTCGCTGTAGCGGAGCTGCGGGCTAACGATGGGGAACTAAAGGCAGTCTGGCGTCTTACGAGTACAAATCAGGGCGCTTCATCTGCCGAGGAGCCGCTTCAACCTCCATTTCGACACGTGTGTGAATTCACACAGGCGAGCGATGTGGCACGGAGCCCTCGGGGGACTTCTCCCGCTGCTCCTCTGGCTCTCCTCCTCCTCCTCAGCTGGAGGGAACGCCGGCAGTCCCGCGCCGAGCGCTGCTAAAAGTTTGGTGTGGGGTCTCGGCCTCGAGGGGGACGCCGTGCTGCCCGCCCGCTTCTTCTTCATTCAGGCTGTGGACAAGTCCGGGAGAAAGTAAGAGCCGTCAGCTCAGGCCTGCAGACTGCCGTCACCGCCGCTGCTGAGAGTCAAAACGCGTTAGTTCGGCCCAAAAAAGCTAATAAGTAGACTTCTTACGCGAACTTTCCCGTTCCACCTTAAATGTTAGAGCAGCGCTGCACCATTTAAGGCGGAACGGACAATTCGTATCGTTAGTTCAGCTCAGAAACGGCTAACCCAGTTGGTTTGCTTCTTAGTCGAATTCCCCGGTCCACCTTAAATGGTGCCGTTCTGTTCTGGCGACTGTGCAGGCGTTACAATGTAACTCCTGCACCGTTTAAGGTGGAACGGAAAATTCGTATCGTTAGTTCAGCTCAGAAACGTCTAACCCAGTTGGTTTGCTTCTTAATCGAATTCCCCGGTCCACCTTAAATGGTGCCGTTCTGTTCTGGCGACTGTGCAGGCGTTACAATGTAACTCCTGCACCGTTTAAGGTGGAACGGAAAATTCGTATCGTTAGTTCAGCTCAGAAACGTCTAACCCAGTTGGTTTGCTTCTTAATCGAATTCCCCGGTCCACCTTAAATGGTGCCGTTCTGTTCTGGCGACTGTACAGGCGTTACAATTTAACTCCTGCACTGTTTAAGGTGGAACGGAAAATTCGCACAAGAAGCAAACTTCAGCCTCCTGAGAGTTAAAAAAGCGTTAGTTCAGCCCTAAAAGCCAATATAGCTTCAGTTTCTTATTCGAATTTTCCGTTCCACCTTAAGTACTGCTGCAGGTACGTGTTGGCGACGGTAGGCGCTAGGATTGCAACCGCTGCACCGTTTAAGGTGGTACGGAAAATTCGCACAAGAAGCCAAATTGAGCCTCGTAAAACTTTAAAGCTAACGTGGCTAACAGGGAGTGGACCAGAGCAGAGAGTGGCACCAGCCAGGTTTCGCAGGTTTTGGTAAAGCTGTCGAGTTTGTATGGAAGCCCGTTTCAGCCAGAAAGAAAAAACATATAGCCGTTTATTAAGTGATAATAATGAGGTCGTTTTCCATAATTATGACTTGCTGTCCCATAATAATGATTTACAGTGTCATAATTAAGACTTACTAGCTCATATTTAGGACTTAGCATCTCATAATTATGGCTTACTATCTCATAATTATGACTTCTCATAATAGACATACCTTCTCATAATTATTGCTTAATGTCACAACTATGACTTAGCATCTCATAATTATGACTCAGTATCTTTTAATAATGACTTCTTGTGCCATAATGATGACTTACTTTGTCATAATTATTACTTAATGTCATAACTATGACTTACCATCTCATAAGGACTTACTTTCTTATAATAATAAATACTTTCTTGTCATGATTATATGATAGTAATTATGACTAAAGATCTCATAATTATGACTTCTTATAATTTTTACTAAATGTCATAACTGACTTAGCAGCTCATAATTATGACTTACTTTCTCTTTCTCATAATTCTGATTTGATATCTCATCATTCTGACTTTGATATAATTATGAAAAAATGTATGCAATTATGCAATATTATTTCAAGTTGCTGTGTTACTAGCACTGGTGGTTTTGGATAGTAAATAAATATGTATGTGTGTTGTTGACATGGCGACCCCTGGTTCCAATCACCACCACTGTAAAGACATCTGAGTCAGTAAGTTTATTTACAATCAACTGTTTCACATTAAGCCACTCTGAATGACTCTGGGCTGATTATTCAGAGATTTTTCAAAAATTGGTGGAATTCCCCTTCAATTGTAGACGCTGCCCTGAGCAGGTTTAGTGAAGAGTGGCTGTTAAGTTATTGTTAATCTTAATAACTGTTTTTGCTGTGTGGCTAGAAAACTGGCCCCAAGTTGTGCGATATCTGTTATTGGCTGCTAGGAGAGTAACGATTTAAAGATGTGTAATTTTGATACTGAAATCAGTTTATTTAAGTACTTTTCGAGATCACTGCAGTGCAGTTTGTGTTATCGCTGTTGTTTATTCAATATTAAACACATTTTGAAATCTAAATTCAAAACAGTAGTAATCTCTTAATTTGGCATGTTTGGTCATCCTACTTTTGTGGGGTTTGTATGGTTTTATGTGCCAAAAACAGTCCTAATTAACTTTTACATGACCATTTTCCAACATCTCTATATCTATTAGAATTAAACAGGCTTTGTTACTGTGTCTTTAAGACTGGTATGTAAATGAGTTCTGTTCTGATTGGCTGCCATGTACTATGCCTCATTTAAAAAGCAGTCCGGAGTGAAACACTCCTTATAACTTCTGTGTGAATGGGCGGAGCTAAAGTGCTGTAAGCTGAGTAGGTGAATATATGTAGATGTACAGGTTTTTGTGACATCACAAAAACAGCGACGCTAAAATGGGCTGTTTTTGCAGGTTGATTTCAGACAGATAAGTTAACTGAAGTACTATTAGAGATCGCTGCAGTGCAGTTTGTGTTATCGTTGTTATTTATTCAGTATTGAACACATTTTGAAATGTAAATACAAAACAGTAGGAATCTCTGGTAGATTGAAGTCTGTACTGGATCTCCTCACCAATTAATCTGTCTGTCTTTTTGTTTGATCCACTTGATCTTCTTCCACGGTCTTCAGCTTTACTTCTTCACCAGGAGAGAACACGTTCGAGGTGAAGATCGCCTCCCCATCAGAGCCCTTCTCCAGGATCTGGGTGCAGGTTTTGGACCGTCGGGACGGGTCATTCCTGGTACGGTACCGCATGTACGCCAGCTACACTGACCTGAACATTCAGGTCCTACTGAAGAACAAACACGTGGCCAAATCTCCGTACGTACTCAAAGGTGATGGTCGTATTTTACAACAGCCGTATCCTGCAGTTTTACTGTGTTTTATTTTTGTCCCCCGACATCCACTTTTGTCTGGAGGGTGAATCATGCCTAAAGAATAAATATATAAATAAATAAGTAGCAGAAAACAGAAAATAAATAATTAATACTTGGCTCAGATCAATAAAGTATTAGCAGTGTTTCAAAAACAAGGCAAGAGTAATCAAATTGATCAACCAATAGTGTGTAGGTTTAGTCTTTCTGATTAACACACCGCAGAAAAGAATATAGAAATAAATAAATGAAGAAACAAACAAGTGCATAAATGAAAGTATTTATTTATTTATGTATTTTTGGCACGTTTCCTCCTACTTTTGTGGGGTTCGTATGGTTTTATGTGCCAAAAACAGTCATATTTCACGTTTACATGACCATTTTCCAGCCTCTCTTTATCTATTATCCTGCATTCACACTAGCAGTGAGGCGACACCACAAAGCGGTCATTCATTTTCAATGAGAGGTGGTGATTTCCGAGGACATGAGGTGACGAGAACGTTGGTGTTGCGAAGTAGGCGGAGTCGGCTACGCAATAAAGTTGAGTGGAGGTGCGAAGCGACGTGGTGATTACCAGTAGGAATTGAGCATTAAACCAGAGACCTTGTAGAGAGGAGAATTACCACCCTGTAATATCTTCCAGGTTTCTCAAACACTAGAGGGCGCTCCCGAGCGAGTCCAAAATGAATGAGTTAAAAAGGAGCATTTGAGCAAAATCATAGTTTATAAATGCTTAAACATTTTTAATATTAAATAATACATTCATTCACTAAACACAGAACAGCGTAAAACATTTTAACACAGCTGTTATGTTTTTAAGAGCTTTTAAACTCGAGTTATAGGAGTTAAAAACGGCACTTCATGTACGTTCATGATATCAGTGAGCGCGAACAGCCAATGAGCTGCTCCACTCGCCCACCAATCAGCACTCAGTAGCAGTAATGTTAGCGTCCTGCTGCCAAAAACCCGTTTGCTGTAGAAAAAAAAACACACAGGTACATTTTTTTGGGCTGTTTTAGTGAAATACATCCTCCTACTTTCTAAAACTAAAGGAAAGTTCTGGGCGAGTGATTAGAAACTATTTTAACTTTTTGTTTTTAACCATTTAGCTTCATTTACCCCCATTCATTGAGGACTCGCTCGCGGGCGCCCTCTGCTGTTGTGCAGTCATGTTTTTGATATAATGGGGGAAATAGGAAGAGGCCGGGCTCCTCATGAACCAGGATTTTTATTTTTAGCGGGAACGCCTCTGATTTGTGCTCGGCGTCAGTGAAACCATGGCAACCAGCTGTCCATTCGAGTTCAGAAACGCCCACAGGCGATGAGTGACCAGCAGTTTGACTGACAAAAGGTGTAAAGTCGCTGCCGGTGTGAATGCAGGGTTAGAATTAAACAGGCTTTGGTACTGTGTGTCTAAGGCTGAAATGTAAATGAGCTCTGTTCTGATTGGCTGCCCTGTATTGTGCCTCGTTCAGAAAGCAGTCTGGGGTGAAACACTCCTTATAACTTCTGTGTGAATGGGTGGAGCTAAAGTGCTGTGGGCTGAGTAGGCAAGTATATGTAAATGTATATGTTTTTTTGTGACATCACAAAAACAGCAACTCCAGAATTGGCTGTTTTTGCAGCTTGATTCCAACATATGGACTCGGGGAAAGAACGAAATGCTGTAAAACAGGGTTTTAATACAATATCAGAACAAAGAAAATTCAGTTTTATATTATATTTAATGGAAAAATTACTAGACTGCATAATTTGAAACTTTATCTTTCTCTCTCTCTGTCTTTTTCTCTCTCTCCAGGTCCAGTGTACCATGAGTCATGTGACTGTCCAGAGTCCAGTGGTGCCTTATGGGAGAAGCATATGCACTGTCCCTCTTCTTTCCCTCAGATCCAGCGTGATCTGTCTGTTTTCCCCAGAGTGGACCTGGAGCGCAATGCCCACGAGATCCCTCAGCGCTTCGGCCAGAGACAGAGCCTGTGCCACTACACCATCAAAGACAACCAGGTACACTCTTCGCAAAAAAGGTTCTATATAGTACCAAAAAAGGTTTCTGGAACCCTTTTAGGTGCGGTATAGAACCCATTCCAAACAAAGTTCTATATAGAACCATCTATAACACATTCTCTATCAACCTGCTTTCACGATGCAAAGAACCCCATAATCACGTAATGGGTTCTTTAAGTGTTCATGGTTCTATATAGAACCATTTTTTTTTCTTTACTAAAGAACCTTTGAAGAACCATCTTTTTAAGAGTGTAGCTCTCAGGGATCCACCTGCTTTGAATTCGCTGTTTGTTTGATGCCATGGAAAACAATCATTTACATATATCCACCGATTAAGCCTATAGCAGTTTAGCCCCGCCCACTCACGCTGATGTTACTAGGAGTGTATCAGCCTGGGCTGCTATTTGAACAAGACTTAATACAGGTCAGCCAATCAGAACAGAGCATAAGTGAGAATAAATAAAACACAAGAAACACATATGATGCACAATAGTGTCCAAAAGTTTGTAGACACCTGCTTATCCAGCGTTTCTACTGAAATCAAAGGTACTAATAGAGAGTTTGGCCTCTTTTGCTGCAGTAACAGCCTCTAGTCTTCTGGGAAGGCTTTACACTAGATGTTGGAACATTGCTGTGAGGATTTGATTGAGCATTAGTGAGGTCAGGTACTGATGTTGGAAAATCAGTTCTGGATCTCCAGCTCATCCTAAAGGTGTTGGATGGAACTCCATCATTCAAGAGAATTCAATTCCACTGCTCCACAGCCCAGTGCTGGGGGGGCTTTATACCCCTCTAGCCGAAGCTCAGCCTTGGGCATGGTGACCTTAGGCTTGTGTGTGGCTGCTCCGGAACATCCCATTCTATTATTGATTGCTTTTCTATGGAGATCATGCTGTGTTTGCACAATTGAACACCTGTGTTTACAGTGGGTGCACCTTAAAGTAGCCGAATTGAGTCACTAGAAGAGCCGTCTGGTAATTTTGGAGTTTATACGTACACACACCAAGATTTTTGCACAGAAAATATAGATATATACAGTTATTGCTGCACTGTTATCATGTGTTTGCTGTGCTTTTGTGTTTGTGCAGGTCTATATCAAAACATATGGAGAGCATGTGGGCTTCAGGATCTTCATGGATGCCTTTCTTCTCTCTCTTGCACGCAAAGTAAGTGTTAGTTGACCACCTCAAAAAATATATATAAATCTTAATATAATTGTGCTGCTAGTGATCAAACCATGGTGTCTGATCTGGTGTCTCATCTGTGCGAAAAGAGGCACAGAAACTGACGTTGAGCCATCCGTCACATTGTCGCTTGCCATATTTTTTCAGTCGGCAGGGGGCAGTGTTGTACTATGACTTAAACTGAGATACTGATTCAGAAAGACAAGAAGGTACAATCAAATATCAATAATACATTCTACACTGCTGTCTTAGCAAGAAAAGGTTTATACAACATTTTAAATAGTTCTATTACTTAGTTCTATTAAAGGAAGCACCCTTTTTGGTGCTGCGTGGAACCATGTTTCAGAACCAAGTTTCCCTCAAAAAATGATTATTATTATTATTATATTGTTGCATATAACTGTAACTGTAGCTTAATAATAATGACACACATAAAATAGTCATTTTTTGAGCTGGGATGAATCATTTAAAGATTCAAATCATTTAAAGATTCAAAAGCTTCATTGAGATGTTTTGCTTCTGAATACAGCACTGTCCAAAAGTCGGAGACGTCCTTTAATTTATTTATTTTTCAGTCAAAATGCCAATTAAGTACAAATTATTCATTTTTCGGTATTTTGTGTGTCCACTCTTTGTCTTTGTTCCAGCTTCCGTTCTTTTCAGTGTTCTTTTCTTGTCTCGCTTTCAGTTTTTTTGAAGAAATCTGCAGGGATATTTTTCCACACCTCCAAAGTTCAGTCTTAGAAGTTGGTTTTGCATTTTGTGCTTTTCACAATTGAAGTAATCCCAAACACATTCAGTGATGTTGAGGTCTGGACTCTGGGATGGTCAGTCCATTGTTCTGAGAACACCATTTCCTTTTCTCAGTGAGGTTCTTTTTGAACAGCTACACATCCTTTCAGACCCATAGTGCTGAGTCGTCTTCTCACAGTGGAAGGATGGACAGAAACCTCTGTGGATGTTTTCAGATCTGAAGTTGGTTTATCTCATTTCATTAAAATAATTTAGTAATCAATGCTCGTGATGCTAATCTTGTCTTTCTATGTGATCAGGTCAGGCTTCCAGATGTTGAATTCTTTGTGAATTTGGGGGACTGGCCCCTGGAGAAGAGGCGGACGTCTGATAATCTCCACCCAATCTTCTCCTGGTGTGGGTCCAATGACACACGAGACATCGTTATGCCGACCTATGACCTCACAGAGTCTGTGTTGGAGACTATGGGCAGGTATGGATGGTGTGATATGTGAACAGAATTTTTTGGTTTGCTTTCTAGAGAAGGTAGCTGTCTAATGCTAATCCTTCACTATGCTTGGTGAAATATACACAGAGAAGACTTGCTGATTCCCCCTCTTGCATTTATACAGAGTAAGTTTGGACATGCTGTCAGTGCAAGGGAACACAGGTCCACCATGGGCTGAGAAGAATGGTACAGGTTTCTGGAGGGGCCGGGACAGCAGGAGGGAGCGCCTGGAGCTGGTGAAACTGGCACGGGCCAACCCCACTCTGCTGGACGCTGCCTTCACCAACTTCTTCTTCTTCAAACACGACGAGAGCCTTTATGGACCACTCGTCAAGCACGTGTCCTTCTTTGACTTCTTTAAGGTGAGGGGATGGATGGATGAGTGGGATGGGTAGAAGGATGGATATATAGATGGATTGGTTCATTGGTGGAAATAGATGGATCAACAGGTTGGATGGATGGATGGATGGATGGATGGATGGATGAATGGATACTCAGGTGAGTTAGTGGATGGAGATGAATGGGTTGGATGAATGAGTTAATGAATGAAGATAGACGGATGGATGGATGAGTTTGTGGCTGGAGATGGATCTTTTTGGTAGACGTATGTGTTGGATAGATGATTGGGTTATATAGATGGATGGATGGATTGATGGATGGATAGGTTTATGGCTGGAGATAGATGGATCTTTTTGGTGGGTGTATGTGTTGGATAGATGGTTGGGTTATATAGATGGATGGATGGATGGATGGATGGATGGGTTTATGGCTGTAGATGGAATTGTTTTAGTGGATGTATGTGTTGGATAGATGGTTGGGTTATATGGATGGATGGATGGATGGATGGGTTTATGGCTGTAGATGGAATTGTTTTGTTGGATAGATAGTTGGGTTATATAGATGATGGATGGATGGATGGATGGATGGATGGGTTTATGGCTGTAGATGGAATTGTTTTAGTGGATGTATGTGTTGGATGGATGGTTGGGTTATATAGATGATGGATGGATGGATGGATGGATGGATGGATGAATGGGTTTATGGCTGTAGATGGAATTGTTTTAGTGGAATTGTTTTAGTGGATAGATGGTTGGGTTATATAAATGATGGATGGATGGGTTTATGACTGGAGATAGAAGGATCTTTTTGGTGGATATACATGTTGGATATGGTTGGGTTATATAGATGATGAATGAATCAGTGGATGCATGTATGGATGGATGTTTGAATGTTAATCTGTTGTAAGGATGGATGGATGCATGTATGTGTGGATAGGTGGCATAGATGGATGGATGAATGGTTTGTACTGAAGAACAGATGATCGTTGCATGTATAAATGGACGGTTTTAATGGATAGATCTCTTTCATGGATGGACACGGTTATATAGAACAGATGAATGGATGAGTTGATAGATGAACAGATGATAGGTGGATGAATGGAGGCATGTACAGATAGATAGGTCTGTTTTTAATGGATGGGTGGATTCAAATACGTACATCCTATTCATGGATGATGGATGTTTGAAGGATGTATTGAATGAGTGGATGGATGGATGTGTGGATGTATGGATAGATGGGTTGTGTGGATGGATGGATGGATGGATGGATGGATGGATAGATAGTTGGATGAATGGATGGATGTGTTGGATAGGTGGACAAATAGATGGAGGGATGCTTGGAAGGAGGGATGGGTTGGCTGGGTGTATACACTCTTACAAAAGATGGTTCTTCAAGGGTTCTTTAGTAAAGAAAGTGGTTCTATGTAGAACTATGACTACTCAAAGAACCCGTTGCATGATTTAGGGTTGATAGGGATCTTAAGAATGTGCTGTAGATGGTTCTATATAGACCCTTTTTGAAAAGGGTTCTATGTAGCACCAAAAAACTTTCTTCTATTGTTATGAGGTCAAGCTTGTAACCATAGAAACACTCTTCTTCAACCATCTACAGCACATTCTCCATCCATCTGAAGAACACTTTCGTGATGGAAAGAATCATTTAATCATGCAAAGGGTTCTTTGAGTGTTTATGGTTCTTTACTAAAGAACCCATGAAGAACCATCTTTTTTAAGTGTGTAGAGATATAGATGGTTAGATGTATGAATGGATGGATGTACAGTGGAAGCTCCTTCACAGCCCTGGTTTAACTCCATCTGTTGTTTGTCAGTATAAATACCAGATAAACATTGACGGCACTGTGGCGGCGTATCGGCTGCCTTACCTGCTGGCCGGGGACAGCGTGGTGCTGAAGCAGGACTCCGTCTACTATGAACATTTCTACAGCCAGCTCCAGCCCTGGGTCCACTACATCCCTTTTAAGGCAGACCTCAGTGATCTGCTGGAGAAGATCCAATGGGCCAAAGACCACGATGAAGAGGTACAGCTATAAACGTTATATAAAGTACGTTATGTAATGCTGCACGAAGCTAACATGCACGTTTTACATATTTATTGCTGTAGATAACAATGCAGCCGAATACTTGTTGAGATACGGGGATGAAGAAGTGACGGAGCGAGTGACAACGACAGACAACTTTAAAAAGTTCAATAAAAGACAATAAAAATGAAATAAGTGGTTTTAAAGGGGAACTCCACCGATTTTTCAAATAATTAAATTTTGAATAATTAAGTCCTTGAGATGTAAACACATTCAGAGTGGTTTAATAGGAAATGCTCCATTCTAGAGAAACTTACAGACTCAGATTTTCTTTACAGTGGTGGTGATAGGAACCAGACGTCACCATGTCTACAACACAAATATAGACGTTTTATTTACCATCCAAAACCACCTACACAAGTGTTTAGGTGGAATGTTGGTGATAAATAAATGAAATATTTGAATTAAAATACATTTTAAGCCAAAACTTCATCACAAAACTATCATAAAACAATGTCTCAGACATCAGGCAGTGAATTCATAACCGTTTCATGTAATAACGTTCTGTGAGGGAGCTTTTAGAGGTGGACGTCTGGTTCCTATCACCACCACTGTGAATAATTCAGACTCGGCATGTTTCTCTAGAACAGAGCATTTCACACCAAACCACTCTGAATGACTCTGTTTACATCTTAACCATTTAATTATGTTTAATTTTTTGAAAAACCGTTGGACTTGCCCTTTCAAGGCCAAATTTAACACTGGAAAGACTTTTAAAAAAAAAAAAGGGCATCAGTCAAACTTTCTAAGAAAGTTAAAGTCCTGTGCTCAGGGTGTTTTATAAGAGTGACGTTTGTAGTGTTTTCATTCTTACTACATTGCGAGTAGGCTCGCATAAGTCAACCACGTTTTATAAGATCATCAAAAAAGCGAATTCTCTCAGCGGTCATAGTCTAAAAGATACCGTCACTATCTTTACGATGGACACGAACTAAAATTAAAGCAGTGTTCAGGGTTGTTCAGTCATTGTTAAAAAATGCTTTACATAATTACTTTTTATGGCAGAGATCTGATGGTAATAAATGCGTTCTGCCAAATTAAGACACAAACGTTTAGATATTAATTCATGATGCTCTAAGATTAAATCCTTAGTCAAAATTGAATGGATATTGTGTAAATATTTACATATTAGGCTATTACCTTGCATTACTTTGTGCATTAGTGTATATATTAATTTATCAGATGTAGTCATTGTTGTGATTTGTGTCAATCATTTTAAGTGCTTCATGTTTTTTTTGAACTATCAATTTTATAATTATTAGCACCTTTGGCAAAGGTGGGGGGGGTACAACCCCAATTACAAAAAAGTTGGGACACGGTATACATAAATGTAAATAAAATATACATAAATATATACATAATATACATACAGTATACATAAATGTAAATAAAAACAGAATGCAGTGATTTGCAAATCTCATAGACCCATATTTTATTCACAATAGAGCATAGAACACATATCAGATGTTGAAAGTGAGACATTTTACCACTTAATGAAAAACATTGACTCATTTAGAACTTGATGGCAGCAACGCATCTCAAAAAAGTTGGGACAGAGGCAACAAAAGGCTGGAAAAGTAAGTGGTACTAATAAAAAAACAGCTGGAGGAGCAATTTTACAACTATCTCACATGACTGGGTACAAAAAGGGCATTTTAGAGTGGCAGAGTCTCTCAGAAGCAAAGATGGGCAGAGGTTCACCAATCTGCGAAAAACTGCGTCCAAAAATTTTGGAACAATTTCAGGAAAATGTTCCTCAACGTAAAATTGTGAAGACTATAGATATCCCACCATCTCCAATACATAACATCAAAAATTCAGAGAATCTGGAGAAATTCCTGTACACAAGGGACAAGGCAGACGGTCAATATTGGGTGCTCGTGATCTTTGGGCCCTCAGGCAGCACTGCATTGAAAACAGGCATGATTTTGTACTGGAAATCACTGCTGGGCTCAGGAACACTTCCATAAATCACTGTCTGTGAACACAGTTTCGATGTGCAATCCACAAACGCAAGTTAAAGCTGTATCATGCAAAGAAGAAGCCAAATGTCAACACGATCCAGAAACGCCGCCGTCTTCTCTGGGCCAAAGCTCATTTAAGATGGACTGAGCCAAAATGGAAAACTGTTCTGTGGCCAGATGAATCAAAATTTGACATTCTTTTTGGAAACCACGGACGCCGTGTCCTGCGGACTCGAGGAGAGGGACCATCAAGCTTAGTATCAATGCTGAACAGTATATAGAGGTTTTAGAACAACATATGCTCCCATCCAGACAGCGTCTCTTTCAGGGAAGGCCTTGCAGATTTCAGCAAGACAATGTTAAACCACGTACTGCGTCCATCACAACAGCATGGCTGCGCGAAGAAGAGTCCGGGTGCTGAACTGGACGCCTGCAGTCCAGACCTTTCACCAATAGGAAAACATTTGGCACATCATGAAACGAAAAATCCAGCAAAGAAGACCCAGAACTGTTGAGCAGCTAGAGTCCTACATCAGACAAGAATGGGACAACATTCCTCTCCCAAAACTCCAGAAATTGGTCTCCTTGCTTCCCAGACGTTTACATACTGTTGTTAAACAGAAGAGGGGATGCTACACAATGCTAGACACGACCCTGTGCCCAACTTTTTTGAGATGCGTTGCTGCCATCAAGTTCTAAATGCGTTTGTTTTTCCTGAAATGGTAAAATGTCTCACTTTCAACATCTGATATGTGTTCTATGTTCTATTATGAATAAAATATGGGTCTATGAGATTTGCAAATCATTGCGTTCTGTTTTTATTTACATTTATATACATTTTACACAGCTTTTTTGGAATTGGGGTTGTAGTTTTTTATCTCAATCCCATAATAAAAATATGAAAAAAGTGGGTTCTGATTATTGGCACCCCTGAATTTACTACTTTGTGCACCATCCCTTTTCTACATAATAGCCTTGAGTCTTTCTCCTATAATGTCTAATGAATATGAGGAATCTGAGCCCAGTCTTCAATACAGAATCTCTCCAGATGCTCCAGGGTTCTAGGTCGTCTGTTTTAGACTCTGAGCCTCTTCCGCTCATTACACAGGTTTGTCAAAGGGGTTCAGGTCAGGGGACTGGGATGACTGTGTTGAAAGCGATGGGATTTTTATGCATGTTTTGGATCATTGTCCTTCTAGAAGGTCCAACCACAAACCAGTTTTAGCATTTTGTCCATATTTTCAGTGACTGAAAACTCTTCTGGTACTTCATGGAATCCATGAAGCCATGTCTCCTAACAAGGTTTTCAGATTCTTTTTAGGGAATACGGCCCAGAACCTCCACCATACTTGATCGTCCTTTAAGTATAACCATCCTTTTTGTTTTTGTTTTTTTTTTTATTTTATTGTGTTTTACACCAGTCCCACCTTGAGTGGCATGCCTTACATGTAGTTTGTTGGCATGGAGGTGGTGTCCAATTGTAGTTTTAAAAACTTGGTGACCCCAAAATTGTACATGCGTCCTTTTCCAGGCAGGTTCACTACAGTTCCAGTTGTTTTAAACTTCTTAATCATTCCCCTTGCACTGCATATGTGCATTTTCTGGCATGTGACTCTTTTTAATAGCTATTTCCAGATTTATGTAGGTCAACGCACTTGTGATCTTCCCCAGGTTGATGAATGACTAAGGGAATTTGGCCTCTGTGTCACTGCATGTTTATACTAGTGATGGGCATTTCAGTGTAATATCAGATTCAATATTACCTTTTTCACAGCATGATAAAATATCGTCATATTGCCCACCCCAATGATTTTTAAAACATTTTGAGGGGTGCACAACACCTTCCTGGAGGGCCAGTGTCCAGCAGAATTTGGTGTTTTAGCTACTCAAACACACCCTACATTTAGTTTAGTGGGTGTGTTTCAGTAGGGAAACCTTTAAACTGTGCTGGACAGATTTGTCAAAGACCGCAGTTGTGCTGTTGTGTGGGTTCACACGTCATGTTACTTAAATATGAAAACAAGCAACAATAGAAAAACTAATTTGCACATGATCTCACGTCCTACGATTCTGAATCAATGTTATTTTTTGTTACAACATAAAGTAATGTTTTTTAGGTTGGTCTGACGAGCCACTTTTTTACAGTGTAACAGAAAATGGCAGAAGCTGAAGTCGGCTTCTCATTCGCACTTACTGCTGCACCATTTAAGGTGGAACTAGAAAATTTGACTCCAAATTTGTACAAAACAGTGCCTCCCTTTATACATATATATTTTTTCTGACCTGAAGATGAGGCTATCAGCTAAAATGGAGCTCAATTTGACCCTTAATCCCCAAGTTCATGACAAGACTACTGAAACATATTTGGTGATGGCTGAATCACAAGGAGAAGGAAAATGAGATCTCGAAGGCACCTCTCACAAGGCCATACTCCATTCAGCGTGTTGCTGTTGTTCAGAAATGTGGTGCATAATGCTGAGGTGAACATCTGCGCAATGATGTATATTTGGGGAAATTACAGAGATCCTTTATCCCGTATAAATCAGCCAGTTAAATCATACACTTATAACTGGACCTCCTCTGGTAAAACTAATCCAGCTCAAATAGGGGCTTTAGACTGAATTCACTTCAGTTGGAAGTTTTTCTTTTTTAATGTGATGTTGAACTAATTAATCTTCTATAAAGTAAGCTTTGTTGAATTTCATGGTAAAAATAATTTCCAGTAATTTAAAATAACCTTTTCTACGAATCCGTGTACTATATCCTCACTGTTGGGTCAAACCTTGCATCTCCATTTCGGTCATTTTTATTTGTTTTACATAATATCGTCCAGATACGGGGTTCCCTGGAACACTCAGTTGAAGAACCATTCCTTACTGGATCATTTGTGTAATCAGGAGTGTTCTCGAGGCTTAGTCTCACATTTGTTTGATTTTGTTTATTCAATTTAAGAATTCTCCTTTAGGTGCAGTAGAGCTCTGGAATAGAGACCTGCGTACATTCCGAATTTCTGCAAATTGGGACGCGGTGTGGCGTAACATTTTTGTGTCTTCTGAGAATTTGTCTCATCAGCTAATTCACTTTAAATTAGCTCACAGGATTTACATCACACCCTGCCGTGCTTTTTTGTTGAAGCTTTCGAATGACAAATTGTAACAGATGTCAGCTGGGTTTAGTTGGAGACTGTGTTCATATGTTTTGGTCATGTTCAGCTGTGAAGGCTTTATGGCTGTATGTCATACGAATCTCGTCTGGTTATTTGTCCGTCAACATTCCCTCGTCTCCAGCCTTACTTTTACTTCTTGATGATTCTAATTTGATGCTTACTGTACAACAAAGAAAGGTCATGACGGCAGCCTTAACTGCGGCTAAGAAATCAGTCTTGAAGGGCTGGTTTGAACCTAACCTTTCTTTATCTCAGTTATGGTGTGGATATTTTCTGGACATTGTTATTCTAGAACGGGCAACTGCCAAATTCTCCAATGCCAAGGCAGCAACAATTCGCTTTTGGACCAGTGAGGCCATTAATTATGTTAAGAGTCTGTAATCATAGACATCTTGCTTATGCTGAATGTGTATGTGTATGATGTGTATATATACACATGTACGTACGTACGTACGTACGTACGTATGTATGTATGTATGTATGTATATATACAAATTTCCCCTTTGATTAGTTTTTTTAAGACCCCCCCCCCATCCTTCTGTGGTATTGATATGCGGAGAATGTTGTTTGTGTGTTTACTATCAAAATTCATAAAAACTTATTAACAAAAAAAAAAATGATCCAGTACAGTGTATGAACAGTTCATGTTGAATGAAGCAGCAGAAACGCTTGTAATCACATTCACATTAATGTACATTGAAGGTTTAAAGGTTACCATTTGGGAGATACGAGGTTTTGGTCCGACAGTAAAATATATCATAACGAAAATAACACTGAGCCACTTTCTACACTGTAATCTCTCTTGAGGTTTTGATGGATTTCTTATTTATGTAAATTGGGATATATTCAAGTCTTTCTTTCTCTTTCTTTCTCCCTGTTCTCTTTTCTCTCACTCACAGGCCAGGAAAATTGCCCTGGCTGGTCAGCAGTTTGCCCGCACGCAGCTGATGGGTGACCAGATATTCTGTTACTACTTCAGACTCTTCCAGGTAACGACCCAACCTCATGTTCTTCAGTACGTCATAGTCATTTCGGGCTGTTTTTATTGATCTGGCTGTATCTGATTGTTTTTAAACCTGAATAAACTTTATAGAGCACTTTTCATAAACATAGCAGTGCAGATTTTCATTTTCAGGCATGTGGCTATTTTTTAATAGCCATTTCCAGATTTATGAAGGTCAACGCACTTTCTTGCAATCTTCCCCAAGTTGATGAGTGACTAAGGCCGCATATTTGTACTAGTGATGGATTTGATGTTTGATTTTTCACAGCAATATTCAAATAATATTTAAACAAACTTTTATTTGTTCGCTTTTTATATACCACTTACAGTAGCACAGCGGTCTGGAACATGTTGTCCTCTTTTTGTACCATTGACCATTTGAGACGGGGCAGTGCATTAACCCTAACCATAACCATTGACAACACACCAGTGAGAAAGATGACCATAACCTTCAGCTGTTTGTGTTTAAGCTAATTAAACAGAACATGAACACTGACGTTACCACAACCTGTAGCCATTCCTGTTTGAGTTTAAGTCACATTTTAGTGTAAAGTTACCAGGATTTGCGATTATAGTACTACTATTTGCTACTATACTACTCCAGTTTATTACTCTGCATTTCTTCTATGTGAAGTAATACACACATCCTCCCAGTAAAGCTGAAGCTCTGCTTGTAAAATCAGTTTTATTATAAAGTAATGTTGTTAAACTTTTCTTAAAAGTGTGTATCGAACTCTGCCTAACTGTAAAACGTAATGACTTAGAAACTCTCCACTTTTTGTGTTACGCATGACCTTCACTGAGGTACACAGGTGTTTTTAAACCCACTCAGTGTTAAAAAAACAGTGTATTTCTTTTAAAACATGCTACTGAAGAGCAGCGGCCGCTCGTCTCCTTCTGTCTTTTGTCTTTTTCTCCTCCTTTCCTCCTGTCTCTGCTTATCAGCTTGTGTATCTAACCATATCTAATCTTCTATCTCCACCCATCATTTTTATGTGAACGGACCCAAGGACACAGCAGACAGAGGTTAATTAACGCTAAGTCATGTCGTGACACCACGCACACCCGTAACTACGTGTACCTGGAGGAGTATTGACAGATACCGTTCCTCACGTCTCTGCTAAATAATAATAGTAATAATATTAATTATGAATAGAGATGGTGCAATATTACTTTTTCTTTTCTGATATTGACACCTTAGAGACCAACCTATAGCGGTCTGATGCTATATTTTTGCCGATTTTACTGATTTTATCAAACTTTCTGTGAGGTGGTTTGATGTGAAATGGTTTATTCTTGAGAAATATACTCAGATTTCTTTACAGTGGTGGTGATAGGAACCAGGGGTCGCCATGTTTACAACACAAATATAGCCGTTTTATTCACTATCCAAAACCTAGTGAACCTACACGAGTCTTCTGAGTTTTATATGGAATGTTGATGATGGTAATATAGGTATAAATCAGGAGAAAAAAAGTGTTAAAGTGTTAAAATGTCAAAACACTTACATTTCATCTAATAATTTGTCTGTGACGGACTGTTTAGAGGCATTAAACTCTTCAGACGTCTGGTTCCCATCACCACCACCGACCTCAAACCACACTGAATGACTTTGTGTACAGATTCATTCTTTTTTCGATATCCGATCCAGTATTTTCTGCTTATATAGGTCCATTATCTATACCTCGTATTGAATCGGTGCTATCTCTAATAACAATTATTATAATAATAGTCTTTTTTTATATAGTATGTTTGATATTACACCAACTGTATGCTTGCCTTAAATAAATGGATTTAAAAACCTCTATCAAACTTTAACCTTAAAGCAGTTTTAAGCAATATTGAGAGAGTTTTGATTCTTGTGTTTTACAGTACGAGCTCCATTCTGACCTTGAGTCTCTCACAGCCTCGTTAACATCTGGTCTGTTATGTTCTCTGTGCCTTGTTTATTACAGTTTGACACGTTTTAAGCATTTTCTAACCGCTTCCTCCGTTTTGTGATGGCTGCTTCAGCCAAATGTATATTAACCCTTCAAATCCCCTTTAAATCCCATAAACATACTAAGGCTTATTATTCAGGAATTACAATGTAAACTGACTGTTATTCTCAAGTTATAGACACGCATAATAAACTTTTGGATGGCTACCATTTAAGGACTCCCTTTTGTGATGTCAGTGACCTTATTTTGACAGTTTTTAATATTACAATGTGTAAAAAAAGCACTAATTCACTGTGAAATCATTTTACAACAGATGTTACACTAAGACATTTTACTGAACCTCACGTCTTTCTTCTTCTACAATGTAAATAAATATGAAAATATCATTCGTTTTTCGATTATAACTGTGTAAACATGTTGCCTTGTTATATGCTTTATAGGAAGACTGTAGCAGCAGAGCTGTTTACTTCCACAGTCAAGAGTCCTAATGAAACACATTTATCAGAATTATTCAAATTTGAAACAGTATGATTGTCACTGGCTTTTACATTACTGTATAGATCGGGTTTCTATGGTCCTATCATTCTTACTGTTCGGTAACTACACCCATATCAAATATGCATAGCAGAGCAGCTAACTGTGACCTTCAGGCCATAAATGTCAAAAACCTACTTTGCAAACTTTATTCGAAGCTTGTAAAGTAGATTAATTTAACATTTGACCTTGTATATACAGTCATGTGGAAAATGATTGCCGTCCCTGGCAAACAAATGAAATTTTGTTGATTTTTAACATGAACATAAGTAAATACAGCCTCTACAGAGACACACTTCTGTGTGTTTGTTTATTTGCTGAATTTAACTTATTGGTGAAATGAATAAAACAAAAAATGTGGCCTGTGCAATGTTGTGGCACACTGTATGTATTATGTTTTTCAGCTTTATTTTTTGTTTTTACAATATGTTTAACTCAAATAAGCGCAAATAAATGGTGATTGCAAGTGAAAAATGCCATATTTAAGTTTGATCATATGTAAGTAGAGGATGTGTTCACTTATTTTCACATAGAAAATCAACAAAACATGTAATTTGACCGGGGTGCTCAAACTTTTGCATACGACTGTATTAGTTTTACAGTGACTCGTTCAGTAAAGTGTCCTGGCACAGAGCTGTCCCACTGTTTTCCATTCCTGACCAACTAAAAGCTGGTAAGGCTACATATTTGCAGTAAGTGATATATCTAGAACTTACAGACGGCCTAGAGTGTTTGTTTTTTTTTCCTCCCACAATTGGTCCCTCATTGTAAATCAAAATGGGATTGGTTGATTCCTCTGTCACTTCCTAATCATGTTGGTTGTCAATCTACTCTATAAGGCCTTCAGTTCAGCTCCTAAAGGCCTAACCAATGGGAGAGCTCGCTTGGCTGTTAAAGCAATAAGCAATGAGAGGCCGTGCGTTACTGCGATTTTTGCCTAAAACTCCATTCCCTGTGGTAAAATCACTGTAATGTACGGCCTCAAGCAGCTTATTGCTTTTATAAAATGGCAGCCAACATAAAATATGATAAAATAAACAATTTTTCTTAAAATAATGTAAGTTATTATTAATAATAATCGATATAATGTGGTATCAATGTGGTATCCTTGCCAAGCAATCATGGACCTCTGAATGAGGACGTTCGGTCGCCCATCGGACATTTCATGAATTTTTTTTAACATTGTCGTATAACAATGAACATATGATAACACAGCACTGTTTAATGCAAAAACTGTCGCTTTAAAAGTACTTTTTGGTCACCAAATTACCACCACGAGTCTTATTTAACACACAGTCCAGCTGCGCCCCTCTTCTCACACTGGGCTAAATCTCAAACGGCTCCCTGCTCCCTACATAGTGCCCTACATAGGGATTTAAACACTGGATCCTGCAAGTGTGAAAAATTGAAAGTATCTAAAGTGACAGATGTAATTACACAATATATACTATTACAATGTAGCTTTAACTGTCCTGCACATCTACACCATCACCTATTTTACATATTAATCTATACACTCCATCTTATATAAACCGTGTTCTGATTATTCCAGGAAGGTACCTCAGCCCTGTATAGAAAATCTGACCCCTCTTTTTCCTCTTCGGCTACAGCACTTCTCAAACAGCATGGCCTTAAGGCCGTTCTCTTCAGGAGTGCTTTATGGTGCTCTATAACCACAAAACTGCAGACATTAATCTTTAAACTCCCATTCTGGCCTCAAAGCACTATAGTTATAAAACACTGTACGTTTGAGGTGCGGAGGTCAGGCGGGCCGCAGCTACTCAAAATTTATATGATCCTTTGTTAAGAATCTTTATGTGCAGCTCGTGTGTGGGCAGTGCTGAGATAAGACAAATGAGAATTAATCTGAACTTAATCAGATTCTGTTTCCAATAATTTAAGACCATTTTCTGTTGATGCGCTTGTCATGAAATGTTCACACAGCGTAAGGGACAGCTGGTGTTTTCAAATGGTGTTTTAAAAAAAGTTATAAAATGAGGAAAATGGGAGTTACAATGTTTTCATATGACGCATGCATAAGATTAAGGTAAATGGTTTATAATTATGGAGGTATGATTAAGTTACTCTGGGGTACGTCTCTCAGAGCTCTTTAAAGAGCTCATATAATGGAAAACATGGTTGTATTTGCCTTTTTAAAGTAATAATTTAAGCCGTAAAAAAAGAATCTGATGAATAATTAAATTAAATGCTTTATAGACCATTTTTGTCTTTGTAAACAGATGATGATGTTTGTGGGCGGAGCTTAATTGGTGGCAGAATGTGACAGTTCAGTTAGCGTACCGGTGTCAGGTGTAGATGTGAACAGAAATATGGATCATTCAGACGCCTCCACCAATTATTTTAATGGTTTGCCAGCAAAAGACAGGTTGTCATACACTAATAAGGTAACGCTTAGCAAACGAGGTTTCCTGACCTGTACTCACTCTCGGGTCTCAAGGATCCAACTAAATGGCCAGAGTTAGAGTGGCTGGACATCTTTGTATACCATGTGGAAAAACCGAGCGTCTGTACGAAAGAAAAATTCAAGGCATACAAATCTCTTGACGCCAACAGTGTCACTGTGTCACATCCAGGACTGTGAATACTGAGGTTTTTGTTTATTATGGACTGACGTTGATTTGTCTGATTCTCTGGTGTGTTGTATCCTCTGCAGGAGTACGGCAAGCTGCAGGTAACTGAGCCTAAAGTTCGTGAAGGCATGGAGCTGGTGGAGCAGCCCAAGGATGATCTTTTCCCCTGTTACTGCCATAGAAACAAGGTTTGTTTGACATACAGCCACAAAGATCCTCGTGTTTGGATGCACATTTTCCACAGTACATAAACTAAACGTACAGGATATTTACAGCAGGTCAGGTCTGGTCTGGTGCAAATGCACTATATGGACAAAGAGTATTGGGACACCTACAGGCGCTTTTATGGCATCCCATTCTAAATCAATAGGCATTAATATGGAGTTGGTCCCCCTTTGCAGCTATAACAGCTTCCACTCTTCTGGGAAGCTTCTACAAGATTTTGGAGAGTGTCTGTGGGAATTTCTGTCCCATTCAGTCAGAAGAGGTCAGACGCTGATATTGGACGAGAGGGTCTGGATCACAATCTCCGCTGTAGTTAATGGCGTTGAGGTCAGGGCTCTGTGAGGGCCAGTCAAGTTCTTCCTCACCAAATTCACCCAACCATGTCTTTGTGGAGCTGCTTTGTGCACTGGGGCTCAGTCATGCTGGAAGAGGAAAGGTTCTTTCCCCAAACTGTTCCCACAATCTTGGAAGCATAGAATTGTCCAAAATGTCTTGGTGCTGAAGCATTAAGATTTCCCTTCACTGGAACTGAGGGTTCTAGACCAACCCCTGAAACACAACCCCATAGCATCATCGCTCCTCAGCCAAACTTTACAGTTGGCACAGTGCAGTCAGGCAGGTAATGTTCTCTTGGCATCCATCCAACTGTGCAAAGTTCAGAGGCCACCCTTTGATTAATTTAATTCTTAGTCAAAGTAGCCATAAAGTACAAGAAAAAGGCAGAACATCTGTATTTAAAGCTTGCATTCTTTTCAGGAGATCTGCTTTCTGTTTGCTTTCAAAGAAATCTGCAGGTATATTTTTTTTTCCTCACCTCTGAAGTTCAGTCTTAAGGCCTTTACACGCTGAGCATTATTCGTTTTATCTGTTATTCAGATGGCAGTAAATGAATTTGTATAACTGACAACATTTTCAAGTCAAGTCAGGCTTTATAGTCATTTCAGCTCTATACAAGTACACAGTGAAACAAAACAACATTCCTCCAGGACCAACACAGGAACACAAGTGCAAGACAATTCAGTAAACACAGTGAAGACAATACAGTACAGTAAATAAATACGAAAGACTTACATTAAATACAAAACAGAACACAGGCAGTACACGTTACATGGTACAGTATGTGGAGCTGTGCAAAGGACGATGCAACATACTGTGGCAGATTAGCAGATAGCCTAGCATATATGAGCATAGCAGTCACTGAGGTAGCAACACCAAATGTGATTTTATCGGACACTGAAAATGAGACATTATTTTATTCGCCCTCTGTTTGATTTTTGCAAACTTTCACCGGCAGCATGAACCCGTTGACCATTCATGGTCGCCTCTGGCGTTGGCATGGCAACAACCAAGATGACTGATTGGCTGTGTCCCAGCAACTGGGACTTTTCCCAACAGCTAAAAGTATTAGAATCTTCAAAAGCAGCTCAAACAGGGATACGTGCATTGAGTCATATGTGGAGGCAGTTCAAGTTTCACCTTCTGGATAAAGCAGTGCAGCTCTTCACGCTACTTTCACTTTTCCAAAAATGGAAAGTAGTCGAAAGTCACAGTTCTGCGAGGAGCAAAAGATACAGTATTTGAACTTAAAGACATTCAGCCTGTCGTCATGTGAGGAGCTGCAGCTCCAAAATCAGCTTAAAATGAGTTACAGAGATCAGAGCTGTGCATGAAAGAGTTTATAAGGTTTTAGCTCCTGAATGAGGCGGAGAAACTCCCCTTTTTTTCTGTCACCACTCGAGGTGGAAAGCATCCTGCACAATGCAACAATTTGCTGGTTTTGTGCGAAGCAAAGGATATATTTTGATAGTCGTTCTGCACTTTTTTGTCGCAGCACAACAATTTGGCATTTGTTATAAATAGTTTAATGCGAAAAAAATCGCATCTGAATATTTCTCTTATTTGTGTTGTTTATTTGCATCCTGTTCATTGTTTAATGGTCTTTTAGATGTTGGTTGCATTTTAGGCTTCTCATGATCCAAGTAACCCCAAACGTATATGAAGATGTTGAGGTCTGGTCTGTTGTTTTTAGTGAAAATCGCTGCTGTCAGAACGAAACCTTGTATTTCCATTTTTTTTCATTTTTCAGTTTTTGATATAATTTGAAAATGTGAGTGGTCCTTTACATTGTGTGTAAATTTCATGATGAATGGATAAAAAGAAATGGCCCAAAATTACTTGGAAAAAATCTCTGGTTCCATTGACTTCCATTAAAAGTAAAGTATTTTTTTTCCTTCTCCTGTAAAGTTATCAATTTGGAGATACAAGGTTTTCTTCCGACAAACAGCGAAATGTTCCTTTTTTTTTTTATCAATTTCTTTTTCTCGTGTGTAGCTGTAAGGGCTTCTTGACAGCTACACATCCTATCAGTATTGAGAAATTGTCTTCTCACAGTGGAATAATGGACAGATTTTTTGTTTTTCTGTTAACATAGCACTATGCAAAGTCAGAGGCCATCCTTCATTCATTTCATTTTCAGTCAAGACGCCCATTAAATACAAGTTCTTCATTTTTCAGTAGATATTACCGAGGAGATTAGTTACAAGGTAATCCACTTGAATAAGGTGGGACAGGAAAATGAGTGTAAAAACAGGAGTTTCCAAAACTGGAGTTCAAAATAATGACTAAAAGCTGCAGAGAAAGTCGGGCTCCTGACAACCACCTGGAAGACCTGGTAGACCCCAAAACTGCCCCCATCAGATAAACAGCACTTAAAGCTTTCATCTCTGAGAGAGAGGAGAAAATCAAGCTGCTTCAGATCTGAAAACATCCACAGGTGTTTCTGTCCATCCTTCCACTGTGAGAAGACGACTCAGCGCTGTGGGTCTGAAAGGATGTGTAGCTGATCAAGAAGAACCTCACTGAGAAAAGGAGACGGACACATCAAACAAAGAAGCTGAACGATGGACTGACCACCCCAGAGTCCAGACCTCAACACCACTGAATGTGTTTGATTACTTCAGAAAATGATCAACCAGCTTCTAAGACTGAACTTTGGAGGTGTGTCTGCAGATTCTTTGAGGAACTGAAAGTGAGTCTCCTGAAAAGAATGGAAGCTGGAATAAACACGAACAAATCTGATGTTCTATTTATCACCTGAATATTTGATCCACACCTGTATTGAATGCACTGTAAAGAACATGAGCTCTGGCTGATCTTAGTGTTCAAGCGAACACAGCCCTTCCTCAGAACTAATGCTTGCTTAGCAAATTCTACTGAAGTGACAACGTCTATTACAGTCCAGTTATAAACAACATTCATTAAGAATCAGATTATTTTATTTGCATCACATAAACTACTTGGATACTTTGAAATTATTTTATTATTTTATGTCTTTTTGTTATATGACTTTCACTTCTGTCAGATTGCTTTTGATCCAGCCGCATAAATACTGCAGAACTCTTTATGGCCCGTTGTTCGACAAACGCGTGACTTTTTATTAACCCACAATTCACTGAAAAACATCTTTTCCCTTTCTTTTTCAGGTGAGAGATGAGCTTTGATTGCCCATTTGGGAGATCGTAAAGGAGCCGCCTTCTTATTCAGACGGAAGTGATTCATAAAACATTCCTGAGTGCACATCTTATCAGCTTATCGGTCCCGACAGGCACCTTGTCGTTTCAATGACTGAGCATTTCTTTTTCTACTATTTATAAAATGTGATCTTTTTTAATCTTGGAATTAAACATACTACAGTCTAAAGCTGTTACTCTGGCTTTTTTCATCTCCAAGTAAATGAATATGAATTCCAGATAAATCAAAGAACCACAGTATACATCCAAAAGGTTTTAGACACCTGCTTATCCAGCGTTTCTTCTGAAATGAAGGGTATTAATAGGGAGTTTGTCCCTCTTTGCTGCAGTTATAGCTTCTACTCTTCTGGAAAGGCTTTACACTAGATGTTAGAACATTGCTGTGAGGATTTGATGGCAGCCACAAGAGCATTAGTGAGGACAAATACTGATGTTGAATGATCAGTTCTGGATCTCTCATCCCAAAGGTATTGGATGGAGCTCCAGAGAACACAGCTCCACTGCTCCACAGCTCAGTGGGTATGTTAGGCATCAATTAGAGGGGTACAGCCCCGCCCCCCCCAGCTTTATACCCCTCTAACTAATGCTAGCCACACTTTTGGACATATAGTGACTTACTCATTTATGTGTAATGAAGTGCTTTAGAAATACAGTTAAGACCTGTTCTATATAAGCTTGTTTCCAGAGGCAGACTAGTCCTGGTCTAAAACCACACTACAGTAATATGGCTAAGATTCTGTAATTGGGGTCCCATTTGTGTCCCACTGATGTTACATTTACACATATGTATGCAAAGGTAAAAGACATCTTATACATAGCTGAACATATACTTTTAAAAAAAGATGGTTCTTCAAGGGTTCTTTAGTAAAGAAAATGGTTCTATATAGAACCATGAACACTCAAAGAACCCTTTGCGTGATTAAAGGGTTCTTTGCATCATGAAAGGGTTCTTAAGGATGTGTGAAAAGGGTTCTTCTGTTGTTACAATATAAAGCTTGTAACAATAGAAAAACCCTTTTGGTTGCTATATAGAACCCCTTTCAAAAAGGTTCTATATAGAATCATCTACAGCATATCGTCGCTGTCCAATGAAAAACATGTATCTCCATTTCCTGCATCACTTTTCTGCATCATTTGAGCTCAGCAGGTGGTGCTGATTGGACCAATAGAAATGCACCAAAACTGCTTAGAATAAAATCTCTTTCCTTTAACTTCCAGAGAAAGTTAAGAGAGTTTTTGCTCTCTCCGGGAAAGTTACCATTTTGGAGATGCTTGTTTTTCTTTGGACAGCGACGACGTTCTCCATCAGTCTGAAGACCCCTTTCATGATGCAAGAAGAAGACGCTTTAATGATACACAGCGTTCTTTTGAGTATTCATGGTTCTATGTAGAACTAGTTTCTAGTTTACTAAAGAACCCTTTTAGAGGCGGACGTCTGGTTCCTATCACCACCACTGTGAATGATTCTGACTCTTTCTCTAGAACAGAGCTTTTCACACCGAACCACTCTAAATGACTTTGTTTACATCTTAATCGTCTGATTGTGTAGAATTTTTAAAATTAGTGGAGTTCCCCTTTAAGCCAACAAGTCAAGTAGAAGCGAAGGCTGTCCTCTGAAAACAATCTGAGCTTAAAGTAATTAAATAAACATATTAAAACATAGTTAAATGGTTAAGATGTAAACAGTCGTTCAGAGTGGTTTGGAGTGAAACGCTCTGTTCTAGAGCACTTGCCAAGTAAGCATTGTTCACGGTGGTGGTGATAGGAACCAGACGTCCACCTCTAAAAGCTCCCTCACAGACAGTCATTATGTGAACTGGTTGTGAAAACACTGCCTGATGTCTGAGACATTTAATAGCTTTGAACAGGTCACTTCATTATTTTCTTTTCTAGATTTAGAAAAGAAAATAAATGAATAATGTGATATTTACCATCATTAACATTACATATAAAAACTCACTGGTGGTTCTGGATAGTAAATTAAATGTCTATATCTGTGTTGTAGTCATGGTGACCTCTGGTTCCCATCACCACCACTGTAAAGACATCTGAGCCTCTGCAGTGAGCCGTCTCACACAAAACCACTCTGAATGACTCTATTTACATCTCAACCACTGAATTATGCATAAAGTTAGAATAGAATGGCGGAATTCCCAGTTTTCTACCAGGTTATTTGAAATTCAGATAGCAGGATTGAGCTGTAACACAATGACTCAGCACTCATGGAAGTTTGGTCCAGGTTCAGATGCAGGACTCACTCCTTGCCGCTAGATGGCGGTGCGACCTGTTCTGGACCTTCACTGAAGATGGTGGCCGTTAGTGAGGTAGGAAATGTAGCGACAGCGTTCAGAATCAGTGAATGTTCGTGTTTACCTGATTTTTAGTCACTTAAACGTGAAAAACCCCAATAATATATAATAAAGAAGACTGTCGTGGTTAAACCTGGCGGTTTGGGGCTAAACCTGTTATCTAACTAGCCAAGTTTCCCAACTTTGCTCCTGGAGAACCCTGAACATTTCAGTGTTTACCTGCTCTGTAAGGCCAGTTCAGGTCATGGAGAGCTTAATATTGAGATGATAAGTTAAGATTTGTTCTGTTGTAGCAGAAATAGTCAGTAAAATAAGCTGGACAGGGGTAACCAGAAGAATAACAACATCTAAATGAGACCTCTTTATCTCATTTACTTCTCCTACACTCAGAAATAAAGGTAGTAAACTGTCACTGGGTCAGTTCCCCTCTTGTCACTGGGGTGGGACCCTCAAGGGTCCATCTCAGTCCTTTAGTCAGGGAACATAACTGAACCATAATCCACTGAAATGATATGTTCTAAGCTGTACTGACTCCACACACCCCGTCTCGTCTCCAGGACTTTATTTTATTGTTCTGTTTTAAAACATTCGGTTATAAAAAAAGGCACAAATGCGAACTTTTCACCTGGAAAAACTTATTTAAGGTTCACAGTCAGACCTTAAAACCACTGTTGGACCTTTGAGGGAACATTTACATTGTTTGTACCTTGATAAACAAAAAATGTACCTGAACAGAACCTTTATTTCTAACAGTGTAGATGTAGCTAAGACCTGTTTGTAAGAAGGCCAGTTCCCACCAGGAACAGGAGAACATTATTTTTCTCTCTTCTGTTTCTGGCAACAGTATGACTGACTTATTATCTGAAAATAATGACCTATTTTTTCAAAATAGTGTCTTAGTATCTTGAAATAATGACATAGAAAACATAGAAAAAGAACAGAATGGCCTCCTACTGTCTCAACAACCATGGTATTACATTCTGTTTATCCTACCAATAACATTCATCCCCCTTAAATGTTCTTTCAGGAACCATTCCTCAAAACTATATACTTTAAATCTTTGTAAAAGCCCCAAAAACTTTTCCTAATTGAGATCTTGGGCCATAAACTGATAATTACCACTTGGCATGTTTTTTTTTTCTTGGTTCTGTTCATGGATTGCAAAAGGCAGTTAATCCACTCTGTTTCTACATTTCTGAAAAAAGGAAAAATAGCATTTCAATAAACCACAATAGAGGCACAAAAACAGATATTGACACAGCATCCCTGCTAGATTAAACAGCGTAGACCAGCATGGCTGGTCACCAGCAAAACCTGCATATTTTATATTTTGGATGCTGGTATTCTAGTCATACAGCATGACCATGTTGAGGCCAGCATGCAATTCGTGTTGGTCTGTGCTGTTTTTTCAGCAGGGATGTCCAAATAATGATGTATTTCCTTGAAATAGTGGCTTGATATCTCATATAATGAGTTATTTTCTGGAACTTTTTACTTAATATCTCAAAATAAGAAACCAGTTATTACGTTTCAAGAAAACAAATAATAAAAAGTCAAAATAATTAATTTGACATATTGAGTTTCTTGACATAGTTTATTTTTTGATCAAATAAGTCATTATACTGACCAAGCAAATCAATATTTCAAGAAAATCATTCATTATGTTGAGGTACTACATCAATATTCTGACATACTACTGAGGGGAAAAACATGAAAATTACAAATAATCAAAACAGATACTGTTAGATCTTTATCCAAGGTACAACTCTACAAAATGGCATCACTAATTTAGTCAGTACAAGTACTGTGGCCTCATCATGCTAAATGCTAAATGAAGTTGTCGGACATTGTGATGGATTAAGCCATAAAGGAATGAGGAGCGCCCAGTGGAAACATCCCAGCTATCACACTGGTTTAATTTAGCTGAGAAAATCTCATTTAATGAAATAATACCATCTTCTCATGTGTTTATGTAGGAGAAAGTGACCATTCCGTTTGGGACCAAAGTACTGGACGGTGTTCTGACTGTTCCTGAAGTGGAGGCCGTGCGGACGGGCCTTGTCCTCACACATGGAGCCGGAGGGGACATGAACCTGAAAGCCCTGCGTTCTCTGGCCGGCTGCACGGCCACATCTGGTGTCCTGTGTCTCCGTTTCACCTGTAAAAGTCTCAATTTCACCTACAGAGTGCGGGCGTTTCAGGCAGCTGTTGTAAGTGGAGGACACAGTACAGTCACGGTCATTGCACTCTAGGTCACTGATGCTCAGCAGGCTGGCTTTCTTTTTACAGGATTACTTGAAAACCCTCCAGAGGTTCACACTGAGTAATGTTTTCCTTGCGGGTGAGTAATCTCTGTGATCAGTGACGTATTTGGTTGTAAATGTTTTACAGCGGAACGTTAGTTACCATGCGCCTGCACTCTTAAAATGAAAAGGTGTCCAAAAAGGGTGCCTTAGGAGAACCACCTTTGGTTCTGTGAAGAACATTTCGAGATTTATTACTGGTCCACAGTAATGTTGGTGGTATTTGACTGAATTGCGCTCTGCGATAAGTTAAAAAAGAAAAAAAAATCAGCAGTGAAATAGGATTCTTGATATGCATATAAGCTTCTCTTTAACTTTATATGTTTTCATATTAAAGAGTGATCAGATGACTGAGGTCTGTGCTCCACCAGAGGGCAGTGTAGAGCCTATGTCTTATGTTTTGGTCCAAGTTTCTTATTTGTTCACAGAAGCTACAGAAATTCTACTGTGGCCGGCTAAAGGGTACTGCACACCGGACGAGAAGCTCCGCCCCGCCCCAGAAGGTGCTGGGTAGAAGGTGGTTTTCGTACAGTTAGAAAAAAGCCAGATAAACAACAAGCTCAACTTCATTTTACACTGTACTTACATAGATTTAATGGAATACAGCTTTCAACATCATGTAGTGAATTTATCAGGTTTGGCATCAGCGAACTAACTCAGTGTTTTCCAGCTGAAAGGTACAAGCTGAAATACAGTGCGACTAGACTAGTAACGTTAGCTGAGGTGAAATCAGTCGAATAGGATTTCTCCATTTATCTCAAAGACTTTGCATTATAATCTATTCTTAGAGTACATTTCAAACCACGTCGTCTACTATGCACACAAATAAATATGCAGAATGGTGCCACTGTCTCTAGTGTTGTCCAACCAATGTGTCGGGTATGCAGTAGCCTGTAGCCTTAAAGCTACATAATTAGACTCAAATGCTCATCCCTAATATAGATCCATAATAAACAATATGGTAAAACAAATTGCAGGACAAGACAGACAGAAGGTGCAAAAGGACACTGAGTTTTAAAGGTGCATTTGGCCTAAAATTAGCATTTAACATTGTGCCGTCAGCGTAGAACACATGTGCTAGACTTCAGTCCTCACGGGGCAAAACACTGCAGACTCAGCAGACCGTCTCATTAACCACACCTGACTCAGCTCGTCAACAAGCAAGAATTCAGATCATTAGATAGGGGAAATTCAGAGCGTTAGATAGGAGACATGCTAATCTGCGCAGCACACTGGCCTGGAGGGTCCACAGTTTGACATGCCTGGCGTACAAGAAGGCACAGGAAACAGCGCTTCAGACGAATGCTCTTTTATTGAACATAGCAGTGGGGAGACCCGCTACTCAGCACTGACTGAACGGCCGGGATAGCAGGCAGGCCAGTAACAGCCAACCCAAGCCCAGCACGGTCTGGCGCAACAAGGCTTACCGACACTGCTGCATCTATATTGTCTATACAGTAACAGCTAATTACAAGTTCAAGTACAAGTCTTTTGTACTGCTGACGTGATGCTGCCTGTGGTGCTCTGCCCTCACCGCTCCGCATGGCCATGCACGTGGTTGGCTGAACGAGCAGGTAGCGGGATGCTACATTGCTGCGACCATCCCGGCGACCCCACAAAGTCCGGCTAGACTCTGAGTAGAGTCCTTGGGTACGCCGTTCTCCCCTCTCGCAGTCTCTCCAAGCAGGGTTACAGAACATCTGCTGTCCCAGCAAACACTCATACTGTAAGCACGTGCTCTAGGCCATGCAAGCTGCCAGTCCTCCCTTGAGGCCGTGTCCTCCTCTTCGCGGCAGTGGAACAGAGAGACTGAGCACTGCGTCCTCCACCTCAGCATGTTAGATCCCTTTGCAGTATTCATGCAACCGACAGCAACAGAGGCACTCCACTTTCCCTGCCACCCACTGTACCACAGACACCAGTGAGGCCGCTGCTTGTGTATACTGGCGCTCCAGTGCTCTGCCTTGACCACCTCAGCATCGCTGTCGAGCCTCCTTGCCCGGGCCAGCTCAGGTAGAGCTCCACCCACATCGCTCTGCATGGCCACGACTTCCGTGTGTCCACAGCTGAACAAGCTGATAGCGGGACGCTACATAATGTTATTTGCTCTAACTAAATTCATGAGTTTATGTTATTTGCATTGTTTTCATTGTCCTTATATTATGTCGTTATATTGTTTTCCTTTGCCTTCATAAAAGCTCTCTAACTACAGTACTCTGCATGCGTCACACAAGTACATCATGAAGCTATGTGGAATCCCTGTGGTGTCAACCAGTCGTGACTACTAACATAGCAAATGAGCAATAGACTAATAGATACATCCAAGTTAGCATTAGTGTAACTCGTCAAACAAGACAGTTCGTTTCTTTATCAGAGACACATTTCAGTTAAAGAGTAACAGAGAAAATGAGCTAAGATAAGATAAGATATGTAGATATCTTGCTCGCCAACTTAGCTTTTAGCTTGTCATTCTTGTCATCCTCTCTAATGATGATGATTTGAAGACACCACAGATACATGCCTATGATAAGATGTTCAGCTTTGTAGCGGTAGCATTAGCTTTCTGCGTCCACCAGCTAGAGAAAAAGAAGGACAAAACAAAGAGCTCGTCCCCATAAACCACTCAAGGTACATCATCAGACGGAGGTTTTAGTCTCTATACCAGAAAATCACACTCTAGAACCTACTGCAGTACCACTGCTAGAGATGAACGGGCTTGTTTACAAGACGTAAAAATGTAAGTCTTTCATTTTGGCCAATGTGCTTAGAGAACCAACCATTGAAAGGGTCTAAAAGGAACCTAAAAAGTTTCATCTATGCGAAAGGACCCTCTTTGGCACCTATTTTTGAGAGTTTGAAGTTAAACCTAGTGTAAAATTAAATTTGATTGATCGACTAAATGTTTTTCTCCTCTCAAATGTGACACTTCTGACTGCGTGTGGGTGCCAGGTCGTTCGATGGGAGCTCGAGCTGCCGCGGCGTTGGGCCGGCAGCTGTGTGCCGCGGAGGAGGGAGCCGTACGGGGCCTGGTGTGTGTGTCCTTCCCTCTGCATCCCCCTGGACAAACACACACACACGTTAAGCGCAGTGAGGACCTCAGAGCGCTGTCCCACGTCCCCGTGCTCTTCGTGTCTGGCACGGCAGACAACATGTGTGAACGAGTGAGTGCAGCTCGCTCTCTTGCAGTATATGCCATAATCCCTCCAGGAAACCTAGCATTTCCATGTACCCACTTAAAGTCAGTGTGAATGGGAAATCGGAACTGTGCGAATGTCACAGACCACCCTTAGTTTATTGTCAAAACAGCCATCAAATACAAAGTGTTTATTTTTCAGCATCAGGAAAAAAGCAGAACATGTATTTAACAGAAAATTAGACAGAAGCCTCAACAACTATCAGTTTTTTTAGTGTTTACTGAGTCACTTTTTACCTTCATTCCAGCTTCCATTCTTTTCAGGAGACTCACTTTCAGTTTCTCTAAGAAATCCTCAGACATACCTCCAAAGTTCAGTCTTAGAAGTTGGTTAATCATTTTCTGCAGTAATCAAACACATTCAGTGATGTTGAGGTCTGGACTCTGGGGTGGTCAGTCCATTGTTCAGCTTCTTTGTTTGATGTGTCCGTCTCCTTTTCTCAGTGAGGCTTCTTGACATCATTTTTTGAGTTTTGGAAACTGTTTTTTCACTGATCTTCCTTTGACTTTCTGCTTCCTTATGCAAGTGGATTATTTCACATCTAGTCACCTCAGAAATATCTCCTGAAAAATGAATGACGTGTTCTTAATGGCTGTTTTGACTGGAAATTAATTAAACGAGCTGTGGTCTGTGGCTGCACAGTACTGTATAACAACTATTCCAATTTGTCAATATGTCTGCATTTCATTCACAGCATGCATGATCTTACATTTCCATATAAATGTATGAATATTACTATGTACATGATTGCACCTCTAATATATACTGAATTTGGTCTCTTCTTAAGTTGAAGCTGAAATCGGAGGTGGATTGGGGTTCTGTTGTTGGGGTAAGAACATAATGTATGGAACCCTGTTTTCTCTTCAGAAGCTTCTGGAAAGTGTTGTGGAGCAGATGAAGAGCTCCAGCTCTGTGCACTGGGTGGAGGGGGGGAGTCACGGCCTGGCAGTAAAGGGGAGGACAGAGGAGTCTGTACTGGAAGAGGTCAACTCAAGAATCATGACATGGATACTGGAACATGTCTGAAAATGCTCTGCTGCTGAGATCTGTTTTTATATAGTGCTTGTCTGATTGTCAACATATGCGAAAGAAAACAATGTCTACATTTTTATAAATAAAATAATTCTTCAGTGTCAGTTTATGTACTAATAAACACAAATAATTAATTTATACATGATGATACACCTCACTTTATCCCTTAGAATTAAACAAGCTGTTTTGGCTTATGGTATATATGTAGATGACCTGTGTTCTGATTGGCTGCCATGTGTTCTGCAGCAGGTAATTTTGACCGTGGCAAGATTGTTGGTGCAAGACAGGTTCGAGTATTTCTATGACTGCTGGTCTCCTGGGATTTTCACACATAGCGTCTCTAGAGTTACTCAGAATAAAGTAATAAAGAAGATACATCCAGTGACGGAAGTCAGCGGAGAATGGCCAGACTGGGTAAAGGCTAGTAACACTGTACAAATGTGCTGAGCAGAAAAGCATCTCAAAATGCACAAAATGTCGAACCTTGAGGCGGAGGGGCTACAACAGCAGAATCTCATGTCGGGTTCCACTTCTGTCAGCCAAAAACAGAAAGCAGAGGCTGCAGTGGGCACAGGTTCGCCAAACTGGACAGTTGAAGACTGGAAAAACATAGCCTGGTCTGATGAATCTCAACTTCTGCTGAAGCACACAGGTGGTAGGGTAAAAATTTGGTGCCAACAGCATGAATCCAGGGACCCAACCTGCCTCGTGTCAACAGTCCAGGCTGGTGGAGGTGGTGTATTGGGGTGGGGAATGTTTGTTTGGCACACTTTGGGCCCATTAATAACACTCGTCGCTTGAATGCCACAGACTATTTGAGTATTGTTGCTGACCATATGCATCCCTTCACAGCCACAATTTACCATCTTCGAATGGCTACTTCCAGCGTGATTATACACCATGTCACAAAGCAAAAGTCATCTGAAACTGGTTTCATGAACATGACAATGAGTTCAGTGTTCTTCAGTGGCCTTCACAGTCACTGGATCTGAATCCAGTAGAACACCTTTGGGATGTGCAAGAACGGGAGATTCGCAGCATGAAAGCGCACCTGAAAAATCTGTGGAATTGCATGCGACAGTCACGTTAACATGGACCAGAATCTCAAAGGAAGGTTTCCAGCATGTTGTGGAATCCATGCCTCGTAGAATTGAAGCTGTTTTGAGAGCAAAGGGAGGCCCTGTCCAGTACTACTCTCATGTTTGCCTGCACCTGAGTCATTTCGTTAGCTAATAAGTCTTTCTTGTGCTGAATCAGGACTGGAGTTAGCAAACGCTAATCTGTGGCATGAAAAAGATCCTGTAGAAGGTTAATGAATCCAAGGTGTAGATGGAGAGCAAGCACATATAAACAACTGTCACTTGCATTGCATAACACCTGATCTGCTGAAGCCTTAAAAGCAGTTAACATTTAACTTTGTCTTTTATTCCAGACAGTTTTAGACATAAGTAACCCATTAATGCTAATTAGGAGCTAAAGAGTGTGGGAACTGGTTGATTATTACTAAGCATGCACCAATCCAACGTTTTCTCTCTGAATACCAATACTGATACACTGTGTGGCCAAAAATCTGTGGACACCCCTCACAATTATTAAGGTGTTTCACCCAGTGCTAACAGCACATATCCGTATGACATACAGTGGCAGTATAATGGGTCGTACTGAAGAGCTCAGTGAATTTAAATGTGCTGGTCCACCTTGTAGATGTAAAGCGAGAGACGATAGCTCATCTGTTGCTGCACAGTTTGTGTTGGTCATCCTCTAGTCCTTCATCAGTAGTCACAGGACGCTGTTGGCCAGATATTTTTAGTTGGTCATGTTGGTTTTGATGGTGAACAGCATGCTCATTTTCATTGCTGCTGACCAGAATACCAGCATTCAAAACATAACATATCCAGGATTTGCTGGTGATCAGCTATGCTGGTTTTCTAGCAGGGCTGTGGTGGTCCTGACCACTGAAGAACAAGGTTAAAGTATGCAGAGAAACAGATGGACTACTGTCTGCAACTGTAGAACTACAAAGTGCTCCTATATGGTCAGTGGAGCTGATAAAATGGACGAGTGTAGAGACTAGTAGGTTCACTTAATGAAGTGGCTGGTCTGTGTATTTGTAAGTTAACACTTCCACATGCTTTTAAAATGTGGCCTGTGCAAAAGTTATGGATTTATGAATTTAAATGTTTTGAATTCGTGCCACATTAAAGTGGGCTCCCTGTAGAGGACGTGTTAATGTATGTTCACCTAGAAAATAAACAAAACACATAATCTGACCAGGAGCATTCAGACTTTTTCCATAAGCCTGTATATCATACAAAGGCATAGTCTGTTTTTGTTACCGTTACTGTTTCTGACCACCTCCTTGTTTCTACACTCATTGTCCATTTTATCAGCTCCACTTACTATATAGGTGCACTTTGTAGTTCTACAGTTACAGACTGTAGTCCATCTGTTTCTCTGCATACTTTGTAGCCCCCTTTTACCCTGTTCTTCAGTGGTCAGGACCCCCATGGACCCTCACAGAGCTGGTACTATTTGGGTGGTGGATCATTCTCAGCACTGCAGTAACACTGACGTGGTGGTGGTGTGTTAGTGTGTGTTGTGCTGGTACGAGTGGATCAGACACAGCAGTGCTGCTGGAGTTTTTAAACACTGTGTCCACTCACTGTCCACTCTATTAGACACTCCTACCTGGTCGGTCCACCTTGTAGATGTAAAGTCAGAGACGATAGCTCATCTGCTGCTGCCCAGTCTGTGTTTGGTCATCCTCTAGTCCTTCATCAGTGGTCACAGGACGCTGTTGGCTGGATATTTTTGGTTGGTGGACTATTCTCAGTCCAGCAGTGTCACTGAGGTGTTTAAAAACTCCAGCAGCACTGCTGTGTCTGATCCACTCGTACCAGCACAACACACACTAACACACCACCACCACGTCAGTGTTACTGCAGTGCTGAGAATGATCCACCACCCAAATAGTACCAGCTCTGTGAGGGTCCATGGGGGTCCTGACCACTGAAGAACAGGGTAAAAGGGGGCTAACAAAGTATCAGAGAAACAGATGGACTACAGTCTGTAACTGTAGAACTACAAAGTGCACCTATATAGTAAGTGGAGCTGATAAAATGGACAATGAGCGTAGAAACAAGGAGGTGGTCATAATGTTATGCCTGATCGGTGTATATGATGTAGTGCTGAAGATAAAATGTTTCTCTATTTTCAGGAAGGAGGCATAGCGTCCGGATCTGGCAACCAGGCTGACGTCACGCTTTAACCGAGCCGCTTCCTGCACGCCTTTAAAGAAACATGGCGGTGGATCCGTGGAATAGAGTTAATATTCCGTATCCGAGCGCTGCTTCGACCAGCCGGATCAGCTTTAACGCTACGACAGGTGTGAATGATGTCTTCTATGGTGTTAAGGTGGAGCGGTGTAGTTCTGACTGTACGGAGTCAGTTGGTGCGTTGTTTATGTGAGACACGTGGGTTGGGAGCGCAGGCAGGAGCTGCAGCGCGCGCTGTGGAACAGGAGGAGTGGATGTGTTGGAAAGTGTGTGGCGCATTATGTAATATCCCAGTATGGTCCTCACTGTCTTTACTGTGTTCCAGATAGCATAGTCGAGGGTGTGGTGTCGCAGTGCGGTGATGTGCAGAAGCTGCTGGGCAGTCAGGTGCTGCGGACGGAGATCCGTGTCCTGTATGAGATCGTTTACGTGGTGAACAACAGCCTCAGACAGCACAAGCCCTTCAGGGCTGTCAAGCAGGTACAGGTGCCCGTGATACACCGGCTTTCATGCATGTTTGGACGGCAGCAGTTGTTTCCTTACTGATGTTCTTGCTTAATTTTCCGTTCCACCTTAAATGCTGCAGCAGTTGGAGTAACTCCTGCACTATTTAAGGTGGAACGGAAGAGCCCACTAAGAATCCCATTCAGCTTACCCTGGTAAAAAAAAGCCTAGCATGGCTGGTCACCAGCAAAAACCCAGCCTATGTTGTGTTTTAGATGCTGGCACGCTGGTCAGCAGCGGTGGACGTTGATAAGCTGATATGACCGTGCTGGGGTGACCAGCTGAACCAGCACCAGGTCTTCATAAACCAGCACAGACCAGCATGACATGTATGCTGGTCTGTGGTTTTTACAACAGGGTAGTTAAAGGGGAACTCCACAGATTTTTCCAAAATTCTGCATAATGAAATGGTCATTTGGAGTGGTTTCTCAGTTCTAGGGAAACTTGCCGAGTCAGAATTCACAGTGGTGGTGATGGGAACCAGACGTCCCCCTCTAAAAGCTCCTCCACTGAAATTTAAATGAACTGGTTACATATGTGCTGCCTGATGTCTGACCCGTCGGAGGGACACACGGACTCAGTGCGTCAACTTTACATGTATAAACACTAGGTTCACTTGTGGTTTTGGATAGTAAATAACATGGATGTATTTGTGTTGTAGACATGGTGACCCCTGGTTCCTATCATGACCACTGTAAGGAAATCAGATTCTTTAAGCTTCTTTAAAGTTAACCATTTCACATCAAACCAATCTGAATGACTATGTTGGCATCTAAGGACTAAATGATTCAGAAATTTTAAAAATTGGTGTAATTCCCCTTCAACAGTGCCTAATTTTGTGTGCTGCAGGTGGAGCAATGCATAAAACGACTGAACGAAATGAATCTGCAGGGAGCTTTACAAGACCTGCAGGAGCTGTGCCCCAACAAAATTCAGAGGTAACGTACGTGACTGTGAAATACAGTATTTGCTGTTAATGTTTTATTTTTAATATTATCAATATTATTGTCTTTCATGAAAAAGAAATATTCTATCCATACTACAGGAATTTCTACAGTACACCTATAAGAATATTGTAGCAAATTACACAAGCATTAATGGAGCACTCTGACTGTACTTCAGAATTATTATTATTATTATATTACTGTATATTATATAAGGCAACTGTTATTGTATTGTAATTGTTTAGAACTTGACCCGACATGCTCTCTGTTTAGGGATGTGGGAGTAGACACTGGATTCTGTGACGTGCCCAGTCAGCCCATGCTGGAGTGGATTTGTCTCAAACTGCTGGGAGCGTCCAGTCTCATGGTTCGGACCCTGGACCAGTGCACCAAAGCCTTCTCGTATCCTTCTGGACATAACAGAGCAGACATACTGGCACATCATAAACATAGAGTTTATATAGGATGATCCACTTCTTATAAAGGGTCGCTGAGTAACTATAGAGTGAAGGTAATTCAGTGCAGGCCACTGTATTCTGATTTATTATGTGTGGATTCTGCCTTTGCATGTATTTGTCGTAGAGCCTTGACTCTCCCTTCTGACAGACTGACAAGACGGCATCTTCGTGTGGCTGAGTTTATCGTGCTGAACTTGGTGCTCGCAAGCATGCTCAGTCGACTCTGGTGAGTTCAACGCCATGACCATGTCCAGAGGATCGAGTTAGCTGGTACTGTTATCAAGCTGGTACTGTTAAGCACTTAAACTGCAGGCTTTTTTATCTCTATCATGCAAAAACAAAAATTCCTTGCCTTATTAAAAAAAAAGATAAGGTTTCAAATTCCAAAAAAGTTGGGATAACAGAAAAAGTTGGGAAAAAAAGTTGGGAAAAACAGAAAGCAGTTTTAAATCTACTTTGCTCTGCATTTGAACACAAACAGTACAAAAACAAGATATGTAATAGTTTCCCTTATCAACTTGATTGTTTGCTATAAATTGATGCTCATTCTGAAATTTACGCCTGCAACAGGTTCCAAAAAGGTTGGGACAGGGGCAGGTTAAGACTAGGAACATATTCGTATTTGACTATTCGGGTATTCATGTGTTGGGTAGGTGTTCACTTTTTAATTTTGGGATTTGGGAATTCAGTTTTTTTGTTTGGTTGTTTTTTTTGGCTAAATGCTGTGTTGAATGAACACAGCAAGAAGACACAGCCTCTCCGGCGCTAAAAACACAGCCATCTGCTCTACTCCGGAAAACCCACCACTCCACCACGCTCAGGCTCTTCAACATAAAGGTCCTTGTACGAATGAACCTGAAACAGCCCAACATGAACATTTCTTCTCTTGAAAATAAACTGAGCTGCTTTTAACACAGTGTGGTGACGTCACAACATTTTGTCAGCACATTCTTGTACCATATTTATGCTTTTTAATTGCACTAAATTGCACAGTTAAAATATATACCATCTTAGCTGGGGCATCAGTGCCCCACTGTACTGGACCCTTTTTAGGGCCTTACGGTATTAGTGGGTAACTTGCACATTTGCAAAAGCAACATCAACACTGAACACATTTTGGAGCAACATATGCTGCCTTCTAGATGCCGTCTTTTTCAGGAGTGTTCATGTTTATTTCAAAATGACAACACCAAGCCACATTGTGCTCGTGTTACAAAAGAATGGCTGTGCAATCAGAGAGTTTGGGTGCTAGACTGGCCTGCCTGCAGTCCAGACTTATCTCATAATTGAAAATGTGAGGCACATTATTAGGCTCAAAATATATCAACAATGATACTGCACATCTGAAGACTTGTATAACACAAAAACGGCAAAAAATCCATTTCATAATTTTATAATATACTGTGCAGAGTGATGTAATCTATGGTTTGTTTTTGCATTCATTCCATCCAGGGTGTTCTTCAGAGGTGTCCTGAGTGCCCTTGTGCCTGTGTACCAGAGGACCTTAGAGCTCCGTCAGCAGGTGGCCCAGTGTCAGCCCATGGCTTACCTGACCAACTACACCTTGCCTGGAGATCTGGAAAGCTTCCTGAGTCCCCCTGACTCTTACCTGCTCAAGAAGTGGGGCAGAGCGGAGGCAGTGAGAGTTAAGACAGCCAAGTCCACTATCCTCGACAGGCTGTTTGAGGAGGGAGAGGAGGAGAAGGTGGAGGTTGCAGAAGAAGAGGAGAGAGAGATGATGCAGATGTTAGCCGGTGAGGGGAGGATGCAGTCCAGTATGGATCTGGGGACGGCCATTTTACGGAAAGATCCCTGTTACTCCAGTAAGTCTGCCTACCGAATGTTTTTGTGTAATTATATATATAGAAAGCATTGACAATTAGAATGGGATGCCAGGATCAACCATACATGAGCCTAAAAACAGCATGCCTAATACCAACCGTCGGCTAAGGGGACATAAAGCCTCCCAGTACCTGAAGTGATGGAGTTCCAGTAATGCTGTCATGAACATAATTCCTAACAACTTAGCTGGTATAGTGATAAATACTGAATCTTAATTGTTCTTCACAATTCTGTAGGTTCTTCCTCAGTGTTGGACATAAAGTCGATGCTTCAGAGAACCCACGGTGTTACCAAACAGGTATCAAACTTATTCTGATTTTATGGAAGGGAATGGATTGCAGGAAGTAACACTTAGGGGTCCAAGCCAGAGCCGGGGACTCAAGCTGCACTCGACTCTGACTTAACCTTAATGTAGTAAATGGATAAAACCATTTTTACTGTGTCAGTTTTGCTGTGTTGATGCTCAGCCTTTACTGCAACGCTGTTGTCATGCAGCTCACAGCAGCATCAGCTTCAATATGGGCTCAAATAACGAGCCTTTCATTATAGACCTTCAGTCTGGTGCACAGATCTGAAGTGCTACATGCAGCGAATGCACTGTTTAAAGGAAAGAGGCGAAACAACTTCAAATGCCTGGTAGTTTGGATAGCAAGCATGAAGTTGAAGTTGTATCTATCACGCTAGCTAACCAACGGGTTAAAGCGGTTTGTCTCTGTCCTTTAAACATCGCATTTACTGCATGTAGTGCTTTGTTCTGTCCATCAGTGAAGGTCGAGTAAAGGTTTTTCTACAGCGAAATGCTCGTTATTTGAATCTCCGTCAGGTTTTTTGATTCAACTCGCACTCCAGACCCAAGAGGCTTGACTCAGACTCCCGTGAGGTGACTTGTGGATATCTGTTGTAAAAGCCTGAAGCAATAGGGATTAAACAGGGATAACCCTATACGTATCACCATAGCAGTACAAAATCAAAAATGCTCTGTCAAATTTGCATCAGACTTAAAATACTTGTGCACTATATTGAATATATTGAAGCAGATTGCACCAAGAATTGAACCAATAGGGGGTGCTGTAACAGCATTTGCTAATAAGTGGCAAATAGTGCTTGGACCCCAGAATTGCCGCTTGTGGGAATATTTGGTTGGTTGGAATTTATACTGCTTTTCTATTTTTGCTAAAAATCTGTTCCCCCTTCCCCATAGTGTGTAGTGGACGTGTTTCAGATGGCGTCTCCAGCAGAGGTGGACACTTCTGACCCAGCTTTAGACCAGCAGAAGAGGGCGTTCTTAAAACTGCTAAGGAACACATCCTCTTTTAGCGAAATGGCTGTCCAGCTGAAAGAGATTATGGGCTGGTGCAAGAGGTGTAAGCTGCGCCAGGAGCGACAACATCTGGCCTTCCTATTTCTCCAGTGCCAGAAGATGAAGGTCTTAGATGGTGAAGGGATCAGGTACGGCTCTACAGCAGGGTTGCTATTTGGGAAATGGAGAGAGAATTTGTACTACAGGCCAAAGTTAAGGAAGAAATACAGAATAGTTAACAATTTATCATTCATAATGTTTGCGTTTGACCCCCTGTAACTGATGAAAAACAGCCCTCAAAGTAGTTGGTGAGTGTGTATGTCCACGCCGGTCAGTAAAATGGACCACTGTGTGAAATTGGAGATTTCTGTGTCCTATAACTGTATAAAAGAAGCTCCATGCTGCCTTTATTGTTGGATGCATGGCAATAGTTTCCCAGTGGACACGTTCAGAACGCAATTGTCCATCGCTACGGAAATGTTTCTGGATTTGTTTAATCAGAGTCAAAATAAAGAACACAGAAGTGTGAAGTATATTCTGACCCATGTGCTTAACATGTTTTCAGATCAGGTTCTTTGTATATCAAGGTATATGTGACAACAGCATTGAGAAATCATATTATTAAGGCAGAAGAGTAGTTTTAAAAGACAAAAATAGACAGTTTATGATATACAAAACCAGTTCCAAAAAAGTTGGGGCAGTAAGTAAAATGTAAATAAAAACCGAAAGACAAAGACAAGATATGTAGTGATTGTTCTAGTCTACTTCATTATTTTTTGTAAATATATGGTCATTCTGAAATTGATGCCTGCAACAATTTAAG